>NC_045754.1:2240000-2560000 GCF_008692095.1 Etheostoma spectabile
CAGCACTGCTCCATGGGCATGAGAGAGGAGTTCTGAACGCCAGGGAACTTCTCACAACTCCACGTAGAGTAACACTGGCCACGCACACCCACACCTGGGGGGTAGAGGACAGAGAGAAATATGTTTTAAAAAGGATGGAAATGGAGAGGAAATAGGTTAGGGAGATGGCTGAACACACAAAAAATGAGAAATAAAAAAAAACCGGACATGAACATCCAGGTGTTGGTCTTGCTTTGCCAGACCCTCCTCCAACACGCTGAAGTCCACTAGTCCACATAGCATTTGGGGATGGAAGGAAAACGTGCTCTGGTTTATTGGCATTTCTTTAAACCAATCAGAATCATCATGAGCAGCGCTAAACTCCGCACAGAGCTGTTGCAAAATAATTGTGCAACAAAAAACTCTGATTGGACAGATAGTCCAGCTAGCTGTCTGGATTTACCCTGCAGAGATCTGAGGACCAGGTAACCATAGTCCTCAGAAATCCACCAAATTTAGAATTCCAACATAAGAAAGCGAAAGAAAATTGAAAATACATGCATGCGTCGGAATTTCCGAATAGAATATCCTGGTGTAGTCACTGTTTTAAGATCTTTAAAATACATGGGAAATAGTGTTTTTGTTCAAATTTATTATAATAGTAGTTTTGGTAGTTTAGAATCTTGAAAGAAACCTGTGGGAAAAGTCATTGATAGGTTGTTTTTTATCCTAATTTGGTCATTCAAAGTAGTTTTTTAGTAGTGATTTGTAATAATATTCTTATTTTGTCGTTAAATAAAAATAAGCCTAAACTGTGGGATGAACAATCTTTGATTACATGGGAATAAAAAGACACGATAATACACACGGTCAGAATGTCATACACTGCTATACTTATTGGAGTATTACATTTAGTACTTACTTTGAAATGAATATATCACATCCTCCGTCCTCATTCCCACCCTTCAGCCAAATTCTCACCTCCCCCTGCATTTCCATCTATCCTGACTTTGTTTCTGTTCCACCTGCTCACCTGTTTCCACTTTTTCCCATCAGCCCTGCAGTATAACTGGTCCATTTCCACACAATCCCTGCCAGATTGTCAATGTTGCTTCATGTCTTGCTTTCCAGCCATCTGAACCTGTCCCTGTAACCTAAATCAGGTAATCCTAGAACCTGTACCTGTACTTGTACCTGACCCTAACCACAATCTGAATCTGTATGTATTTACCTACCCTCACCCTTTTCCTGACCCATTTCTGTTTACCCATGGACTCTCAGTTACATCAATGTCTAATAAAAAATAATATAAATTTGCTGTTTGGCTAAAGTCAGTTTGCTTTCTAAGCACACACCCTACAAAAGTTAATTTATTTTTAATTATTTGTAGGTAATGATTTCATATTTTGTTAAGTACAGTACATTTACATACAGTGACAGTCAACGGTTTGGACACACGTTCCCATTCACGTGAATGTGAGGTGGTGAAGTGTGTCCAAACTTTTGATTGGTACTATATATTTCCAATGAATCACCAACTTTGTGGTATTTGTGCATTGTTTTATTTCACATGTAAACTAAGCGTGACGCAGGCATAGTGTACTGTACATACTGTAGGCTATTTGGGTTGTGCATTATGTCATTTATGCAATATGTAGGCTATTGGAGTTGTGCGTTATGTTAGTTGTGCAATATCTCATTGTGCAAGGGCTGTGCTCCACTTATTGAGGAGAATGGAGCCGACAGGGCAGACCAATTAAAAACAGCCACTGAAAGGAGGAGATAATGTGCTTACTATATAGGTACCTGTCTAAGGTATATGAGAGCATGCTTTGTGTTACATGAGAGAGCGTGTTGAGAGATGCTTATTTTCGAACGGCCAGAGTCCAAAACAACTTTCCCTTCGGGAACAGTAAAGTATATCTTATCTTATCTTATGTACATGCATCTGATTGGGTAGTTTATTGTTCTTACCTTCAGTGCAGCGTGGTCCGCCCCAGCCCTCACAACATGCCCTCACTGTCTTGTTCACCATCTGTTGCTCCATCTCTGGGAGCCTTAGAACAAGAGACACATCAGGTGAAGTGTCAATAGACACACAATACTGCACTGCTGGGAATAACGGCTATAAGGACCAGCTTCCAATACAGATTCAGCATGTTACCCTCTAAAGCCAGTTAACTGGATACTGTTGTATGATCAAAAGTACAACATCTACCCCAGCTTACCAAACATGTACACCTTTAAAAAAACACGTACTGTATGATTAGGCATTATTTTAAGACATGTCTCACTTTTTGAAGGCAATAACCAGGGCAACACAGAATCTGCAGACGCAAAATTTTCCGTAGATTTAAAAAAAATGAAAATAGAATGTTGACACATCTCCAACCCAAGCAGAAAAACAATCTGCGATATTGGATCACTATAGCTATTCAATAACTCCTGCACTGGATTTGCTTTATCACACACCATACCCACGCCCACCATACCCAAAGGTGCCCTTACCAACCAAAACATGATCCGTTTCCACATTCCCACCACAACATATTTAATACTTGAGGAAATGTAAAGCGTGGAAATGTTTCATGGTGGCTTTTTCATTGGATCCAGACTTGTTCCGATACCGATACCCGTATTGGAAATGCCTCCGATACTGCCTAAAATGCTGGTATTGGCGAGTATGCGAGTCTATACACCAATCTGATACAACACAATTTAGCCCAGCCAAAATAAAGTAGTCTTTATGTTCTTTTAATGTACTGTCAAAGTGGACAACAAAAGAAAGCTAAACTACTACTACTACTACTACAAATAATAATACATGTAATGTTTTTTTAATAATACATGTAACGCACTGGTGTCTGGTCGGTACTCGGTATCGGCCATGCACAAGTTCAAGTATTGCAATGAGTATTGGTAAAGGGAAGACAAAATGGAATCTTAAGATCTCAAATAAAATCAAAGGCATACTTCTATTATGATTTTGAACTTAAGAAAACCCTTTTAATGAACTGAGAACACCCTGAGTTATAAAACTCTTCAAACTTGAAAGACGAAGAGACATACCAACATACTGACAAATACTTAACTTTTCACTTACTTGTACATGAAACAGGATGCATTCAGACCCCGTTGTATGTAGTAGAGTGCGATGCCATCATCACCGCCATGTTTGATGCGCATCCTGTCCACATCTAGCCTCCAGCCCTGGGTGTTGTACTGGTACACCTGTGAACAGCTCACTTCGAGCTGCAGGCGTGGGGAAAGGACTCGCTCCACTCTCTCCTCCACCGTGTGTTCACACCAGTGTCTGAAGCACAACACATGGATTTATTGTCCTCCCTAATCGTTCATTTTCAAGTGAACTTTTGTCCACACTGGTACTTGCATAAAGTTTAATTCCAGATCTTAAATTCTGAGGGGCCAAGAAGAAACTTCTGCTTTCTACTTGCATAAAAAGATCCGTATTATGAAACACATAGCAAGACAGCAACAGACAAAGTTAGTAAGGTATGTGTTGATTGATAGCGCAATTGTAAATAGTAAAACAGTTTACTTCAAATATGTTTATAAAAAGACACAAAATTAGAATAAAAACATCCTCAGTAACCGTGTTCTTATCTAATGTTAAGGCATGCAATAAATATACAAGTTCCTTACTGATACAGAGAACATGTTATATTATGAATATTATGAAAAGCTTTTAAATCGATATGTTTTTCTCCATAATGTGTTTTAATAGAATAATAAAGTTAAGTGTTACAATATTGTCTCATTTGCTGCAACTGCTCATCACTTCAATACACTCCAGTCTATGAAGACACATTCATTTACATTAGCCAAAAACAAAAACCTACGCACTATTAAAACCTTGACAGCTTTCCCTTCAGCATAGAGCCTGATGTGTTTCGGACTATCTACTGTAACGAGTATTTCTACTGAAACTGGTGGGTCAGGGGGTCAGGGGGCACTTGTGCTTGGAGAAGCATTATTTTAATGTGAACTTACTATGATTTACACAGTGTGCACTCAGACAGGTGAGTCTTGCTCATTACCATTGTCACACTGTGTCTTTCTCACCTTCCTGATCTCTACAGTCTACTCTATAGCAGGGATCTTCCAGTGGGGGTCTGTGATCCCTAGGGGGTCCTTAGAGTTAATGCAGGGGGGCCTCTAAATTATAGTTTTGTAATTTTCTTTTTCGAAAAGTCCTAAAATGAATCCAACATATTATTATACTGATAATAGTCTTACTGGCCTTTTGGTAAGGATCCCACAGTTAAAACATAATTAAAAATGATTAGGTTATTTTAATAGTGTTCCATGCAAAATACATGTATAAAGGTTTTAGGTGGCCCCGCAGGTTTTTGTAGGCCCAGTTTAATATGCAACTTAATTTTCTACACTATATGTAGTAAGGGGTTCGTGTTCTGTATCTCTTTCAGTTAAGGAGTCCTTGGTTTGAAAAACGTTGAAGACCCCTGGTCTATAAAGATCTTCAACAGTGCATATGTTACCCCTAGGGGGTCCTCAGAGTTACTGCAGAGGGGGCGCCAAATTATTGTTGTTTCAGTTATATTTTTTATTTCAACTTATAATTGGCAAAGATTAATCGGACTATTTGTGAAAAAAGCAAACTAATGTCGCTTACACGTGTTTGATAGATTTACTGGCCAGCCAGTCACAGATACAGTTACTGTGCATTCCACATATATATTTAACATTACAACATGATGTATGCATATCTGAATCTGTCAATAATTATTACTTTAAGATTTGTATTGTACGCACCATAAAAAGGTAGGCTATGTGTAAAGGCTTTAGGCCGCCCTACATGTTATTGTTGGCCCAGTGCAACTGCATTAAACCGGGTTGATATATGTAGTAGGGGTCCCTGCTCTGTCTGTCTTTCAGCTAAGGGATCCATGGATTAAAAAACACTGAAGACCCCTGCCCCAGTAAACTGTCTACACAATGGGCTTAATCCATCTTTGACTAGTCTGAATCATGCTTACCCCATTCCCATCACTATCTGCAGTCCAAGGAGAGTCAGTAGTAGAGTCCCCATGGTCCTCTGCTGAATGTTTGTGCTCAGAATTCCTGTAAAAAAATAAGTTTGTAGTCAAGTCTTTTTTATGCATAATGTCTGATTAAATATGTTTGTTTTAAAGGAAATAAAGTCACCATAATTGGCAGCTGAAGAAATTCTTCAATCAGACAGGTTCAAACACAGCCTAATAAGTAGCCTATAGAGGTTTACCAATTAATCCGACCTTGGTGCTGTATTTCATCGTAGGTGATCAACCCAAGATGTCCTTAAAATGTTAAACACATTTGTATAATTGTATTGTCCTGGTACAATAAACAAAAGGTCCACCTACCTTTTGGGAATCCCTTGCCATAAAAAAGTCCTCGCGGAGCCCCAGATGCAGGGTTTTAAATGCGGGGTAGGGGGAGCGGGGGTGACTCTTGGAGTATACAGTAGCATGTGAACCTGCTGCCATTGGGTATGAGTGGCAAAGTCACAGCTGGGAGGACACGCATTGGTCAGCGGACCTGTGACGGCCGGGCACATCCACGGATCTCGCCCCGCCACCCCGCCTGTAGGGTGTAGGGGCTGGCGGGGCCGCTGGAGCCTAAGACACCTCATAAAGAGATGTTTCTCACAGCCTAATCTGGTAAAGAGAGGCGTTTAAGGGAAGGATGATGATGATGATGATGATGATGATGATGATGATGAAGGCATTTATTTAACGAAGCGTGCCATCTCGGACCGACCCGAATGCTTCGAAGCTTGACCGTTGCCATGGTTATCGACGTCCATATCCAGACAGCAAGACAACATTGAATAATAAATATTGAGTTTCCATCTGGATCATCCTTATGTTTGATATCGAAATATCAATGCAAAATAAATGTTGAATCATCATTAACATATCGATGAAACCTGACGTTATTAATGTTGACGTTTTTAATGTTGAACATTGGAACAACATTGATCTCGTTATCTTTGATTGATTAAGCATTGATATTTGGTGGGACGTTCTAAAACGCTTAACGTGAAAAGGCTTAACGTGGTTTAATGTACCTAAACAACGATCAATCATCACCATATTTGCCATGGCCATATCTTGTCATAAACACTTAAACCTGTCAAAAAAACTAAACTGAAATCCAACGATTATAGAAGTTATCTCACGATAACGTTTTCTTCTTCATTGGTGTCTATGGCGAGGAAAAGGCTTAACGTGGCATAATGTAGCCTACCTAAACAACGATCAATTATCACCATATTTCTCTTACATATTACTCCTCATAAACAGTGAAAACTGTCAAAAAATCGGACCCAAAGTCCTATTATTATGGACGGTAGCTGACATTAAGCGTGTCTACTTCATTAAGGGACATTTTAAGGAAAAAGCTTAACGTGAAAAAGCTTAACGTGGCTTAATGTACCTAAACATCGATCAATTATCACCATATTTCTCTCACATATTGCTCCTCATAACCAGTAAAAACTGTCAAAAAAATCGTACCCAAAGTCCTATTATTATGGACGGTAGCTGACATTAAGCGTGTCTACTTCATTAAGGGACATTGACACCGGGCGATATTGCCAATGTGTTGAAGTCATTGATTTAAAGTTGACCGGGAAACGACCTGTTGTTGAAAGGCCATCAGCATATAGTTGACCGGGAAATATGATAGAAAATCCATAGATTTTTGGTTGACCGTGAGATCATCAGGTGATAGCAATGTATGCTAGGCCTACTGCACCGGACACAGCTGGCAATGTAATGTTCGATATGAATGAATTGTAGACTAGCTAACCAAATCAAAACTCGTTAACATTTTTGTGATAGCTTAGCTCGAACAAAAAAAAAAAATCTATTGACCGAAAGCCCATAACGTTGGTCCGATGTCCCCCGGTAGGCCTACCCCGGAAACAAAAGCCGACTGCTTTGAATGCCCGGTGCGAAAACACAGTCGGTCCAGTGACTTTCCAGACTCCCTTGAGATATTTCTCAATTTAAAACAAAAATCATACTACAATGTATAAATCATAGCGTAACGTTTGACTTTGTATGGCTCTTTAAAGAAAATACGTGTAGGCTAACGTCGGCTGCTATTTCACTTCTAGCTTGCTCCTCTGCCAAAACTAACTTATATAACGTTAGACAAGGTGGGCCTTTGATTTTGGAATAATGGGCCGTCGGACTACGGGCTTTTCGGTCCAGTGGGAGGTTTTTTGAATGTAGGCCTATTACTACCTCTGCCTTCTAATATAGGCTATATTAGAAGACAGAGGTTGAGTCGTAGATACTATTAGCTATTAGCTCACGTACTAGCTAGCCTACTGACTATCTAGCTAGCATACTGACGAATGTGACGCTAATCTAACATTAGGCCTACGTGTGTTGCGCAATTTTGCATCAAAGCTACAGGTGCAGAGGGAAACCAAACTTAGTGAGCGCTACAGCTGAAGGCAAAGGTGAAGACGATTTTTAGGTAAGGTTACAACTTTTGTAATTGATGTGATTGTCAGCTTTATTTTCTATCGCATTTTAAAAGTTGAAAGATTTAGCATGAGCTTTAGCGGATAGCCTAGCCTTGCTGCACTCTGTAACTGTAAAATCACATAAATAAAATGTGCAACTATCAGACTAAATTAAGCCTTCATACACTTTTAGTTAAAGCTGCTGGGCTTATTGTGTTGGGGTTGTTGTTTTTGACACATTACCCTAATTAGGGGTCCAAGCCCGAGGGGGCTGGGAACCGTAGCAAGGCTACGCGGTTCACGCAGCAGCGGGGCTGTGGAACGCGATTGACTTTCTAAGGATTTGCGGAGAAGAATAACAATCCTCCATTGTTATTCTTCTCCGCAAAGCTCACGCTGCAGCCTAAACCGTACATGGTGGCGGTGCAAGAGTGTATGGCTGCAGCCTGGAGCGTCCCATGTCATCCGTCCCGTCTCATGCGGAGGTGTGTCCAACGGTAAATTCAGAGGGTCAAAAATACGAAATCGCGAATAATTATCCAGATGGAGTCACGGGTAAATTCGTGACCACATTTGTTACAATCAATTGAATAACGTTAAAAACTGTTAAAGTAACTATTTTGTCATACATGTAGTTTGCTCATTTCTGAATGTTATGGTTGTGTTGACAAGATAAATGTAGACTATCGTCTGGAATAAAATAAGCCTGGGTCAACTATCATGCTAATGAATAAAATACTTTTAATATATACATTTTTTTAACTAAACAGTAACGGCAATCATACAAATAAATAAAATACTTTAAAAAAATATCTCTACAAGATAAATGCAGACTATCATACTGATGAAAAAAAACACTTAAAATATATGTTTGTCTATAAAATAAATGCAGATAATAGGCAAACTAAAAAAATCCTTTTGCCATCCCCGAGTTTCTACTTTTCAAAATAAAAGCTTGCATCTGGAATAAAATACAATCTCTCTTACTTTTCAAAGTAAAAGCTTGCGTCAACTATCATGCTAATGAATAAAATATTTGGTGTTTTTTTTTATATTTAAAAATATATGTCCATCTCTAAAATAAATGCAGACTATAGGCAAACTAAAAAAAAATTCTCTCCCGACAAAGGTCAAGCATTTGGTTTTAATTTTTTTTCCTCCTTTCATACAATACAACACAAAACACAATAGAATTGCTGGCGTGGAAGTGTAAGAAAAATACAATCGCATTCTGGCCCAAGACCGTGGCAGCAGAGATACGCAGTCGAATGCAGGACGGTCCCAGAGACCCGAAGGCCGATGCCGCGGTGGTAGAAAAATACAACCGCGTTCTGCCCCGGGTCCCAGAGACCCGACAGCCGAGGCAGCTGGTCCAAAACTCCGCAAAGACCTCAGACGCAAAGAGTGACCCACTTCCACCACTAGGTGGCGCTGTAGCAGAAAAAAACGCGTTTGGCCCTATAACTCCCAAACCGTACATCTGACATTTAAAATCCATATATCCACTCGTTTTTTGGCGAAGATTGGCCATTAGGGGGCGCTATAATCAACATTTATATGTTTTGTCATAAAACTCAACCAAGTTTTGTGAGTCTACGTTAAACGTACTACAGGGGCTCAATTTTTTTACTTTGTAAAATATTTAAATTTTCACCAGACTTGATACGACCGCCATTTTTTTTAGTATGTCAGTATGCCTCTCAAAAAGGCAATTGATTTGCCAGGAAAAAGAATAATAATTCCTTTAGTTTCAATAGGGCCTTCGCCACTGTCTGCGCTCCGCCCCTTAAAATGCGTGGGGTCATTTGTGCTAGAAATTCTAGGCTATAGCCTAAATGCTTAGTCTGCCATAGTTTCTATATTTTGCTCATAGCCCATCCTGGCTGTAGATAAAGCAGAATTATAATAGCCTTGTTGCATACCCTCCGAAAGATGGTCTGACGCTTTACTGATGATTTTAAGTTTATTGGGAAACCCCAAACCAACGTAAGAGCTGGTTACAAAAGAAACAGACACAAACAATGCATTAGCTACATTACCATGTAGATTCAGAGCATTAGCGTTAGCATAGTTTAGTACTAGCTTACAAGTTCGGCATTAGCCTATTAAACAAACGGCTAGAAACAGCTACAGTTGTTCAAAACTACTTTAAACATCACCAACATATACATTTTACTTTATTATGATAAATACTAACCTTGTGCCTCTTCGAAAGGGCGCTATGAAACATTTTATATTTAACTTTGTGGCCGTTACTGTTTCATCTTTTTCCGTTACATACAGCAGGAAACTGGTTGACGTGCCAGCGGGTGACTTTCAAAATAAAAGCCCATTTTATTTAGAACAGGAAGAAGACACAAAAAGCTATTTCCTTCATAAAGATAAAACATATACTGGGTTATTTACAAGCCTAATAATAATAATGTTTTATTATATTAATTTAGACCTTTTTAGATTAAACCTGTGGTATTCTAAAATAGGCTAAAATTGAAGTTTTGTTGATATGCTGAGATTTCAACATTGTTTCAATATCCATTGTAATTGAAATGCCATTGAAATCCTGTTGATCTCTAGGTATGATATAAACGTTTCAATTACATTGGAGGGTGCAACATGATGAAAAATCAACATCAGAGTTTGACGTTGATTCAGTGACTTTATTGTTGACAGCGGGTTGTTGATTTGACATTGTTTCAATGACTATTTGCTATCTGTTTTCATAAGTTGTGTCTATGAAGTTTTTTGCCTCTTCGAATAGTGTACAACCGCCGCCACGTCCCCTCAGGCTTTCACCGTCCACATGGATCACTGACCCGACACATAGCCAATTGCTAATCTGGACATAAAGTAGGCTACATATTTGACTGAATCACTATCCCCAGGCTATGTGTTGTCTGTAAATAACCTGATATTAATAACCAACTGTTTCCTCATTAGTCGTAACGCGGGGAGGCAAATATCAAGAGGTGTGAGCCGCAAGGTCGGCGATACAGTTACAAATATCCCAGAGTACTAAAGGATTTTTGACAACCTCTGGAAAATAACATATTGAACATTAGTACTCATATAAAGGACAAATTACTTACATTTCCCAACAGGAAGTCCGCCATTTTGAATTGAAAGTTCGAAATAAGTGCAATTTTGGCCATTTCCACATGTCGTACTTTAACGAACTCCACCTAGAGATTAGGCCTGCATGAAATTTGAAAAATCTGACATTGCGATATTTTTTCCCCCTACGATATATTGCTATATGAAAAGAGAAAAATTAAATTTTAAAAGATGACATAAATAGCTCTATTTGGAAATAATAAATCATTCTCGACTACTGCTGTAGTGTTGTATTTTGTAGGGGGGTACATAGAAAATAAAAATGAAAAAGGATTCTTTGTTAAACTTTAATACTTTACAAACACCAAAGCAAGTAAGCGCTGTGACTAACGTTACTCTTCTGAAGTGGTTTTGGAGAGGGATATTAGGTAGAAATACGCTGGTTGACTATGACACCATTGTATTCATATAATAATCAATCCAGGCTAACGTGGATGACAGTGACGGCATGTTGCTTCCTCTAAATGTCAGGTTGTGCTCGACTAGCGGGGCCAGCTCGTTAGTTTGATAAATTGATCAGACCGGCATGTCATGCGCACTAGCAAAAAACTCTGTATCCAAGAACAATTAAATCAGTGGAAAGGATGTTAGATCAGACACAGACTTCTGTAGTAGATTAGTGTTACGTTTCCAGTGTCCGGCTCCGAACCGTAACATTAGTTGGGACGGACGGACCCCTTTGATCTTTTGGCTACCTATATTAGCTTTAGCCTAGCTGGTAGCAGCTTTCTGCTTTTTTCTTTAGGCTAACTATATTAGCTTTAGCCTGGCTGATACAGGGCTGCCAACTTTTCCAAAAACCTTGGAGTGAGATTTGGGGGGGGCCGCCCCATATTTTGCCGCGTACAAAGCAATTTCTTTTGGTCTTTATCCTTTAGGGTTTAAATTGGGATTTGGTATATGTGGGTGGATGGGGGACTCCCTAGGGGGGTCTGGGGGTATGCCCCCCCAGGGAAAAAATTTGAAAAATAAACCATTAAATGGCACTTTCTGGAGAGTTTTTTTGCAAAAAAAAAATGGAGAAATCAAGTCTTACATGATATGTGCAAAACTGTAGGGTTAGGAGCCTTTGTGTTGTAGTATCAACAGGTTTTAGGGCATTCAGCATTTACATTATTAACTTCTTATGATATAAGAACTGACCCACACAATGTGCCAAACATAATGAACCACATGAAGAGACAGTAGCATATGTCAGCAACAGCTGAGAAGATTTGGGTCTGTGGTGAACAGGTCCAGGGGTCCCTGGTGTAGGGACCAGGGACCCAAAGTTAAATTAATGTTGAGGGATCAACTTAGACCACTGAAATTCTAAAGAATGAGAACCACTGAGTTACATAAGTTCTAATCCTTTAACCTTTGTGCCAATGTTCAGTAATGTTTGGCCCTCATCCTCTGTGCCCCACTTACTGTTTTTACTTTTTTATGAAAATAAAGACTATTTGTTCATTTTAAAAAACATCAAATTAATTATTTACAGTTACATTTAGAGATGCAGAGGTTAGAGATGCACAATAGTGGCCCAACGTTGCAGTATCGTATATATATATATATATATATATATATATATATATATATATATATATATATATAATAGTGTATATATATATATATATAATAGTATATATAGGCTAGTATAGCTCAGGTGTGTTTCACCAGATTTCTGCTCATATTTACAACTTTGTGCACATAACTCCTCCCATCTCTGTTGTCCGAGATGTGGAGAGTTGTAATATAGTCTGCTGTGCGTGTCATTCCTCCGCTGATATGGTAGATCTCATTCAGACCGTCTGACAGACACAGAGGCCCATTTGGGTCTCTGGTCTCTGACAGAGTTTAGAGGTGTCCGTACGCTGCTCTTTATCGGAGGTCTACGCATGGATGCAACGCGTCACTGCCCCCAGCAGAGCGGGTCCACTACAATGAACTGAAGTTGCTACACTACCAGCCGCGCTGCTCACCTCCATCTTTACAGAGAGAGTGGACACGAAGCGACGAACGGTCTGTGATAATCAGAGCTCATACCTGAAGCGCCGGACGGGTCTGTAATACTCAGAGCTCATACCTGAAGCCGGGGAAATGCACCTGGGATGGCTCGTGAAAAAAATGTTCTCATTTTGCGACAATTTGAAAATTCCACAGACAGGGAGCGCTCTTGAAGCCCCTCACAGTCTCTGAAAGCACAACTAGTCGATCACAAGTGGCTCAACAGGTAAAAACATAGATAAACTCATCTTTCATAAATTTGACCGACCGGGTTGACACTTCAGCGTGAGAAATCGGGGGTGTGGCGTGTGCGCGTGTGAAACCTGTCAAATGCGTGTGTCTCACGGCCAATGCGTGAGAGTTGGCAGCCCTGCTGATAGCAGCTTTCTGCTTGTTTCTTTAGGCTAACTATGTTAGCTTTAACCTGGCTGGTAGCAGCTTTCTGCTTGTTTCTTTAGGCTAACTATGTTAGCTTTAGCCTGGCTGGTAGTAAGTTTCCTGTGGGGGGGAAATGGCCGGGAGACGTTGTACGTTGTATTTGCAGCAAACATAAAACACTGACTGCTGTAGCTTCACTGACTACCCATCAAAACTGTTTAGCATCACTGTCAACGGCAGCTGCTGCCTTTGGTACTTTTCTACACACGCAGAGCCTCACTTCCCATAACACATTCCGTCGGACTAACGTCACATAGACGCGCTGCCCACATGGCTACCTGTCTTAAAGGGGAAGGGCTGGCCGGTGATAATTATGTAAAAGGAGATTTGTTAAAGCTTACTTTTCTATCAAGCAGCAAAAAAGGATAAGCGTCAACATCGGAACGTCCCGCGATGTGACTATCGCGCATGCGCACATCGCAATGTCTATGCTAAAACACAATATCGTTCAGCCCTACAAGAGATCATACCAAAATAATTTTCAAAAGCCTCAAACTATAATAATGTCACTCTTACATCATCAGTGAACCGGGGAGCTTGCGAAAGCGGAACCCGAAGCGGAACACGAGGAGGCAAACGTCAGCAAATATCAAGAGGTGTGAGTCGCAAGGTCGGCGGTACAGTTGCAAATATCCCAGAGCCCTAAAGGATTTTCAACAACCTCTTAAAAATAACATATTGAACATTATAACTCATATAATGAACAAATTAGTTATATTTCTTACATACAGTGTTTCAATCTTGCATGTAACAGTATAGATTAATTGCACAATGACCCTGACATTTTCTGGGCTTCAAGGCTGGATACCAAACTTTCTGTAGGGGATAGGAAGACAACAAAGACATCAGCAGAACAGGGCGACTGTTAGTTTTTAGCTCCAAAAGACCGTATGTTTCTACTAGTTATATTATTATGTTACAAAGTTATGAATCAGAAGTCCGGTTAGGCATCATATATGACGCACTCAACCTCAGAAGGGATAAAATGGCCCAAAATGGTCAATGTTGATAATAGCGCCCCGCCAGTGCAGACGCTTTGCTGCTTTTTTGCTGATAATCTTGCTTTTCCTCTGAGAAGATACTTCTAAATCACTGGACTATACATTTTTTGTAGACATAGTAGGCTATTGCCATATTTTAACATGTTTGTGTGTGTTGTGTTTTCTGTTTTTCTGAGGGCCTGCCAGTAGCTCAAACATGTTCTACAGTGACTCTAGCAAAAGCTAATTAGCAGCAAGATGCCTCCTTTCTCTACAAACTCCTTCAGAAGATTGCACTTCTGGAAATCAAGGTTCACCGATTAGAAGTGAACGTGGAAGTAAACGGGTCATGTGGAAATTACATCACTTTACCATGGACCCAAAACAATGGACAAAAGCATGCTAACACACACAAGACTACAAAGAAACAAGAGGGCTATGGAACGGGTAATAAATCAACAAGTGGTAGTCCTCCCTGGAACTCTTCTGGTGCGATGCCTAAGAGTAGATAATTCTCCTGGGAAATGGGAGGACGACTAACGGGCAGGGCACAGCGCCCTGAGATTTGTGATATGACCGGCTGGCCTGCATTATCATCCAGGCAGAGCTCCTCTTCAACCCCTGTCCTCAGTAGGACGCAGCAGTGGACAGCTGCAAAAGGGACAATTAACAACAAAATGCATCCCCAACAACTGAGTGTGCAACTGGATAACAGATTTGCTCCTCTGCTGGACATCCATCTGATGACCTGGGTTGCGTCAGGCTACAGGGAAAGCTTACAACTGGGCCTCAAACCCTGATTGTGGGTGACTTTGCTGTAAATGATTTATAAAGCAGTAAAACACCAAAATACTCAGTTTTTCCAAAGACATGGGGCCTGTTGCACGAAACTAGGATAAGGGATTAAGCCGGGATATTCAAGTTATCCTGGATGAATTTAGCTTTGACTCGGTTGCACGAAACCAGATTGAATTAAACCCAGCCAAGTAACCATGGAGATTTATTCTTCGCGGCTAGCCTGGTCCAGAGCAGGCTAACAGCCAGGCTAGAATGAATCCTGGAGTCTCATGTGTCAAATCAGCTGCGGCTCTGATCCGAAATAAACGTGTTTAACAGTTATTCCGTTGTCTTCTGCATGTGTTCTGCTTCCATCAACATCCATTAGCCTACTTGTCACTATTGTTGTCGCGAGTTTGATTTAAACCCTACTACAGCTGTTTAGATGGTTAGAAATAGTTGCACTGCCACCCTGATGCGGAGTGGGACTTTTCCCGGTGGAACGGTAGTGTGTCGAGGCCGCCTGGCATGGCCGCTGCCCGGTGGCCGGTGGCAGACCTGCGAGTCCCGTCAGTGTCCACTCTCTCTGTAAAAGTAGAGATGAGCAGCGCAGCGTCCGTGGTCTCAGCTTCAGGTTTATACAGGACGCGCTCCGAAGATTAAGTGTGACGATATTAATGCAGCGATATTCCAAGATGATAACAATGGCAGACTGGTCAGAGAACAATACATTCATGATTTCATTTTCTTGTTGCTTGTCCTTCTCTAATAAAGGACAGTTTGTGCTACTCCTTAATATGTTAGGCCTAATGTTTTTTTATTACAGCTTACATTGGTTTCATAACCTTCTCAATTAGTCTTAAATCACCGGACTAATAACGTGGCCTATATACAGTACATATGTAGTGTAGTTTACATTCATCACACCGGGAACACCACAATGCTTCTTAATCTTTTTTATTTTGGTGCTGTCACTTGTCAGAAGAAAAAAAAAAGCATGAATATTGTTTTACATATGCTCACAGGGTGTATTGAAGTCACTTCTTTTTCTAGTTGTTGTCCCTTTCTGATTGTTCTGTATGAACATTAATTGTACACAGAATTAGATATAGCTTATAGAGATGTGTGCATATGGTTGTGAATAATACGCATTGTGAATAAGGTTAGATCATAATACATTTTATTTATAGAGTGCTTTACATGGTAGGCTAGTCAAACAGTAAAACCAGCACATTTATCTTATAAAAACAGAAACATGAAACGAGCTATTTAAAGCCATTAAAACACAGTGTAGCCTACAACTCTGTAAAAATGTGGAGTGACTATAGGCTACGTAGATATTTTTACACCCTCACACATTCAGTCGGGTCCGCTATGTTGGGCTTTTTCTCTCTGGTTGATAAGAGCCGTATTTCCCTTTTTGCATATTCTTCCCTCCTCGTTGCTTTCCATTAGAAGCTGCTGCTCATTGAAACATATGGCGCATGCGTCTTCTCAATCCTGCATCGGTAAATCTGTGATCAATAACGTGGTCTGTTTAAGAAAGCCGTGAACGTGCACTTATCCCAGCTATCTACACCTGGCTTGACATAGCTCCACCTGTTTATCCTGGCTCGGTAAACGTGCGAACAATTAAGCCGCAATGAGCAGATCACACTAAGTCAAGCTGTGCTTTTTCACTTATCCTGGATATCTTTATTCTACTTTCGTGCAACAGGCCCCTTGTGTCTGACTTGACCCAAAGAATCCCAAAGATATCGTGGCAGCACACCCAACTGTGAAGAACGTTATACTGCATATAGGGTCACATGATGTTGTAAAGCAACAGTCTGAATTGCAGAAACTGGACTTTATGGAACTGCTGGACACAGTCAGCTCCCTAAACGCAGATTTGTGACTGGGCCTATACCGCCAGTCAGAAGAGGAGCTGAGAGATTCAGCCGACTGTTGGCACTAAACAAGTGGCTTTCAACTGAATGTGTATTCTCTGCAGTTCATTGAAAATTTTAACATTTTCTGGGACTGCAGACATCTTTTTAAAGCAGATGGACTTTTCCTTAACAAGCCAGGAGTAAAGCTGTTCACCTTTAACCTACTTTACCTTCTGCACTGCACATCTGCTCCCTCTGCCAAGGACACGAGACAAGACAAATCTAAACAAGAGGAAGACATGACAAAGTGTGGCTTAAGGTCCTCCCCTCAAGCTATATTTCAAAATATCTACAGGCCACCTAAATATTGTGCAGCATTCATTGATGACTTCACTGAACTGCTGTCTATAATCTTTAACTTTGGTTGTGTAATCGTTGTGGGTGATTTTAACATTCATGTTGACAATCCCCAGGACAGAGGGACAAAAGAACTGTGTTGTGTTTTTGAGAACTATGGACTGACTCAGCATGTGACAGAGCCCACGCACAATAAGGTGCACACTCTGGACTTGATTGTCTCCGAGGGTCTGAATATTTCCAAGGTTGTGGTGACTGACGTTGCTCTCTCTGATCATTCCTGTGTTTTCTTTAACGGCACTATCTCTGTGCCCAAAATTGTCCAAACAAAGTTAATCAGAAGACGGTATATCACTGAAAACACCAGTGAAACATCTATTCAGCTTTTCTCCTCCACTCCGACCCTCTCTGGGCTCTCAGTCACTGAGGTTGTAGATAATTTCAACTGTAAAATTACAAATGTTATTGATGCCGTTGCTCCCACTAAGGTCAAAGTTGTCTCTGGTAAGAAAAGATCCCCATGGAGAAATGTCCTACAGGTGAGAACAGAAAAAAGAGAGTGTAGAAAAACTAATCTCCTGGTCCATTATAACACCTATAAAGAGAGACTTTGCATTTATAATTTGGAACTGAGGAATGAAAGTCGGTACTTCTTCTCTTATATTATCACTAAAACAATAATAATTCACTTGCTTTGTTTGCTACTGTCGATAGGTTAACAAACCCTCCAGTATCAGTAGCATCTGAACTTTTATCTACCAAGGCCTGCAATGACTTTGCATCCTTCTTCAAAGACAAAATCTAGAAGATTAGACAAACAGTCAGTGCCTCCATATCAAGTACAGGATATGTGTTGTCACAGTGTTCAAGCAAAACTAGTTCCAATATGACAGAATTTCAGACGATCAACCATAAAAACCTGGAGGACATTATACAACATGTGAAAACTTCCTCCTGTTGCCTTGATATTCTACCAACGGGTGTTTTTAAAGATGTTTGAGCAACTATGGGCCAAAATCAAACCTTCCGTTATTAAGTAAAATCATTGAAAAAGCGTTTTTTCAACAACTTAACCATTTCTTGTCACTAAACAACAGTTTTGATACCTTTCAGTCGGATTTCCGACCACACCACAGCACTGAGACAACTCTCGTCAGAGTCTTTTTATGACATCCACCTTAACACAGATAGTGGCAAAATTACAGTCTTAGTATTACTTGATCTCGATGCTGCATTTGACACGGTCGAACACAACATATTACTAGACCAATTGGAAACCTGTGTTGGCCTTTCTGGCTCAGCACTAAACTGGTTTGAATCCTACTTAAAGAATAGGGTCTTCTTTGTGTCAATATGTTATTATGCATCTGAGCATACAAATATGACATGTAAAGTTCCCCAAGGCTCTATTCTGGGGCCTCTTCTGTTTAACATCTACATGCTTCCTCTGGCACATAACCTTATAGCCAGAGGGACTATGGTCCAATACAAAAACTGACTAAGTGCATCAAACAAATTAACGGCTGGATGTGCCAGAACTTTCTAAAATTAAATGAAGGAAAAACTGAGGTGGTTGTTTTTGGAGCAAAAGAGGAATGATTGAAAGTCTGCACTCAGCTTCAAACATCAATGTTAAAAACAATAGACAAAGCCAGAAATCTTGGTGTAGTCATGTACTCAGACCTGAATTTCAACAGCCACATTAAGACAATTACAAAGTCAGCCTATTATCACCTTAAGAATATATCAAGGGTTAAAGGACTTATGTGTCAACAGGATTTGGAAAAACGTGTTCATGGTTTCATCTTAAAACCACTTATAGAGCACCAACTAATCCACTGTTTAATAAAGTAAAAGCACTAATATTCAGATATATTGTTGACTTTAAAACTGCACAAATTATGGACAAAATAAATAATCATCAGCTGTCGAACAGTGTCCAAGGGATATTCCAAATAAAAGAGAGCAAACATCATTTAAGAGGAATATTTGTATATAAAAAAAAACCTATAAGAACAAATGCTAAATATCACTGCATCACAACTAAAGGAGTTACTTTATGGAACAGCTGCAGTGAAGAGTCATTCTATAACAATGAGCAATTTCAAGAGATTATTTAAAATTAATATATTAAAGGGATACGAAAAGGACTTAAAGTGATGGTATTGTAGAAAGACTATGGTTTCTTGGCATTTATATGCTGGTATGTCTATATACTAATATATTTATATACCAATATGTCTATATACTGGTATGTCTATATACTGGTATGTCCCTATGCTAATATATCTACATACTAACATGTCTATATACTAAGTCTAGTATGGCTGTGTTATGTAATCTGCTATAGATAGATGGTATAGAAAGTACAAGAAAGAGAAGAAAAGGAAAAAAAAGGGGTTAAACGTGCTTGTGTATGTATGCATCTGTGTCTATGATGTGTAAATAATAATGTGTAAATAACTGAAGAATAATATTTACTAAAGGATAAAAGTAGAGAAAGGGGGTCGGACTTGATAAGTTGTTTATCAACTTCTTCCTACTCCTTCTGAACATGGAAAATTTTTGTTCCGTTTGAATGACTTTCAATTTTGGAAGACTGTGCTAAAAAGTACATGACCTTATTTATCTGTCATTTTAATTATATATGTATGCAGGAATGCATGTATATAAATCTTATATTTTAATGTTTTTTTGTTTTTTTTATGTTCAAATAAACTATTAAACTAAACTAAACTAATCTTCAGTAGACTTGACTACTGTAACGGGGTCTTTACAGGTCTCCCTAAAAAAATCAATCAGACAGCTGCAGCTGATTCAGAACGCTGCTGCTCGAGTCCTCACTAAGACCAAGAGACTGGATCACATCACTCCAGTTCTGATGTCTTTACACTGGCTTCCTGTGCCTCAAAGAATTGATTTCAAAGTACTTTTGCTAGTTTAAAAAATCACTAAACGGTTTAGGGCAAAAATACATTTCTGAACTGCTACTACACTATGCCTTGCCTGGCCTGGCCTGGCCTTGCCTGGCCTTGCCTGGCCTTGCCTTGCCTGGCCTGGCCTTGCCTGGCCTGGCCTGGCCTGGCCTTGCCTGGCCTTGCCTGGCCTGGCCTGGCCTGGCCTGGCCTTGCCTTGCCTAGTCTGTGAATTAGTTGGAGATGACAGCCTGATGCGGATACTTTTAGCAGCATCCCAGTCAAGCTAACATTAGCTACATCCCCACCAGTAACTGTCACCTGCATCATTGAACAATTTACCATACTGGTTTTCACAGGATTAGTGGACCCCCGGGGGTTCTTGAGGGAGTTACAGGGGGCCCCCAGCAAAAGGTGCCTATTTTCTCTATAATTTCATCCATTAGTAACACAGTGACAAAATGCATGACTATTTTGGTCATGGACTACTAATTAAAAAAACAAAAAGAAATAACAGTTGTGTTTTAAAATTAAAACATACTCTGCTGTGCTAATTATCTTATTGCTAAATTTGCATAAACATTAGTGCTGTCAGTTAAACGCGTTATAAACGGCATCAGTTTTTTTATCACGAGATTAACGTTCTTTTTGGCCTAGCAAACTTTGTAGTTTGTTTACATGCTGTTGCAACAACTAGTGACGTTAGAAAAACTACACCACCACACCGGATCTAGTTAGACTGTAAACTAAACAGGCACGCCGCACACACGCCGTTTGGGCTTGTGAACCGGCCAAAGAGTTGTAACGTTGCGTTTTGAGTGGATGGCAAGCGCGAAAAGAAATGGATGCAAATAAGATTCTGGATGGAAAGTTGACTTTTTAAAAGTTACCAAATGTTCCATTGACCAGAACAAAGTGATCTGTGTGTTTGTCGTTGTGAACTGAGCTATCATCGCAGCAGGGCCAGTCTGAAATACCACCTGGTGGCCAAGCACACAGCTGAAGCCAGTTCTCCCCCCACCCCACCCCACCCCTCGTCAAAGTATGTTTTCACACTTTTATTAATGGACAGTGTTACACTGTGTGAGAGATTATTTGCTCCAAGTGAGAATGTTAGTGTGAAGTTGAACACTACAGTAGGCTATATGCCAATGTTGTTTTGTTGTTTTCAATAAAATACATTTGCACAAAGCAAGCGGATCCACTTTTCAATGTTAAGAAGATTAAAATGAGAAAAAATAATGGGACAAAAAGAAATCAAGGGACATTTAGAATAGATGAAATTGTGCGATTAATTGCGATTAAATATTTGAATCGTTTGACAGCACTAATAAACATATGATGCATTTTCACAGATTAAATCACTAAGCAATATTTAAAGCAGTTAAAATCAGCTCCATCTCAAATAACTACAACATTGAAATGACTCTGTCACATGAATGCATCAATAATATTGATAATATTAAACTATTCTGCTGTCTATCATGTACTTTTACTTTTGATACCTTAAAGGTCCAATATGTCATATATATTGGACCAAAAAATAAATAAGGAAAATAATTAGATTTAAATACATTTTGTTTTATAGTGTTCTGTCAATCTTCCTTCACTTTTCATCTGTGTGTGTCGGTGTGAGGTCCCTGCTCTTGCTCTTAAATCTTTCATAAGGAGCTCTTGTAGGTATTTCCCCAAACTTCCACACAATAGAACAGATAGGGTGAAATTCGTGTGCAGACAGAGTATTTTATATGCCAATGCCCCTGGCCTTCTTGCACAGATATTAAAGCTGGTGATCAAGTTTGAGTGCCAGAAACTTGTTTTTATAGACTCTTTCCCAGCTTCTTCAAAACGCCCCACCACCTCATTGGCCTTGGCATGAGTGTAGTTTGGCAGAAACACTGATCACCTCCCTAAAAACTAAACATGTCAGTATGAAACAAACCTGGCTGCTACAAATCTCACTCACTTTATATCAGGTATGTAAACTTTGGTTTGACACTTCCTTTTATTCAAAAATGTATTTGATTTACCCACATTTGAACTGCCATTTCTATTCTTTTGTTTCTGTTCTATCATTGTATTTCATCTTCTGTTTTATTTGACTCTTTAAATTGTAAATGTCTTTTTATATCTTTTTTAATGTATTTATTTTAAGGTCTATATAAAAGAGACTTCAGATACAGTATTAGGGGACCACTAAGGTCTATATAAAAGAGACTTCAGATACAGTATTAGGGACCACTAAGGTCTATTTAAAAGAGACTTCAGATACAGTATTAGGGGACCACTAAGGTCTATATAAAAGAGACTTCAGATACAGTATTAGGGGACCACTAAGGCCTATATAAAAGAGACTTCAGATACAGTATAAGGGGACCACTAAGGTCTATATGAAAGAGACTTCAGATACAGTATTAGAAGACCACTAAGGCCTATATAAAAGAGACTTCAGATACAGTATTAGAGGACCACTAAGGTCTATATAAAAGAGACTTCAGATACAGTATTAGGGGACCACTAAGGTCTATATAAAAGAGACTTCAGATACAGTATTAGGGGACCACTAAGGTCTATATAAAAGAGACTTCAGATACAGTATTAGGGGACCACTAAGGTCTATATAAAAGAGACTTCAGATACAGTATTAGGGGACCACTAAGGTCTATGTAAAAGCATCCAAAGAGCACCATGTCATGGGACCTTTAATGACTTTTATGCGTCATGCAAAGCACTTTGAATTGTAGTTAAAAGGTGCTATACAAATAAACGTACCGTCTGCATCAGTTATTTCATCATATTTACAACCTGCTGTTCACCAATCATCAGCCTCCGTCTATGCAAAGTGGGTGGTTAAATATTAGCAGCAGTTCACTGATCCTGTTTCCATGAGAAAGGCTTGTTCAACTGCTGCAGCAGAAGGAACCTGACTGATCACCCTCGTTGTACAAAACTCTTCAAGCAGGAGGACAACTACAGGTACTGTTGGGTCAATTTCTTTGTTCCTGAATCAAAAATGCAAGTTTTTTTTTAACCCTTGTATGGTTTTTGGGTCTGTGGGACCCGTTTTCAATGTTTGCTGAAAGAAAGATCATGCTATTTATTATTTCTTCTAACTCAAACTCATTTTCTGTGAAGAACATAAAAAATAACTTGTTTTCAATGACTGCACACAGTACACCCCCCCCCTTACACATAACTATTACATATGAGGTGTTCGGGTCTATTGGACCCGAGTGTATGCAACTGTAGGTTCTATGAAACTATGTTGTATTTGTACACATGCTATTCTCACAAAAAGTTAAACAATTGTTACATTTCAAGCACTTTCACTTGTTCTTGTTGCACTTTCTAAGTTCTAAAAAAATAAGCACCAATGATCAAAAATCTTTTATTTTACCTTTTTTATAATTGAATTTCCTTGTTTTCTCACAAAAAACGAAAATGATCATCTGATCATAAATGAGATCTCACAGGGGTAAGT
Organism: Etheostoma spectabile; assembly: GCF_008692095.1. Classification (NCBI taxonomy): domain Eukaryota; kingdom Metazoa; phylum Chordata; class Actinopteri; order Perciformes; family Percidae; genus Etheostoma; species Etheostoma spectabile. The sequence continues at coordinate 2,263,397 of NC_045754.1, forward strand.
GGCAAATATGAACCACAAATGATGTGGTAATTGAGCTAAAGTAAACATGTATTAAGTATTTTTACATACACTGTAATGGCTGTATTGATTTAAAAGCCAGATCTGGGAACAGTGGCTTTGTAACAAAAATATGAAAACCACATATGGGTTAAGGAAGCATGAAACCACTCCATAGTTATTAACATTACTACATAAATGCTATTGTGTAAAAATGTTGTAAACTCTTAATTATTTCTGCAGAATGGGACAAATTGCTTTTGGAACTTTATGGAATATTGTAATTAGATGAATACTATCTTGTTGAAACAGTGCAGGAAGACAAGGAAAATAGATAGACCATGTTAACATGTTGTTTGTGTTTCTGTGGCACACAGCCTGAAGGAGAAACTGGTCATATTAGTCTCTCCTTTAGGCTACTTCTCCACTCCTCAAAAGCAAATTGAATGAGTGCCCGAACAAGAAGCGCTTCTCCAGCTGTAAAAGGAAGAAAGTGGGAGAAAGAAAAAATGAACTCATGTTCTTGGAATTCTGCAGGACATAGATTAATCCAGCTTGTGATTCTTTAGAGAGATCTTCAAAAAGGGGTCTGCGGCCCCTAAGCGGTCCTCAGAGTTACAGCACGTGTCCAAATTATTGTTTCATCATTTTTGGAAAGTTTGTCTGAAAATATACAATAACATAAATGCAGCATATTATTATGATGATGAATCAACCTATTCATGAAAACAAAACACAAAAATACAGGTTTATAGGCTTACTAAAAGTAATGGTAGCCATCCACAGACCCAGCTTAGGGATTCACTGTGACTTCCATATGTTTACCATCACTACATGACGTATAAACAGTGTTGGGCCAGTTACTTTTAAAAATTAGTTACAGTTACTCGTTACTTCTTCCAAAAAGTAACTAAATTAGATACTCAGTTACAAATCATAAAAGTAATTAGTACGTTACTTATAAGTACATTTTTAAATGCTCAAATGTGACCCCACCTCCACCCCTCTTTAATGGAACTTAAAATACATGTGCATGTTCAATTATTTATGATAAAATGAATGTTATAATGAAAATGGACACTTAATAAAAAAATACATTATTAACAGAAACTGTACACATATCTAAACTCTTTTAATGTTGCTGTGGGACAAAGTGAGACTAGCCTCCAATCAGATGCCATGTATGTAGATATTATGTTCATATAGTGGATCCATACAAATAACATAGATGTTTTGGAGCTTTTGATATTTCTTGCCCCTTAACAGGCCACAACTGGTCATAATTATATAATGCTTGTCAAGCCCTATAGCAAAAATAAATTACAAATATATACACTCTTTGTAGTGCAAACAACGTAAGTGGCCTGATGTTTATTCTTATGTGCTGGTGTTTGTGTGTTGTGTTGTGTGTGTGTGTGTGTGGTGGGGGGGGGGGGGGGGGGGTTGTAGAGCGAGGAGAAATGAGAGAGTGACAGCGATTAGCTTCAGATCGAGTAACCACTCTAGAGTTATAGTGCCTGTTTTCTGACCACGGTGGAAAATCTTAAGCAGGAAAAGTACTCCCCCACCCCCGTTGATTTCATAATGCCACACCTGTCTCTCGGTGACTGACTCGCTTGTGTTGTTCAGGATGTGTCTGTGCTTATGAACACCCGCCCAACTCTACCTCTGATTGGCTTTCCATGAAATTTTACTTAATCTCAGCCAATTGGCAGAATTTACGCGCTTGTCTCGTGCACGGCCCACTAACCAACGAAGTAAAAAAGTCTTTGCCTCTCGGCTCAAAGATCTAGTTGGTCTGATGAAAAAAAAAAAAAGCAGCTTCAATTATAGTAACATGCCATATTTTTCAGGATTATTAAGATGGGAAGAGTAATACTCATTACTGAAAAAAGTAACGCTGTTATATTTTATAACGCCGTTATTCCCTTCGCTGCGTATAAATAATACATGAAATGAATTTTCATCCATCTGGCCCAGTTTAACAAACAACTAAATTTGATACAATATGTAGGAGGAAGTCCCTGCTCCATCTCTCTTTCAGCTAAGGGGGCCATGCATAGTAGAAAAGCATAGTAGACCCCTGCTTTAGGATAGAAAATAGTTTGAATAAAAAGAGTGTAAATGAAATTTCTTCTTTCCGAAACTCCCTGAATCAAACTGTTAAAAATATGAATTCTCCCAACATATATCTAATTCTTATTTTTCATCCACTATATTCAGGCTTGATAATGTTTTGTCATTATATTGCAGCCATGAGGCTTTCCTGTCTGCTGCAGCTGATCTGCTTGGCTGCTTGTAGTGCATCTACATCAAGAGATTGGGCTCATCATGGCGCTCCCATGTTTGCCGACCTCACAGTACGTGAGATGAAAGCTGTTCGGGCCTACCTGCATGGTATTCAAGAGCTGGAGCTTACTGATGCTCGTAGCAAGACTCTGATGAAAAACAGCATCCTCCTGATAGAACTCCATCTGCCAAGAAAGCATGAAGCCCTGAGAGCCCTGGACCGTGGACAGGCCAAACCCCCTCGTCAAGCGCGTGTGATCGTCCAGTTCGGGAACCAAACCAACCCCAACATCACTGAGTACATTGTCAGTCCTCTGCCGACCCCAAAGACCCACGAAGTCAAGACTTTCAAGTTGGATAGGCCTGTCCGCTTTGAGTCAAGGCCTATTTCTGCAGTAGAGTATGGGTACATCGAGGTCTTACTCGAGAAGATGGCGACTAAAGCTCACAAGCTCCTGTTTGAGACCACGGGGGGGTTTTCCTACACTAACTGTACTGACCGCTGCCTGACGTTCTCAGACATAGCTCCCCGTGGGCTGGAGTCAGGTGAGAGGAGAAGCTGGATCATGTTGCAGAAGTTTGTGGAGGGGTATTTCATCCACCCAATTGGGTTTGAAGTTCTGATCAACCACCAGGATCTGGATCCAGAAAAGTGGACTGTCGAGAAGGTCTGGTACAACAGCATGTACTTTGACAGTATCGAGGAACTGATAGAAAAATATGAATCAGGAGATGCGGAGAAACTCAGACTTCCCATTCATGACGACAAGGACCTCTACTCCACCTACATCCCCCGGGGCCACAGCAACACTCGCACTAACATCCATGGTCCGAAGCTCGTGGAGCCTCAGGGACCTCGCTATGAAATTGACCGGAACTTTGTTGAATACGCCGGATGGTCTTTCGCCTACCGAGTCCGCTCTTCCGCTGGGCTTCAAGTCTTTGATGTTCGTTTTAATGGAGAAAGGATTGCCTACGAGGTCAGCCTCCAAGAAGCAATTGCCTTTTATTCTGGTGATACGCCCGCTGCAATGCAAACAAAGTACATCGATGCTGGTTGGGCAATGGGCACCTTAACCTACGAGCTGGCGCCCGGAATCGACTGTCCAGAAATTGCCACCTTTGTGGACCTTTACCACTACTATGACACCGACAAACCTGTGCGCCACAGAAATGCACTCTGTATTTTTGAGATGACCACTGCGATGCCTTTGAGAAGGCATTTTAACTCTGACTTCAAGGGCGGATACAACTTCTACGGAGGGCTGGATAACACGGTGCTGGTGTTGCGGACCACCTCAACGGTTTACAACTATGATTACATCTGGGACTTCCTCTTCTACCAGAATGGGGTGATGGAGGTAAAGGTCAGCGCCACAGGATACATCCATGCCACTTTCTTTACACCTAACGGACTTCATTATGGTACCAAGGTGTACAACTATGTGCTGGGTAACCTGCACACACACCTCATCCATTATAAAGTGGACCTGGATCTTGCTGGTGAGTATTATCTTACAATTGTGAAGCATTATCTCTTTATTGACCTATGACTTAAAAAAAAAGCTAAATTCAAGATCAGTGGAAAACCCGGTAGCCTATGAATTACAGAAATATGGAATGATAATGCACCTCACGATTTATGTCCCAGACTGGACCTGTCATGCCCTACAATTAACATTTGCTTTTTATTTCTTGTAACAACCACAATCTTTACGCATCCTGAACCAAGTGTTTTAGTAGCCAGACTCTAACCATACTTTTAACCATTATTTATTTTCCATAACCACAATTATCTCCCATGCCCTAGTTGCTATGCACAAATGTTGAAAGTGAGTATGTTGCAGCTAGTCATAAAAAACTAGGGGAAAAAACACTGATAATAGGGTTTGGAAACCATCACACAATATTTCTGTGAAGAGTACAATGGGCTACAAGTATATCCCCAGTGTGGTCTTCAGAGTCACTCATTATTCCGTTTATGATGGTGTTGAGTGAGTTTTTTTAAGATGAGGGCTATGAAATGAGGTCAAAAAAGTGCAGATACAAAGTTGGCTTTAAGACTTTTATTGCTGCCAGGCCTGATAAAAAGGTTTTTGCGGACTTTACCCAGTCATAAACAAACAAAGACGTGGCTTAGCCAATCAAGCCTGTGGGACTGCTTTGTTGAAATGAGTGATCGAGGCTGAGATAAAGGCTGTCTGCCATACATAATTCAGTTACTTAATCCTAGGAATGGAGACTTCTGATGCAAATGTAAATGTACTTTACATTGTCTCAAATTAAACCCTGACATCTAAACTCACTTGACAACTCTTTGCTTTCACGACACAGGGCGAGAGAACAGCTTTGAGACGATGGATCTGAAATATGTCAACTTCACCAATCCCTGGAGTCCAGAGCACTTCATCGTCCAGTCCAAACTCCACAGAACAGAGTACAAGACCGAGCGATCGGCTGCTTTCCGCTTTGGCAAAAAGTTCCCCCGTTATGTGCACTTTTACAATCCCAACGAGAAAAATAAATGGGGACACCAGAAGGGATATCGGATTCAGTTGAACTCACATGGCAACAGTGTCCTTCCAAGAGGCTGGAGAGAGGAAAATGGCATTAGTTGGGCAAGGTAATAAAAAGGGTTATCCCTATGTAGGTAGAAAACATGAGGGGTAAAACATTTAAACCCAATGTGCCATGTTTTTATTGGTGCCACCATTCCAGATGGCTTGTCCAACATCTTATGCGTACATATTTCCCCCAAATTCAGTCATACTCGGTATGCTTAGACACTTGGGATGTCCGGTAAGTTTCAGGTTCCGTGTATTTGAGCATTTCTGGATTTGGAGGGAGTTAGAAATCAGGTCCAAGTAGAGTTAGAGAGAGTCAACAGAGGTGCGGCAACATTTAATTGAATGTTGTCATTTGTTACCTAATAGTAGAGTATCACTGCTGGGCTATCAAAGTAAATTGTTTGAAATACAGCAACATTATGAGGGTTACGGCTACAAACCAAACACTTTATTGATCAGCTCTTCAGTGAATTACGGTAATACGGTAATTACGATACTAACAACCATCAGACTGTAGTTTCTCTACTGTTTGAAGAGGATGACGATTGTAATGTGAATGGGACATAATGATTAACTCACTGCCTGTTGCCATGGCTTGAGTCGTCACCCCTGTTGAGGTAAGACCATTACCTGTTGCTAGACACTCAGTCAGTGGGCTTTGGAGATGAATGCTATCTGTTAGTAGCTACAGTTTAGCATACTGCTGCTGTGGGTTCAGATGATTTTGGCCGTGTAATCAGATCAGCCACATGCATGGTAAGGGATGTCAGATCCTTTCCTCTGTTCCATCTCTCTGATTGTTTCCTGCTTCTTGTTAGAATAATGTGGTACCCCTCACCGCTCAGATATCAACAGATTTAAATGCCCCAGTATTGTGGCAGCAGTGGCCACTTCTCAGCAAAAGTTATGGGGTCGTTTTAAATTGCCTTAGTGCCCACCAAGTGGGAGATTACTATGCTAAATGGTAGAACAAGCTGACAAACTGAACTGTCTCTCCGCAGGTATCCTCTGGCTGTGACTCGCCATAAAGACAGTGAAGCCACCAGCAGCAGCATATACACCCAGTGTGACCCATGGGAACCTGTTGTGTCCTTTGAGGACTACATCCGCAACAATGAAGACATAGTCAACCAGGTACAGAAGTACATTAATATTAGACACATCTACATCCCCTGTTAATGTCTATGTCACACATCTCCACAAAAAAGAAGACAAGTCAATAGGGACAGTAGTTTCTGTCCAATCATGACGATTGATTTCAATGTTCTTGAAATGAAAGCAAACCTATTTTCCAAAATGTCCTTTAACCCATTTCAATTGGCATAATAACAATATAATATCTGACATTTCTGCATTACAATGTCTAAATTAGGCCCATATTATGTAAATAGTTTCTAAAAGCCCACATTTGGTGGTATCTGGCACATTTTAATGCCACTATTCCATCATATTTACAGATCTTAATTATTACATAATGTTATGAGTTTGCCTCCCTGATTGTAAATGTGGTGAATTGTTGTAAAGGGAAATTAGGGATCTGGTGTGTTTTAGCCCACACAGTTTGTATATAGCTATTTATATTTCAAACCATGCCTATTCCTGACTGAACCTTTGTAGTATAAATCATTAGACTTTATTTATTAGCATCCCCTGCACCCCTACTTCCAACATCTAACTATCTCAAGTGTTCAGTTTTAATATAATCCCTAACTGACTAGCAATAGAACTCATAACTAGAGTCGGGTACCGAACCGCGGTGCCAATAGGGCACGTGTTTTTTTAACCCTCACGTTGTCCTCAGGTCAAATTGACCCATTTTCCTTTATCAATATTCTTTTTAATTACCCAAAATAGCATGATTGATTCCACACAACACTCTTTGGCAAGTACACATCTCTACTTTCATGAATTTTTGGGTGTCTTATTTAATCTTGTAGCATTTGAAAAAAAAAAATTGAATTGATTTTGAAATAGTATTGAGTAAAAGTTGACATATTCCAGTCTGTGACTATCCATCAACATCCATTCCTTTAATTTTAGTCTAAATTATTCCTAATTTCTGCTTTTATAACTCAAACATTACGTATAATATCCCATAAATGAGGTTTATTGACCATGAATTCCAAAAATAACTGTAAAACTAAAGTTATTAAGTTAGTAATACGTAGTGTTAAACGTAAAAAAAAGAAGACAAACATTGAAAAAAGTGTTGAAAAAGGGACAACAACGTAAGAAAACGTTCAAAACATTGATTAAAAAACATTGATTTTTATTTTTTTTATTTTTTATTTTGACGGGAAGACAACACAAGGGTTAAGTTATTGTAAAATACCCCTTTCCAATCTGGTGCTTGTTTTGGTAAACTAAAACAAATTGTTTTATGTAGATAGAAAACAAAATAAAAATAAAATTCAGCCCCTAACAAGTGGACTGGACAACAGTGCTCAGTACATACCGTACGGATTCGGTGAATTGCAGGATTCGAGCCGGAGCGTCTATGTCACTTAATCAGAACAATTCCATGCATCATAAAGTGAGTGTTTTATTATTAAATACAACCCACAATGTTAAGAAAAGTCAGTTAACATTAGTCTTTTGGTTTTCATATTATTGTAACGTCCCTCAGTAAGCAGCCGGGGGAGACGTGACAGCCAGTTTACTGTAGTGTTCATCACTGACCTGAATACAGGCTACCGTGGGCCGGAACCAACGCCAGAACTAAAACAATTAAGTGAACTAACGTTATCTTATTAACAGGGTCCGCAGCATCTAAACTCACGTGTTTACTTCACGGACAGGCGGAAATCTCAGTGTTTGACTCAACATCTCTAATCTAGCCCAAACTACTGCATATAAACAGTTAGACATGAACCTGGAGAATTAACACAGTCCGTTAGAATATGTACCGTGCCCTCTTGTGCTCCGTGGGGACCCGCTATACAGTCTTCTGTTTATTTAATTTTTTACGTTCAAACACGAGAGCAGAGAATATTAATGAGCGTGTGAATCACGCTCATAATTCTGCAGCAGCGGTGCGCACAGAGCCAGTGGAAGTTTTACAACTCTGTCCTTCGAGGGAGCAAGTCTAATTTTTTGCTTGAGTCATGTCAGATAGATTCTCATCTCAATGGCGGTTGTTAACGAAGACAACAACTCCCATAATCCTATGCTATTTTCTACTTTTCACATGATTCATCAAAGTCTGGTGTCTTTTATTAGGGTTTTTTATTGAGAGACCCCTTAGTGGCAGAAATGACATGCAGTGCATTTAAAGCCATGGTTGGTTTTTTTCAAACACTAATGCCATCTAACACTAAATTACTTCAAAATATGTGAGCATAACTCATCGCCATAAATGTTATTAGATGATACAATGGCAGCTTATGATCACCGACCCCGGTAACAGTTCACCAAATTGTTACATTGGTTTTCAGTTGTGGGGGGTTAGTGATGAGTCAAGCTAAATGCCCCCTTTTGTACTGGTGCATGAGTCACAATCCACTAATGGACAGCATCCTTTGTGATGTTTCAAATGGATTCCTAAAACCGTGGTTTACATTGCGGGGGTTGGGGGATATTGCAGAGGTTACGTCATTGGTTTATGTTTGCTCTTCCTAAAAGAATCTGTTCATCAGTGTTGGTCCCTCACCATGATGGTAACTCACGAACGCTGACATTTTCTTCTGTTTGCACTCTTAAGTAGATAAAGCCCACCTGTAATGTGTCGTGTTCTACGACTTTGCTTTTTTATTTGCTCTCCTTTGTGCAGGACCTGGTAGCCTGGGTGACAGTGGGCTTCCTGCATGTGCCTCACTCAGAAGACATCCCCAACACGGCAACACCCGGCAACGCAGTGGGCTTCTTCCTCCGGCCCTTCAACTTCTTCAATGAAGACCCTTCGTTGTCTTCCAGAAGCACCATCATTGTCCGGCCGGGACCGGACGGCAAGCCCAAGGTCCAGAGATGGACCCCCGAGGTCGTAGGTCACTGTGTCACAGATAAGCCATTCTTTTACAATGGCACTCTTACAGGTGTCTAAAGCTGTTTTCTTGTGTTTCCCAAAAAACATTTTGGCTCTAATACAATTTTTGCGAGGATCTCAGATTATATAACAATCAATTTATAATATATAAGGTCAGATTTACTCTTAAGAATGTCTTACAATTTGACAGCCTTATGCGATTTTGTGCAACGTTGTGAAAGAAACTAAATCCATGTATTCAGAAAAGAATAAAGAATTGGATCATTAAAAAAAAAGAAGTAGATTTTGTGTTTTGTCTTTTTGAGGCTGTTGCGGCTGGTTTTATATCTTTTTTTTTTTATTTAGCTGCAGACTCCACACATTGCATAAATCAAATGCTTTGGTTATGCATTTCTCCTTGTATCTCTCCAATCTTTCCTGCTGTGTCGAATAAAGAAAAAACATTGATTTCTCACCCAAATCATTTATATATAAAGTTAAAGTTACTGTACCACCATACCAAAATCAAACTACACATGTAACCTGGCGGGGGAAAGGGGAGCATGGGGGCCTTGAGAGCTCCTCTAATCCCATGTTGGGTCTCCATGGCTGAGGTTTAGCAGCAGCAAGCATCCAGGATGCAGGATGCTCTGGATCCGCCCTGCTTGTTGTAAACTGCTTCCCTCGCTATGCTCGTCTTGTCCCCATGGTGGGACCTTTTTTTTTCCTCCTGGAAAGACAACAGGCCTTACAGAGCAAACAGCCTGATTCCGGATCCTTCCCCGCAAACAGTCCAGGATACCACCTGGCTGCCCCATCGCCCCTGGAAACCTGACTTTACGGACAACGTTACACAACGTACAGAAAATCAACAACAGCTCATGTTACTGTTCCTTTATGTGCGCATTCCTAACATAGCAATGTCACCTAACGGTTCTGAACCAAAAGATTTAATAAAGGGCCAAAAAAATCCAAATGTCCTGATCATGGTGCATGTTTTTGATTTATTACATTTCTGTATTAAACAATGTTTAATAGACATGTTTACGTTAGCCAGCAAAATAAATATAACGGCCAAAAAAGAAGGTTGTTTGAAGGGTAAACGAGTGTTTTTTGGACTAGGGAAAAGGAATCCAGCCAACAACTGTTGTCCCAATCTAAAACCCTTTTAATAAGTGTGTGCCGATGTTTTACAGCGTGTATGGTAAAAGAGTGGTAGTATGAGAGCAATGCACGCATGAGTGAATGGACAGCGCTAGTGGAGAAGACAAAAAAAACCCAATGTGAATTGGGTAACAAGCATTCCAATAGCTATTCCCATGGCAATGATGGGCTTGACGTCACAACAGACAAACTACAGGAACACGGTTTATTTATTCTAAAGTGACATGCAGTTACACAGCTACATGTACAAAAACATCCAAATAATAATGTTACATTTCATTTCACTCGGGCCTTCAATCCTTCTCTGGGTTCTGTACAATTTGAATCTGTCATATCAAACAAGTCAGCCCATAGTGTCTCGACATGTTCAGCAACAGAGTGGATCCCAACTTATAATATCCAACTAATATAGGGTCTAGACTAATATAGGGTCTAGACTTAAAAGGACATTTCTAAAGGCTATCTGCCAAAGAACACAAACAATGTGACAAACAATGTTTTGATATTTCCACATGAATTATTTCTATCTTAGCCTGTAGAGGATGAGAAAAGGTATTTTTGGGCTTGAATAACAAGCCTGGACGCTTGAATGGTGCTTTGTTGCCATCTAGCTGTTCCTTGGATAATTGTTGGATCATCAGTTGACGCTAGACACGTGCCATGAATGTGCTTCAAAGATTTGCATTACATTTCTCATGATTTTTCAGTTTCTTCAAACTAGAGTGCAACACTGTTTTAACAGTGATGCTCATACTTTTTTTTTCTTGTTTCTCTTCCTGGTTGTATTTTCATTTCATATTTTATACTAACACCACATATCAGACACAGTCACAGACACGCAGACTTATCACGGCACACATCAATTTAACCCTCGTGTTGTCTGAAAGAGTTGTGTACTATAGCTTGAAAATCAACACTTTTTTGACACTTTTTATTGATTTTTTTAAAATGTCACTTCTTTTGACGTTTTCAACACTACGTAACACCAACTTATTAACTTAAGTTCTACAGCTGTTTTTGGAAATGTATGGTCAATAAACCTCATTTATAGGAAATTATAGCTAATGTTTGAATTAGAAAAGCAGAAATTAGGAATTATTTAGACTAAAATTAAAGGAATGGATGTTGATGGATAATCACAGACTGGAATATGTCAACTTTTACTCAATACTATTTCAAAACCACTTCAACGTTTTTCTCCAAATGCTATAAAATTGAATAAGACGCCCCAAAATGAATGAAAGTAGAGATTTGTTCTTGCCAAAGAGCGTTGTGTGGAATCAATCATGTTATTTTGGGTGGATAAAAAGAACATGGAAATAGGAAAACAGAATAATTTGACCCGAGGACAACATGAGGGTTGATATTAGGAAAGAGTGCTTTTAATGTGTACGCTCCTGACCGACGGAACTTCAGGATTCTCTCATCTTAGAGCAACTCATTTCCATTGGGTGTCCAAGATGTGTTACATAGTGTTACGACCGGCTCGCAGGCCACAGCAAATGAGGGAGATACTCAATGTAATAATGATAAAGTGACATTTACTAAATAGTACTGCAAACCCCAGAAAGATGAGGTGTGATTGTCAGTATCAGTGATGAATGAAGGTGTATGGGTGTAGTGGAGAATGTGGGGTACGTGTTGTCAGTAGTTACCAATGGAAAATTCAAACAGAGAGAAAACATGTTGGTGCGCAGTCTGGGGAATGCGGCCGCCTGGTCTCAGGGCAGGTGGGGTTAAATAGTCTGGGAGGGCCGGCCAGGGGATCCCAGTCATCTCCTCATCGCCTCCGCTACACCTGCAAGTTAACAAGACAAACCCCAGTACACATCTAGGTCAGGCCCAATTTGGGTATTGTTTTATTATCTATATGTACAGTCTTTTTTTTTCTTCTTTTTTTTTTAACTTACTTTTTATTTATATATTTCACATAAAATGGCAAGCATACACATAAACAACACATACTTTAGGAACACACATTAGGAGATGCTCTGGCAGCTTCACTTCTAATCTATGATCATGTCCTCCCCTCTTACCCCCAAACATTAAAAGGAGAGGACCTGAGTAACCAGTTGCAATAAGTACACACCTTCATTGTCAAGTGTACTGTAGTAAGTGTAAAATACAGTTGTAAAATACAATTAAATTGAGAACAAAAATATAAACAACGTAAATAAACAAATATAAGAGGTAACTAGAGCTCCGACATTGTCTGTGTTACATTTTTGATCCAACCTGTCTGACTTAAGCTGTGACCTCGCTGAGATTTCCTCCATGGTGAACACCCTTTTTACCCTTTCTCTCCATTCCATTATACTGGGAGGTTGTGGCTTCAACCAAGAGGCCGTGATTGTCTTGTTTGCTATTAAAAGCAGAATTCTCAGTAAGGAAGTCAAGTTCCCATCTGTAACATTATCTGGTAATATACCCAGAATGTACAGTGCTGGATCTAACTTAAAGTCAATAACCAAAACATGTGCTATTTCCTTTTTAATGTTCTTCCAATAATCTAAAATCTTAGGGCATGAGTCACAATCCACTAAACCACAACCCCTCCAACATCTCTCCGAGGTATTACTGTATTTTGATGTAATAGATGGGGTGTTAAATGTACATGTCATTTTTGAGATCCTCTTTTAATTTCTTTTTTATTTGTGCTGTGATCAGGGCGTCATTGGAAAAGAGAGCTTGCTCTCAATGGCAACCCCCTAAATAAATGAAGGTTATGAACGGACACTCAACCAATGTTACACGTGACAACTGCTTTATTTATCACGGGGGGGGGCTCTGAAAACAGTTGGATGAAGTCTTTGGAGAGGCTTTGTCGAGTCTGACAAATTCCTAATTTGTGATGTCATCAGTGTTAAATCAGCTTGGGTTTGAAACTGCACATGTATTAGGGAAGGTCGGTGTTTCATACAGGGGTTTAGACAACAAGAGGTTAACCAGACAGAAAGAATAAATGAAATCAGTTAAAACACACAATTGTTTTTACTTCACATTGATATTGTTTATTAATGTAATTAGGTATTCTCTGCAGCAGTAGTTATCCTTGTTGTTTTTGACACTAGCAGTGAGCTTCAGTCTACTTGTATCTCTTCTCATCTTGTTCATGCAAACATTTGATTTTCCATCTTTTCTAGTGGAGCCTTGCCACATTTTATTATTTTCTTCTGTAAAAACTGGGAAAAACACCAGTGCGTGAATGATAATCAAATATGTGCAGAAGAGCTGCTGCATCATCATCTCAGGCATCTGCACATAGCATCAGACTACCAGGAGTCATACAGTCAGGGAGGAAACAGTTAGAAACACAAAGGGGTAAAGAAATCTCTGAGAATGCTTTTTCAGATATAATACAGATCAGTAATAATAACAGAAAAATCTTCCCATGTTTTAGCTCATATCTGCCTACAATATTTTCAAAATGTCTTTATCCAAAAAGAGTTGCAAAAAGGGAGGTCATCTCATAATCAGGGTCTTCTTAGAGTTATACAGTACACAATAATGAAGTATAATATATAATACTGTATGGATCAAAAGTGTGAGCCTCCTTTTCATACTTCTTCCAGTTTAATGCATCCTTTTTAACAGCTAATTAGTTCATGTGGTCACACACAGCTTGTGAAGATTATGACTTGTGAGCATTACACTCTACAAAGCATTTTAGCGTGCAGACTTCAAAGCACCCTTCTGTCCTTCCCAGCGTTACTTATCTTTCCCCTTCTATTTCCAGTTGTGTGACTTAGCTTTAATCATCCATCTGTGATCATCAATAGATGATTAGCCCCATTCATTTAAGCCTTTGTGTGAATCCCACAGTGTTACTTGAATATGAAAATGTCACATATGTTTGAATGATCGGATGTTTCGATACATCCTGTTTGAGATCCTCTAAGTCCCAGCTATGAATGTGATGTGATAATGACTCAGAAATACAGCGGCGTATTTCCAGTGGTGCACAATAGAAATAGGTGAGATTAAACACATTTGTACAGAGGGAATGTATTACTGGACCAGATGTCCAACAGCTGAGGTGAGCTTAACCCTCATGTTGTCCTCGGGTCAAATTGACCCGTTTTCCCATATCACTGTTCTTTTTAATTACCCAAAAAATTGATTCCACACAACGCTCTTTGGGGTGATTTTGATGGGTAATTTTGGGGTGTCTTATACAATTGTATAGCATTTGAATTGTTTTTGAAATACTACTGAGTAAAAGTTTAAATATTCCAGTCTGTGATTTTTCCATCAACATCCATTCCTTTAATTTTAGTGTAAATAATTCCTAATTTCTGCTTTTCTAACTCAAACGTTAGGTTTAATTTCTTATAAATGAGGTTTATTGAGCATAAATTCCAAAAGTAACTGTAAAACTACAGTTAATGAGTTAGTGTTACACATTTAAAACGTCAAAAAAATGTGAAAAAAATTGGGAAAAAAAACATCAAGTGTTGAAAAAAAAAGGACAAAAATGTAAGAAAAAGTTTGATACAGTGTAAACAAACATTGATAAAGAGTCAACAAAATTGTTGATTTTCAATTTAGATGGGAAGACAACACAAGGGTTAAGCTTTTATTTCCTGCCTTTACTGCCTTACAGTCATCATATTAGTTAATTTATATGAGACCCCGTAATTTATTAGGCTGGCAGTCCAAATTCAAGACCAGAAATGGAACAAAGGCTGGAAACAGGAATAGGTTTATCGAACACAAAGGTGATGATGGTGCTTTGAAATCCTCTTGGGCTGAGAGCAGGCCGACAGATGGGAGGCAGGTCCAAAAAACCAACAATTTTGGCTCACGCAGGCAGACTGGGCTTCCAGGACACAAAAGCTCAAACCAGACGATACTAGAAGCAGACTACCTAACAAAAACCACTTAGAATGGCCGTGGTGCGTGCTACCACTGTGGGCAAACGGACGATCTGGCAGAGATTGGTTGGAAAGCTGAGGTTTAAGACAGGAGCAGTGATTGCTGGATATGCGTCAGGTGTGTAGGAAGCCACAGGTGTCCTGATGAGGAGGGAGAGAGAACCAGGAGCACCCACTCAGCACAGGACAGGGAGCAGGAAAAAGACAGAATGGGGAGGCAGCGAGCCAAACCATGACAGTAATCATTAAAAAGGGAGCCCAATTTAGAAAATGTTGTCCCCTCTCTATATTTCCTGACAACAGGCCTGCAGGGAACATTGCACAACTGTGCAATAGTCACAGTTTGGACACTGTAACCAGTGGCCAGGATTTCATGTCAATTCCCTCACTGAAAGCTGTAGAGCGTAGTTTCTGTCTCCCTCATGAGGAATTCTAAGTGACAGCAACACTGTTCTAAAATAGTTGCGCACTATAGCTTTAACTGTATTCATTTATCAAGCAGGAGTGCACATATAATATAAAATGTGTTCATAATGAGACTGCCCCTCATCAAAAAAGTATGTGCGCAAGTGCATGTTTGTGTGTGTGTGTGTGCGTGTGCGTGACTGTAGAGGGGTGCATGGTGGTGTGTGTCCCCGATGGTATGCCAACCATCCCATTCCTCTTTGTCCACTTCTCAAAATAGCCCCCCCCCAACAGCAGCTGAGACAAAACTAATGACAGACAGGCCGCACAAAACAAAAAGAGAGATAAGGTGGAGTAGAGAAAACGCATACACAGTGAGGATATTATCTGGTCTCATACCTGCCACCAGAGCTTAAAGTGATGGTTCGGAGTAATTTCACCCTAGGGTCCTTTGCACCATGACCTTGAGCCAAACAACCTCCCTAAAAAGTTATTTTCACATGGGTCAAACAATGGGCGAGTTAGTGTTATCAGTAGGCATGGCAAACCCGGTTCCTTTTAAGGATTCATGTTGTTCTGAGTCACTCACTAAACTGAACCGCATTGTGCGAGTCACTTGAATCACGTGAGTCGGTATTGCCGGGAATTAAAACATTTTTAAACCTCATGTTGTCCTCGGGTCAAATTGACCAGTTTTCAAATGTCACTGTTCTTTTTAATTACCCAAAATAACATAAAATGAATTTCCACACAACACAAGTACAAACTCAAACAGTAGGTATAATTTCCCACAAATGAGGTTTACTGACCATAAATTCCCAAAATAACTGTATAACTGAAGTCAACCCTCATGTTGTTCTTGGGTCAAACACTGTATTCAGCAGTGAAAAAATGGCTTTTGTTGTTGATTTACAGTACAGGCCAAAAGTTTGAACACACCTTCAACTTGCAATGTTTTGGAGTGTCTGCTCGACCTAATTGCATTTTAACATACTACATTTCTAGACCAAACCTACAGTGGGCCTAGCTAGGCAACGTGCAGAACACTGCATGTTATTTCAGAAGTGAAAGAACGTTTTTTGTTGTTGATTTGCTTTACCCTGAGTTCAAGGAGAAACTTCACTCACTCGTCTGAATCAGATCCACTCGTGACAACATAGCCGACTGATTCGTGGGATTGACTGACTCGCGCGAGCATCGACAACTCACGAGTCATCGAGGACTCGGGATTCATCGAGGGCTCGTGAGTTCTCTGTTGAATCCCATGGTCTGCGAGCTTCCGGCCCTGAGTCTGCGGGTCGGACTGTCTCTCTCTGCTCACTCAGTCGCTTGAGTTGACTTGGGGAGTTGTTGTTGCCTACGAAATTGTAAGTTATAAAGCTTTTTGCAGCTAAGATGGCTAGGAATAGTAGTAGCTATTGTTGCAAGAGGTTTGTGTGTGGCGCTGTTATCATATGAGATTGAATTGTAGTAGGACTCTACTGATCCGGGGTAATGATACTAGAGACTTGGGATTCGCAAGTTAATTTAAAGACGCGGGTTAAAGATCCAAGTGAATCCCGACTCAAACAGGTTTAGTTATCAACTGGTTAGCTTAGTTGGAACCAACTGTGTTTCTCATAAATTACCCCTCTTATAATGCCCAAAATGATACCAAAGTTCCACAGTAGTACAATGATGGATTGGAAAAGTTTGGAAAGTTTGATACAACAAACATATTTAGTTAACATAGAACACTCTTGTTCCTATCATAACAATTCAACTCAATGTTCTCTCTCTCTTTCTCTCTGCCCCATCTTGTGCACCTGGTGCATAAATATCATGTGATGTAGCGCGAGCAATTTGGCACTTACTGTAAATGACCTGTCATGTCTGAATAAAACCATAAGGTACATCAATATAAAAGTCGCCTATGTTTGAATAACAAAAAGCCGTCACTTTAACAGATATTGTTATGTGTTGTGTATTCCACGTCGGAAAAAAAGGCCTTTAGAGTCAAGAAACTCAGGGCGACAGATGGCGAGTTTGACTTGATATACTGATGGAATTAGTGCTGTGGAATGTACATTACACTGGATCCTAAATTAAAGCTACAGTGCGTAGTTTCTGTCGCCCCCACATGATACTTCTGTGACTGCGCCCAGTCCCCATTCCTCCGCCCTGTAGTAGCCAAGGAGGACACGGAGGATTAAAAAGCAGGATGAACTCTTCAGAAGAGGTAATTATCTTTACTCGAGTTTCTGCGAAAAAGTGAAAGTCACATGACGACACCGTGTTTTGAACATACTGAGAAATCCAGAGAGAGTTGTGTGGAGCTGATAGTCTTAATTAGCTTTGTAGCAACTCATTTGGCAATGGCTTGAATGTAACGGACGTATTATCAAATATCAAAATAATATCACAAAGGTTACGCAATAAAGCTTTAATAAACAACATCAACAGCCAATTAAAATAGAAGTGGATCAGGATATGTGAAATAGCGCCTGGTATTGTTTGAGAATGTGATGTGAAAATGTTAACAGCTGTGAGGTTCCATAGTAGCCTAATTAATGGTTAGCATTTCATTTCATTCATTCCTACAGTCTTTAAGTTGACAAACGTAGATGGAATCAGTCGGTCTGGTAGTCTTAGACGGTATGGACTCGCTCACACTGCATACCCACACTGAAGAAACATAATGCTGTTGCGAAAAATGTGGCACACACCTGTACGACCATGCTGGACCATGCCATTGTGGCCAATGTGAAAAGAGTTTCAGTTACTTCTGTCATTACAAGACGCATCTACGCAGAAACCACACCAGTGTGACCAATGCAAAAAAAGACATTTAGTTTGTTAAAGTGATGGTTCGGAATAATTTCACCCTAGGGTCCTTTGCACCATCACATTGAGCCAAACAACCCCCATAAGCTTTTTTCCCTTGGTGGAACATTGGGCTAGTTAGCACTATCAGCCAACTGGCTTAGTGCAGGTACTAATGATGCTAATGGGACCTAGAGGGTATCACGTAAATTACACCACTAATAATGCCCAAAATGATACCAAAATTCTATAGTAGTACAAATGGGTTCTGTTCTCATAAAACAAGGCATTAAAAAGTTTGTTAGTACACTAGAAGTTTCTTTAAATAGCACTTGCCTAATGTCTTCTACTCTCTGCTGCTAGCACTGCTAGCTAGCGTTGCTAGAACAAGAACAGAAGAAGAGATCAACAAAATGGCAGAGTTTGAGGCTAACATCGAACGCGACGATAAGTGGCTCAATTCCGAAGGTCGCCCTTACCTATTGAAGCCTGAATACACGGACGAGGAGCTACAACCAAATTTAGGAGAGAGCTAGCTAGCTAGCTGCAGAAAGTAGAAGCCATCAGGTAAGTGCTATTTCAAGTAATTCTTGGTGTACTAACAAACTTTCTACTGCCTTTAGATGGTTTTTGAGTACAGAAAATATTTGTACTACTGTAGAAGTTTGGTAACATTCTGGCCATTGTTAATGGGGTAATTTACGTGATACACTCTAGGTTACATTAGCGCCTACACTAACCCATTCGGCTGATAATGCTAACCAGCTCAATGTTCGACCAAGGGAAAAGAAGCTCATGGGAGGTTGTTTGGTGATGGTGCAAAGGATTCTAGAGTGAAATTACTCCAAACCATCACTTTAAGTAGATACAAATGTAGCAAAGTTAATAATTCCACTTTCCATTAAAAGGTAACTTCTCATTTAGCTAGTAGTTTCTATGAGACAGGCGCTTTTTTGTAGCATGAGCGCCATCTATTGGTGCTATTCCAAAGACTTTAGTTTGTAAATTCTTACACACTTTCACCAGTCTGCTGTAGCCTGCTTCATGGTAACATTTGAGCTCCACTGTTATAGTTAGGTAAACGTGTTAATTGTGATAAAATGTTATGATGCATGTAGTATATCCACTTTGGAGGTCTCACACTTTATATAAGAGACCCGTTTTGTTTGGTTTCTTTTGTTTTAGCTTAAATGAAAAAGCTCACCACGTTGTGCTAGCTTGCTAGTCTGGTTAGCCTAGCTTGATAACCTAACTTTATGATACAACCGTGGCAACAGTAAACTGAATATTTATGGTTCTCTTTATGGTTATGACTGTGAAGCACTGTTCTGCTATTTACCAGGTGCAGTCTTCTACTTTTGTAATTTTATACTGGAATTTTGTTAATATCTTGTGTAATGCTGTTGACCAGTCTGCTGTAGCCTGCTTTGTGCAACCAGAGCTCTTTATGGTGACGAATGTGATGGTGAAGCACTGTTCAGCTATTTACCAGAATAAACAGCTGTGATGGCCAACAAAGAGCGACGGTTTTGTCTGTAACACAACACAACGCAAGAGAGAGAGTACACACATGCTACACAACGACCACCAGCGTGTCTACACCAGAGAGAAGCCGCATAGGTGTGAACAATGTGGGAAGAGTTTCCGTTCCTTAAGTGATTGAGACATGTATTCCCACTGGAGAGAAGCCTTACTGGTGTCAAAATGTTGGGAGAGTTTCAGTTGCACACATCACTACAAGAGACACCTGCATGTCCACACTGGAGAGAAGCCATTCCAGTGTGACCACGGTGGCAAACAATTTAAATGTAAATGTACGCTTTTCTAGTCTTAACGACTACTCAAAGCGCTTTTACATCAGACAGGAAACATTCACCAGTCACACACATTCATACACTGTGGCCGAGGCTGCCGTACAAGGTGCCACCTGCTCACCAGATACACACTCACACACATTCACACCATCGGGGGCAACTCTGGGTTGAGTGTCTTGCCCAAGGACACTTCGACATGGGTCTGCAGGGTCAAGGATTGAACCACCAACCTTCTAATTGGCAGGCAGCCGCTCTACCACTGAGCCACAGCTGCCCCAAATTTACTGAGCCTAGTGATTATAAAGAACACCTGCGTAACCACACTGGCGAGAAACCCTATCGATGTGAACAATGTGGAAAGAGATACTCTCATTTAAGCAGTTACAATCAACACCTGCGCTGCCAATATTGGAGAGAAACCAAACTGGTGTTCTCAGTATAAAAGACGTTTTGCTTGGCCAAAATCCTTGAAGGTACATTGTTGTGTTGATGTCGATAAAAAGAGTTTTGACTGAGTATAGAAATAAAAAAAAATGTGTTTTCCAGCTCAGGGAATAGTAGCAGAGTCCCCCGCTCTCGTGTTGGATTAGATTAAGAGTCACGGGAAAATGAGGTGTAGGTAACAGGTAACTGGCTGCATGTCTCAGCAAGGTTGTATAATCAATATTCATTACATTATTATAACAGTAATCAACTATTTATTAAGATGTAATTACTTGAGTGGTCTGTTCATAAAGCTGTGACGTGACTGTAAATGTAATAAGTGGTTTTGACAGACTTTCATAACTTCAGAACTTTTGTATAACTACATAAGCTCCCTCAAAATGCGCTCTCAAAAAAGCAGCATACATAAATGGTTCATGGTTCCTACGCAGCTATGATCTGGGAACAACAAAGCCCTGGGTGATGAACAAAAAGAGAAAGTTTGAGTCATGCACATCCGCCCCATTCTCCTCTTGCATAAAACCCCAACTCAGCTCCACCTTTTTTAAAGTGGAAAAAGTAGGAAAGATGAACTTCAACTACAATGCCCACTACCTTTCCAAGGAGGTGGATATAAGAAAAAAAAGAACAGTATTGATCAATAGTTTTGGTTCAGGACCCATTTATAATAATAGTAAATTAATCCATTGAGTGCATCCAGAGAAATGTTTTTGATCACTAATAAATCAATTCTACTTCTATTTTTTTTTTTTTCAGCATCATGCCAGTTTTGTATGTTTGTATGAATGAATGCAGACTCCCCCAGCTGTGATTTACCTTCACATTGTAAAGGCAGTTACTGTCACACACTATGTGTACGTACAGTACAAGTCCAGATGTAAAGTGTACTCAAATTCTCTGCGTCTCTCACACACACACACACACACACACACTGTGTCCCTTATGAATAGTGCAGCCCGTGGGATCTTGTTACAAACAACGTGCCATCTGCAAACTGTTTGAGAAAAACAAGTCCTCTCCACGTCTCCATCCTCGTCTGTAATCACTACCTCTCAGCTTCAGTATGTCATCTCCTGTGGGCTGGGTTTTCAGCCAATCAACCTTTGATTCACAACCATAGCTGTTACACACATTATGTTCTGTGGCACACGTTTAAAGTTATGGTTTTGCAGGCTTTAAAGCTATAGTCCACAACTATTGTATATCGATGGACATCCGTTACATTCAAGCCATTGCCAAATGAGTTGTGCTCCACACAACTCTCTCTGTATTTCTCAGCATGGCTGGGTTTACAAAATGGTGTAGTCCGGTGACATTGGAACGCAGCAGCTTGAGTCACGCGTTTTACGTCACCGCTGAGAAACGGCTTCGGAGACAAAAGGGACATAAAAATGACAAGTTAATTACCTCTTCTGAAGGGTCCATCATATTTTTTCAACCCTCCATGATAGCAACTGTGGAGGAAGCGTGGGGGTGCGATCAGTGTGTTGTTATCATTCCTCACAGGAGCGACAGAAACTACGCACTATAGCTTTAACACAATGCAAACACATTAAAGAACCCTACATGCATACTACTGAGCATTAACATGTGTTTCATGGAGCAGAAGAGTTG
The DNA here is from genome assembly GCF_008692095.1 of Etheostoma spectabile. NCBI lineage: Eukaryota > Metazoa > Chordata > Actinopteri > Perciformes > Percidae > Etheostoma > Etheostoma spectabile. Next base: position 2,285,328 of record NC_045754.1, read on the forward strand.
CCTATAAGTATAGTAATGGTTCAAAAAGTCAAACTTCAGAGGCATGTTAGCTTTTATTGGAATGTAAATGTACATCGAAGCTTAGCTGCAGGAATCTGTGAGGGCAACGGGTTCACTCTATCAGCATGGCGACGAAAAGCCAGAATGAAAACAAGCCAAACTGAATTAGGAGTAACGAGGCTATTTATAAAATGTAAGGAGTAGAAAGTACAGATAATTGTGTGAAAATATAATGAGTAGTAAGTAAGTAAAAAGTCTGCTGTAAAATAATTCTCCAGTAAAGTATAGATACCCAAAATTTCTACTTAAGTAAGTTAACGAAGGATTTGTACTTCGTGACTGGACACCTCTGTTAACCAATTAGAGCCGAGGAGTCTCTAACGCAGTTTCAATGAGAGCTAGTGAACTACGATCAAACTGTGAAACTAGGCAGCGCTCATCAATCTTCAACCAAGATTCTGTTACTGCATGGCCTATTTCTCACCCCAAATGTTTCTTGATTCATATTTGGGGTGGCTGTGGCTCAGTGGTGGAGCGGTTGTCTGCCAATCGGAAGGTTGGTGGTTTCGATCCCCGCCCTTGCAGTCATTGTCAAAGTGTCCTTGGGCAAGACACTGAACCCCGAGTTGCCCCCGGAGCTGTGCATCGGAGTGTGAGTGTGTATGAACGTTTATCTGATGAGCAGGTGGCACCTTGTACGGCAGCCCCGGCCACAGTGTATGAATGGTGAATGTTTCCTGTAGATGTAAAAGCGCTTTGAGCAGTTGTTAAGACTGGAAAAGCGCTATATAAATACAGCACATTTACATATTTGATCAGCGCTGACAGTTTGACCACAGTTCACAAGCTGACACTCCATTAGAGACTTGGCTCTGATTGGTTGTTTTTTTTATTTCTTATTAGGTGCAACAGGGGGGAGGAGAATGTGATTTTTTCACCGATTATCTGATTCATGTATTACTGTCGAAATATAGTGAAAGTGTAAGCAAATATGACAATCGGAAATTTTATGAAAGTTACCAATAGCCTAAAAGCCTAGAATTTCCTCATTACACACACACACATTCAATTTGAGTTTTTACCAAAATATTATGCAGCTATATAATTCATATCTCAACTAGTGTGTTAAGTGCAGTGTTAGCGTAGTGAATGAAATCCTATGTCGCGAGTTAGCATGTTGTGAGTAAAGGTGAGCCAACAAAAAAACGAGTACAAATAGCAATGCAGAATAAGACTAGACAATTTCCTAGGCATGCTGATCTCTGTGTGATCTCTGCGCCCATGTAGCAGTGCTTCGGCTGTGCTTCCACCCAATATAGTCCCAAGTCAATATCTGGAAATCATCTAGTCTTAATCTGCATTGCTAATTGTACTTTTTGTGAATACGTAGGTCACAATAAGTAATTAGGTTGTTGTTGGTTTTTGTTGGCTCATTTTAACTCACAACATGCTAACCGGCAACACAGGATTCCATTCACTACGCTAAGCTAACTAGCTGTGGCGGTGTTGCACCCAACTAAAACAATACATGCATTGAGACAAAAAATGCAATGGCCAAACTATCTACAGCTAGGGAAGACCGCGAGAAGCCCTATTTCAAGAATTGGTATTCCTTTAAATGCTTTAAGCAAATATGTATTAAATGAGAAACTTCCAACATAATACCCAGTAACAGATAATAGTTGATATTGTTGTGGGGGGGGGACATTAAGTCAGACTTAGTGGTGAGTCTAACCCAAGCAGAGGGACAGACACAGAGCTGCAGCTGAGCCAAAGTAGCGCAATATTTAATCAATTCACTTTATCGGTTATCAGGCAAATAAAACGCTTATATACTCTAGATAATCTGCAAACTGCCAAGAAAAAACGGCCCTATAATCGTCTAGGGCCCATATCTGGTCTATCCCCAGTATGAAGCCTTGGAGTCTTGGGCACGGAGGTGCTCTACCAACCACATGTAGGTGTAGCAGCTGGATTTCTGCTCCTCACAGCGTCTCTGTACACTCTTACATCATGTTCCCCTCTGAGATTTGTTCAGACTACAGTGTCGCTGATGACCCAGCACTGTCTGTTGTGACGGGGGGGGGAGCACAATGACACAGCAGTGGGGGACCCTTTTCATAGTGAAAGCTTCCTTTCATGCTATAGCGCTGACCTACATACACTCCAGGCACACATCGTTGGACCTAGTAATTTCCCCAACACAGCTCAATAGGCGGGGGGACAGACCCCTAATAGGGACTTAGTTCTAGAGATACCCCTACTGGAGGTAAAATGAAGCACAACAATGTTTTTCATATTCTCTTAAAGCTCCCACATATTAAATTGATTGTTTTATAAAAATATTTTAATGAAAAGGGGGTTAAACTAACAGATATTGTGACACACCCCATATGTAAAATAAGTGCTCAAACACAATGTGAATATCTTGATACACACAGTAAATAAAAAATCTCTAAATAGAAACATATCTATCTATCTATATATCATTTTGAGATGGGAATACTGTAGTATTGCTGTAGTATTGATACTTTTACTTCCACCCCTGTATTAACATTAGCTTATTGGAATATTAAAAAGGGATTTCTTTCTTTTTCTCTCTTGCTTTCTCTCTCTCTGAGAGTAGATTCAGCTTGAAGATTGTTTTTACAATTAAAAAAACTAGAATTATACAAAAATACAAAGTTGGTATCGCTAGAAAGGCAATTTACAGGTGATTACAATAAATAGGATAACACAGTCAGCCGTGTCATCTCTTCATTTTGTTCTGTTTTGATATTGAAAACAAAATGGGCTAAATATGTCTCGCTCAAGCACCCTGACAACAGCTCCACCTCGTTCCGTGTCCTCCCAGAGGACAGTCTCTGTGACAACAGACCCGGATGAGAGGAGATCTTTATTTCTAATGAGCCAAGACTCATCACGCAAAACCCAGTCAAACCTGTTTGTTTTTTTGTCAGAATGAAAACAAGATTACTGTTCTTTTCATAGCTGATTGACTTAAGCAAATGTACAACAATATTATCTTATTTAGAAAAAAGTAAGAAATTAAAGAAACAATAGTGTCACAAAGAGGATAACTTAACCATGAATGGGAAAACAATGCCCTGTTACTGTACAGGATACTACGGAAGCCCATTTCTGCCAAGAACAGACGTTATTATATATGGAACGTAAAACAGAAAAATTCTCATCATAAGTCAAGCTTGTGAAATAACAAGACAACATTTCGAAAAAGGTAGCCAAATTATGAGATTATAATATTATCAATTGGCTTATATAACCATATGACAAGCATGGGACTGTTAATTAGCCTGATGAGGTTGAGTTGTTTTGATGTAACGTAGCGTACTTGTTATTCAAAATTCAACTTGTAACGTTATGATGTCACTGAAGTTATTGAGACTACTTGTTAACGTTTTGCAGCCAAAATACAAACTAACATTTTTAATCCTGATGGTTCCATTTTCTTTATGCTAACATAATATTAGGATTGCTTTAATAAGCACAATGTTATTAAACAATTTGCCTTTGAAATTGGCTTTGGAGCATGGGACTAAATTATGAGACAACAGTATAATAACTTATGATAGTTAAACCTTTTTTCTCTATAGGAATCATTAATAAAGAAATGCATTGATGACATCAGGCCAAGTCTTTAATTTGCTGTACGAAATCTGTTTAATGCTTTTAAAGCACTACGCACTAAGATACGCAACACATGAATGTACATCGACTGAATAAACACGTTGCTTTTATTTTTAATTTTTTTTACAGAACGGGATCTCCGTAATCTCTTTTATCGAAGACAAAGATGAGGATGGCACAAAGATGAAGGCTGACATTTGTCATCCTGATCGCTTGCACCCGTCTTAAAAAAAAAAAAAGCAATCTGCATTTAATTTTGTCTGCAAGTCACCCTGACCTGGGGTGATGTGTTTAGCTGTGGATAAGTAAAACAACATGGACATGGAGGATTACGTGTTAATGTCAGCCCTGCGTTTAAGTCTCACACCCTGAGTGTTACAAATCCATCGTATATATCCAGTCAGATTAAAAAGGCAAGAATATCTACACAGAGAAAAATACATTATACACATAAAAACGGCAAAGACCCTTATTTGTTATGACAGTTGTAGATACCATTTTTTGTAGTAAAGCAATTTACGTTGACTCTCCTCATTTTTTTCAGGGGCTGAAATGAATTGACTTTACTGAACCCTGTTACCCCACCACTCCACCCAAACTTACCCTCCCACCCCTCGGCCATCCAACTGTCTATTTTACATGTCCCTTCAAGCGACTACTGAGTGGTCTCCTGGAGTTCAACCCCAGTATTCTCTCCCATGGAGTTTTGGCTAGCTGAAAAGTAATGTGCAACCTGAGATGCTAATTGACAGGGCATGTACAGTAGACCAGGGGTCTACCAAGGACCCCTTAACTAAAACAGAGACGGAGCAGGGACCCCCTACTACATATATTGTATAAAGTAAAGTTGCATATTAAACTGGGCCTACAATAAATTGTAAGGCGGCCTAAAGCCTTTCTACATACCTTTTTATAATGCATAGAAAACTAAGCTATGACAATAATAATTGTTGACATGATAAATAATGTTTTAATATTAAACATGTGGCACAGTGAATCCTCAGGGTCAACTGTACCTGTGGATGGTGACCTTAGTGACTACCTCACCTATGGGCCAGTCAGACTATCATCATTTTAAGACATGTTAAGACCTTTTAAATTTAGAAAAACATAAAATAAATAATTATAATAAAATAAGGAATTTTTCTTTGGAGCATCTTTGCTCACAATGTGCTTACACATACAAAACAACCAAAACAAACTATACACACTAATATATACACAATATATACATACTCTAAACAGACACAATATAGAGGCATGAGTACAATGAAGAGTTCAATAAAAAATATTTAAATGTGGAGCATAGTGCAAAGGATACTGGGATAAATAGTATTATGTTATTAGTATTACAATATGAACAGTATGAACATTTTAGAACAGTTCTGAAATAGGAAATGAGAATGATGAATAAATAACAAATAATAAGTGAGATATGAAAATGGGAATGATGAATAATACTAAATAAGTGGAATGATAAGTGGAACCAGTAAACAGGTGCTGCATAGACAGTGTTACATGTCCTGTTGACGTGTCCTGTCGGAAGTGGACGCTGGCGCGTTTGCAGCCGCTGCTCCCCGCTCCCCGCTGCCGTTCATTATGTGGGCTTCAAGTGTTACACTGGTTTACCCTTCTTGGACTGTCCTTTCAATTGTACATCAACCTGGGCAGGCCTGACCCAGTATTCAGCGGCTGATCTCTCCTGCTCCGCGGGCTTCTGTCTGTGCCTCCCCCGCTAGATCTTCAGCTACACCCTGAGATCGCGCTCCTTCCCCGCGGAGATACATCCACCGCGGATCTCGCCGGAATTTCCACCTTGACGACTCCAACCCAATAACATCATTCTGTCCACTTCTCGCCGTTCCCGCCGATGCTCTTCCGGGCGCTGCCCGCGGTTCGCTTGCTAACCTGGCTAGGGTAGCAAGCCCGCCCCCGGCTTCAACACCTCTGCTGTCAACTTTGGTCTCCTGAATGTCCGCTCTCTCACAAACAAGGGTCGCTCATCCAGGATCCTCACTGACCGTAAGCTGGACTTCCTCTGTCTCACGGAGACTGGCAACAACCCAGCGACTTCTCTCAGCTCAACGCCTCCACTCCACCTGGGTTTGTTTATCATTCTCATCCTCGTGGCTCTGGCCGCGGGGGAGGTCTCGCGCTGCTCTATCGCGAGAAGTGGAAGATGTTGCCAGTTTCCACTCCAGTTTTCCGCTCTATGGAATGCTTTGTTTTTAAATTGCCTGGTCCTACTCACCACAGTTATTGCCACAGTCTACCGCCCCCCCAAACCCACAGCGACTTTTTAAACGAATTCTCCATACTACTTACCCACCTCTCTACTCTCTCCTAATGTCATTCTCCTTGGTGCTTTAATATTCACATTGACAATTAAATCTCCAACTCACCAAAGACTTTACCTCCTGTCTGACAGTTCTGGATTCCATCAGTATGTTGACTTCCCACACACATAAAAGGACATTCACTGGATTTAATCTGCTGCTCTGGCTTAATCCCCTCCAAACTGTTCTGCTGATGATGTTCACATTCGGATCATTTCTTTTGTCCTTCAATATCTCTTTGTCTCTCTCTGTAAACAAGCCAGTCCGCCAGATCTCTTTTCGTAATATCAAAACCATAATACAGACATCCTATCCTCCACATTTACAATTTGCCTATTCCTGATTTTTCCTCTCCAGACCACCTTGTCACCCATTATAATTCTGGGCTTTGCATATTCTCAAATTCCTTGCCCCTCTCAAAACCCGATCTGTGTCCTTTTTCCGCTCTGCCCCTTGGTTTCACCTGAGCTCCGCCTCATGAAAGCCAAGGGTCGCCAACTTGAACGCCTCTATAAAAAAACTGGTCTCTCCATTCACAAAGAAATGTATAAATCTCATCTTCTTCATTACTCAAACTCAATAGCCGTAATAAATCAATTTCTATTCTGACCTCATCTGCCCAACGAAGGAAACTCCAGGTCTCTCTTTCAATAATCCAAAAAAACCTTTAATCCCCGATTTCTCTGCCTTCTCAATGTACTCAGTTGAACTTGTAATTCACTGGTTTTTCTTTTTTAATGAAAAAAATCAACTCCATTCACCCAGCAATTACATTGACCCTTGCCTTCCCTCCACCTTTGCCCCCCCAATAGCCAGTCATTTTGTTGCTTCTACTGCCCACCCCTCCGAAATTTGATCTCATTCGTAAATCCAAGTCCTCAACCTGTTCTCTTGACCCCTCCCCACAGCTTGGTCAAAACCTGTCTCATTTCCCCTCATCTCCTTCTAATACCATTTTCATTCTCTCTCTCCTCTGGTATTGTCCCCTCATTTTTCAAAACAGCATCGTCTCACCGATTCTGAAAAAACCTGGCTCAAAACCCAACCAAAACTAAAATAATCTTCGTCCTATCTCAAACCCTTCCCTTTATTTCAAAAATCTTGAAAAAATAGTGTCTGTTCAACTCCATGCTTTCTTACCTTAAACGTCTTTATGAACTTTCCAGTGGTTTTCGCCCTCCCATAGTACTGAACTGCCCTTATAAAAATCACCAATGATCTCCTCACAGCTGCTGTTTCCCGGAAACTCATCTCCATCTCACCCTCCTCGATTCAGGCGGCCTTTGATACCATTTCTCACTCCATCCTCAATAGACTTTCTTCCTCGGCATCTCTCACACCCCTTCTGATGGTCGCTCATATCTCCCGAACGCACTCAGTTATTCAACTCAAATCTTTAACACCCCAAAACCCCCCCCTTTTACTACTGGCTCCCTAAAGGGTTGGGTCTGGCCCCCTCCTTTTCATACCTCCCTTTTCCCTTGGAATATCTTCCGCAAATCAACATTCATTTTCTTGTTACGCAGACAAACCAGCTATATTTATCCGCAAACCCACCTCCTCGCCCCCCCCCCTTGTCCCCTTTCTAATGCTTTCTTTAAATAAAAGACGTTCACCGCAAAATTCCTTTAAACTAAACGGTGATTTAAAAACCCAAAATCCTCCTCGTAGCCCCCAAGTCCACCCCCATCCAAATCAATAGTTTCTCTTTCCAAAACGACAACTCCTTGGTCTCCCCTTCCCTCAGGTCAAGAGTCTGGGCGTCATCCCGATCCTCCCCCCCTTCAGTCACAAAATAAATAATATCTGCCGGTCTGCATACTTCCACCTACGCAACATAAACCGCTCCGTCCGTCCCTTACCACTCACACGCCCCCACCTTATCCACAGCCTCGTCACCTCCCGCCTTGACTACTGTAAATCTCTCCTTTTGGCCTTCCTCAAAATCCTCCCTAAACTTCAATTCTTCAGAACTCAGCAGCTCGTGTCATCACCAGAACCCCCTCATTTCATCATATAACCCCCGGTTCTTCAGCAGCTCCATTGGCTCCGGTTCAATTCGAATAAACATTTAAATCCTTCTCCATCTTTCAAGCCATCCAAACCTTGCCCCTCCATATCTATCAGAACTCCTACACATTGCCGGCCCCTCCCCCTCCTCGATTTTTATCCTCCCTCACCTCACTGTCCCCCATGGCGACTCATCACCGTGGGGACCGAGCCCTTTAGCCGCTCTGCTCCCCAGCTCTGGAAAATCCTCCCACCCCCACCTCCGCAACATCAACTCTCTCCCTCGTTCAAAACTAGACTAAAAACCCATCTGTTCCCGCTCGGTTACTGTAAAACACTGGTTTCCCGTTTTTTTTTGTTTTGTTTGTTGTTTGTTTTGTTTTTTGTTATCTGTTTTGTTTTTACTACTTACACTTTTATGTTCCCTATATCTGTCTTTTTTTCTCTGTAAAGCGTCCTTGAGTGTTAGAAAGGCGCTGTTAATAAAATGTATTATTATTATTATTATTATTACAGGTTACTGACCAGAATTGAACCTGACATTGTGGGTAAGAAGTCAGCTGTTCATCTGAGAGATGGCTTGTGGGTAGAAACTGTTCCTGAGTCAGTTGGTTTTGGCGTACAGTGCTCTGTAGCGCCTACCAGAGGGGAGAAGCTGAAACAAGTTGTGTCCGGGGTGAGATTGGTCTGCAGACTCTGGAAGAGTATATAATCCATAAACGGAGGGCAGGTTGGCACTGATGATCTTCTCTGCAGTCCTAACTGTCCGTTGTAGTCTGCTCCGGTCCTTTTTGGTGGCAGATCCAAACCAGACAGTGATGGACTTGCAGAGGACAGACTGGATGATGGCTGTGTAGAAGTGGACCAGCAGCCTTTTTGATGATGGTGTCTGTATTGGGCTCCCACTTCAGGTCCTGGGATATAGTGGATCCCAGAAACCTGAAGGATTCCACAGCAGACACAGGGCTGTTGAGTACGGTGATGGGGGGAAGAGTGGGGGTTCTCTTCCTGAAGTCCACGATCATCTCCACAGTTTTGAGCGTGTTGAGCTCAAGGTTGTTCTGACTGCACCAGAGAGCCAGCTGGTCCACCTCCCGTCTGTAGGCCGACTCATCACCGTCCCGGATGAGGCCGATGACCGTTATGTCGTCAGCGAACTTCAGGAGTTAAACGGATGGGTCTCCTGAGGTGCAGTCATTGGTGTAGAGGGAGAAAAGCAGTGGGGAGAGCACACACCCCTGGGGGGCGACAGTGCTGATAGTCCGTGGGCTGGATGTGATTTTCCCCAGCCTCACCTGCTGACTCCTGTCAGTCAGGAAGTTTGTGATCCATTGACAGGTGGAGGCTGGGCCAGGAGCCCTTCTGGTCTTCTGCTTCTGGAAGAGCTGGCGCATGTCCACTTCACAGATCGTGAGTGCAGGTGAGGGGTCAGAGGGGGGGAGGTGACAGCGTACAGGTGGGGGAAGGTGACTGACTGAAGTATGAGTTGTTGAGTTGGTGTGGGGGAGGGGTGTGACTGTGGGCTTTTCAAACCTACAGTAAAAGCTGTTCATCTCGTTAGCTGCTTTGATCTCTTTGGTCAGTGTGTTCCTGGCCTGGTTATACAGGACTCTGTCCCCACTTCTGAAGGCCTCTTCTTTTGACTGACGGAGCTGCCTGAGTCATGCTGTGAACCAGGGTTTTTGGTTGTTGTATGTGCAGGTTTTAGTCGGCACACACATATCCTCACAAAAACTGATGTAAGATGTCACAGTATCAGTTAGTTCGTCCAGATCAGTGGCTGCAGCCTTAAAACACTCCAATCAGTACAGTCAAAGCAGGCCTGTAAATCCAGCTTTGACTCGTTGGTCCATCTTTTCACACTCTTTACAACAGGTTTAACAGATTATAGTTTCAGCCTGTATGTCGGGACAAGATGGACCAGACAGTGATCAGAGAGTCCCAAGGCTGCAATGCTATTAAAATAATAACAATAATAATACTGAATACAAATAATAATAATTTAGTGGCCCCCCCCTGCAGTAACTCTAGGGACAATCTAGAGTTGGAGAAAACACTGAAAACTGTTCGGAACTGTTTGTGTTTTTGTTTGCTAACCTTTGTGACGTGAATTAACGTCTGATTTTAACGCAAAGCAAAATCTTTTTTTACACTTAAATGAGTTGTTTTAGTGCCTAGACATATTAAACTAGAAACATAACAAAAGACGTGTGTAAAATTGCGACCTCTACTTTCAAAACGGCGACCGACGTTCTCTGGTTTAGACATAAGCTCGCATTTACTGCTACGTTAGCTAGGGATACTAATGTGTGAAGCCTCCAAGCGGTATACTCTCCCTGTCTCCTAAATGGGCGTGGCCTTTTTTAAAGGTATAGTAAACATCGTGTAGATCGATGAAAAGCATAAATACTATAATTTGTATTATCTATTTATGTTTTCTTTTCCTTTCATTTGATATTTACACAGCTAAAAGACATACAGTAGTTAGTATCAAGGAGAATATTTTAGGTTAGTGCGTTCACAAACGTTACTTGATGTTAGCTTCTCTGTGTTGCTCGCAAGAGTTTGTTGCCGAGATAAAAACTGGTCTTACACAAAGTTAATTTTCTCCTGATGTGTCCATTTGAAAGATGCCATTTTAGTGGCAGAATGTTCTGGAGATACTGTATGTGACTTGTGAAGAATGGCTCCAGTATTTACCTCGGTGACTATGGGGGGGGGGGGGGGGGGGGGGGGGGGGGTGGGGAATCGCTCAGACTCTGTGTTCACGTTTATATCTCCCATTGGAATCAATACACTGCCGCTAGTTTTCTAAAGAGGCGTGGCAGTGGCAGACCCATGTGACACAGATAGAGGAAATCACTCTGGCAGGAACCATTGACCATAGACACTTAAAGAAATGGACCAACAGATCCTGTTGTTCTGGACGGAGACCAGTGAAGTCTGTTAGAAGCACTTTTCCGGTGATGGCTGAGCATTACTGCGCAGCCTCCAACTGAGCTTGACGACGTAAATGTGACGTGAGCAACCTGTCTGAAAGTTGTAAGTCTTCTGGTAGCTGTGCAAGAGAAATCTCTATCATTCCCAATCAGCAGAGACGGAGAGGTAGGTATATGTTAGGAGATAACGTAGGTACAGGCTAATTACTGCTAACTAACATGCTAGTTAACATTAGTAATTAAACCTAAACAGCTAATGGAAATCCAAACTGTCTGTGAGCTTACCCTGTACTATACGGTGATTCCTCTACTGCGCGACGGTAAGTTGCGTGGTTATGACACAATCGTTAGCCTATTTTTACAAAAAACGTCTGCTACGGAGCCATAACGTGAGCTACAAGGTAATACAAGGTAATGGAGCCTTTTATACATTGTCGTGTTACTTTAGAAATAAACAATTGACATATAGAGTGTGTGCGTCTGTTTGTGTGTCTGTTTCTGCATGTGTTGTTTTGTCGCCCTCCCTCCAGCTTTTCCTCTCTGTGATTTTGTGGCCCTGGGCGTGTCCCAGTGTGTTGTTTGTAAATGTTTGTGAATGTTATGTTTACTTTTTTTTTCTGAATATAAAAATAAAAATTTGATCACAAAAAAACAAACAATGGACGGATAGAGTCTTGAAACGCTTCAGATGTAAAGTTATTCGCTGTCAAAGTGATGCCAAAATGAATGGCAGTCAATGGGATGCTAATGGCGGGTGATGGCTTTGCAGCATTAAAATGGCGCCATGGGAGCTATGCTTAGAGAGGACAGGCTGACCCCCTTGGGAACAATTGCCCCATATCGTCGTATGGTTGTTTTCTGAAATGTAATTGGTTAATATGGTTTTGACAGGCAGATTCTCTGAGCAGCCTAGAGCCAGCTATCTTAGATTAGATTAGATTAGATTAGATCATACTTTATTCATCCAACAGCGGGGAATTTCATTATTACAGCAGCAGCATTTTCTACAATAAGAGCAAAAACAAACAAATACACAGGTAAACACACAACAAGCAAACAGCAGACAGTGAGCAGAAGGCATGGCTAAAAAAGTGACATTAAATAAAAGGTTTCGTAAAGTGCGGTTGCAATGGTACAGAAAAACAATATTGCAGTGTAAGTAAGATCACGTGACGTTAAATTAAATTAAATATGTAATTAAAATAGTTTAGCAAAGTAGGTAACCATAAATAATATTGAAAAAGTAAGTACTTGTAACTGAAAAAATATATAAATATAGATAGTAAAGATATCCAGAGTGTGTGGAGTAAATGAAACACAGGAACAGAAACTCCAACATTATCATGTAGTGCAGGTGTTGTAGAGTCTGACAGAGGCCGGGATGAAGGACCTGCGGTACCTCTCCTTCTCACACCGGGGGTGTATCAGTCTGCTGCTGAAGGAGCACCTCAGGGACCCCACGGTGTTGTGCAGGGGGTGGGAGGTGTTGTCCATGATGGATGTCATCTTAGCTAACATCCTCCTCTCCCCTACTTTCTCTATGGGGTCCAGAGGACAGTCCAGGACAGAGCTCGCTCTCCTGATCAGTCTCTTTAGTCTGCTCCTGTCCCTGTCCGAGCTGCCCCCCCTCCAGCAGACCACAGCATAACGGATGGCAGAGGCCACCACAGAATCATAAAAAGCCCTGAGGAGAGTCCTGCACACGCCGAAGAACCTGAGTCTCCTCAGCAGATGGAGGCGACTCTGGCCCTTCTTGTAGAGTGCATTGGTGTTATCAGTCCAATCAGTTATTCAGTTCATTGTTTAGGTGAACACCCAGGAATCTGTAGCTCTACACTGCATCAATGTCCGATCCCCGGATGCTCACTGGTGAGAAATGGGATGTTTTCCTCCTAAAGTTGACAATCATCTCCTAAGTCTTGTTGGTGTTAAGCTGAAGCTGGTTGAGCTCACACCAGCTGACAAAGTCTAGCTAGCTGGCTGCTCAGCCAATGTGACGTTACCGCCACAGCAATGGCTAAACAGACGTTTACCCAGCAAAGCTAACAGTCCATTTGCATTTTTTTTAGTGTGTTGTTGTTTCTTAATTCAAAGAAAACAAAAACTCCCGCACTCACCGATATGGAATCTTCTTATTTAATTAGAAGACTAATTAAGACATGAACACTAATGGCAACTTCTAGCTGCAACGCGTTCGTGAAATAAGACATATCTGAGATTGACAGGGTATTTGTTTTTTTTTCTTGTTGTCACTGCCACGCACCTGATACGCTGTGCGGGCTACTGGAATATCTTTCCTAATTCAAACAATGCTCAAGTGGGTATTTTCAATTTTAGATTTAATTTTACTGTTACGCATGGAGGTAACAAATGCACAAGGGATATGTTAGAACTGTAATTTCCGTCTACGCTGTAAAACCACGAGGTACGGCGCATAACATATAGCAAGCACAGAGGTAAAGCGCGGCGTAGGTGTACTGCATCGTTGCTTCTGGCTTTGTTTCTGCCTTAGAAGGTCAGCGGCATGGCCGGGTTAGTTCTGTTGGTAGAGGAAGCGCCCATATGTGGAGGTTTTCTCCTTGACGCAGCAGTCGCGGGTTCAACTCCAACCTGCCGCCCTCTGCTGCATGTCATTCCTCCTCTCATTCCTTCATCTGTCCGGTGAATATAAAGGCCTAAAAATCAATTCCCCCCCAAAATTAAAAAAAAAATAAAGGCCAGCGGCAACAAGGTCAAAATTATATAAATCTTCACCTTTTTTTTCTGTTTGTCTAGGTTTGTCCTTTTTTCTACTTTTTTTTTTTTCTGGGAAAAGATGGCCCACTCACCGGCCACTAAAATACAATGTCTGCCTCCACCACTGGTTGGCTGTAGTCTATGAGGTGTGTTCAAGAGCAACGTCACAGGCGACGTGAGGCGACGGATCAGTCAGCATGTTGATGTCGGTTTGGTGTGTCTGGGCCTTTATATTCCAGGGGGTCCATGTCGTAATCTTTCAGTGTACGACTTCTCACTTCTTCTGTGTTCATTCAATCATTTATTGATCGATCCCAACCACGAGTGAGTTGCATCAGCATATGCTGTTTTACTGTATGAAAAACAAATTGAAGTTCTGTCTAAAAAAGGCTTTGTGCTAAATCAATTATTTAGTTTACCATGATACCAATGAAAGGGTTTTCTTACAGAAATCACAACCGTAATAGGTCTTCAGTCGGATCACTTCCATGCTTCATGAACTATTCTGTTATGGCAGGTTCCAGTTGTTCAGGTTCCGGGGCGGCTGTGGCTCAGTGGTAGAGCGGTTGCCTGCCAATTGGAAGGTTGGTGGTTCGATCCCCGCCCCTGCAGTCATTGTCGAAGTGTCCTTGGGCAAGACACTGAACCCCGGTGCTGCGCATCGGAGTGTGAATGTGTGTGAGTGTTTATCTGATGAGCAGGTGGCACCTTGTACGGCAGCCCCAGCCACAGTGTATGAATGTGTGTGAACGGTGAATGTTTCCTGTATGATGTAAAAGCGCTTTGAGCAGTTGTTAAGACTGGAAAAGCGCTATATAAATACAGCACATTTACATTCAGTGAAACAAGTTGACAACCTGTTGCTTTTTTACAAGGCAGCTGCTTAAGTAATTTCTGTAAAGGACACTGGTTTTACCCTCGTACTTTGTTTGTATTAGAGTACAAATTTGCCTTGAATTTGACGAACAGATGGGTCTTTTCCCAAGGAACAATAAATTAAATTGGGGTGGTGATCTTGTTTTGGGATTTCCAGCACTAGATGCTTTTTTAATGAAACCAATAGGGATAGAAACTTGATTAAAAGCATCCAATTTCGAAGCAGATATTGTGAAAGAAAAGCTTAAATACAAGAGATATGTTGCTGTTGTGTATCTCAGTAATTGGAAGAATATTTAATGAAGTGCCCTATGCTTTTAAATGTGTCAACCGGTAAAATACTGAAACAAATGTTATTCTTTGGGTCAGTTTTAAGAGCTAATTCTCAGTCTAGACTGCAGTAAAATAAGCCTGGAAACATGAGAGGTCATCCTATACCGAGTTATTGACAAGCACTTTATTCCAAGCTGTAACATACCAAAGTTGTTATGGCATCACTGATTTTTAAATTAGAATGCTTTAATGAGTTTCCGTGGCAGGCTATTGATAGTGGAGGATATGCAGAGGGAGTGATAATTACCCCATCATTTTGACACCATTAAAGAAGCCTGTAATAAGTTTGGTGTGACATGCACATGTTAATGTATTTTAAGGGGTTGCTAGTTGTCCTGCCTTTATTTCAAAGGCATGAAGCAAAACTGAATTTCATATATAATTTTTTATGTTTTGTGTTTAGAGATTTACTCCAAAACACACGAACAAAAAATCATTTCTGCCGGTATGACATTATCATAAATCATGAAGTTGTGGCAAACTCCCCACAATGACACATTTCAAGTGCTCTGATTTGGTTCTGGGGGTGATTGACAGTGCTCTGTGGCTCTTTCAACCAATGACGGACGGTCGAGGGCGGGAACGTCTATACTGTAATCAATCCTCTGATCAGCCCGTGAGCGTCTGCGTGTGTTTGTGTACTGTTGTAGCTGTCCAGTGTGTTCGCTCCCACTGAACCGCAGAGGTAAGCCGCAGGGTGTTTTTCCTCCATTAAAAGTGCGACAAGAGGGGAGAAGACGGACATGGGCGAAAGATTTGTGGTAGTCCCCGTTGACGGAGGAGTTGGGGTCGCCAGGGAGGGGGAGCACTTGGACGCGGTTGTCGCTGACCCGGCACCAGACACCGGCGGCGGCGGCGGCAGCAGCAGCAGCAGCGGCGGTGGAACCGTGGGAGAAAAAGAGGCGGGGGAGGACAGCGTGTTCGAGCCGCAGGACCCCAACGCTGTGGTGCCTATCTTAGAGTACAACAGGGAGCCCAACAAGTACGGTAAGTAAGACAGCTAGCCGTCACAAACTCCGTGTTCCACTTCTTATCTCATCTGTCTAACAGAGGATTAACTTTAGCCGTCACATTTCACTTGTTGTCTGGCTGTTGGTCCTCCCGGTTATGTAGGCTAATAAAGCCGGGGGGGGGGCGTCAGTAGGCTACCCGAAAAAACCGAAGCTGTGGCAACAGAAAAGATAACGTTACACCTAGCGTTAAAAGAGCCACGACACGTTTTGAACACTGCTTTAAACATTATTTGGTTAGGTTATTGTGAAAATGTCATTTGTCACCGAACGGTCCACTGAGAAGATAACCGACTCAGCTCAAATGTTGCTTCGCCTAAATGAGCTGCCTATGTTGAACTCCCTGTCCATTTCCTTTCTCTTCTTCTTATCAGAAGCGTGAGTAGAGGTTTAGCACTTGTTGTACTTCTTTTTTTTTTTTTAAATGTAGATTACCAATTTGAGTGTTCCAAAATTGAACACAAAAGAAACTTGAGGTAGGTTTAAAAGTTAGTTGTGCCTGTGGACATGTTGTGTGTTCATGAATGAGTTACGTAGTTATAAGAAATCTTTTGAAATGTATATAAACTAAACGAGCAGTGGATGTGTTACAGATCATAGCCTACAACCAAGTATTCGTTGTGGACTAGACCACTATTTGTTTATTTATTATTTATTTTAATCAAGTTTTTTATAATTCAGTTGTCTCTCTGTTATAGTCGGATATTAGTCTGTATTTGGTAATGCATGTATTAATCTTTAAATGAAGATTGTAATGGGCTGGATTTGCTAAATAAAGGTTGGATTGAAAAAGGGGGAAAAAAAGAAAAAAAGGTGTGCCTTTTTCACCTTGTCATTCTGAATGGTAACCTATTATTAGCTCAACAGGGGGTTTTATTTCTAAAGGAAATTTTAACTTGATATATGACGAGATATTTCCATTTCATCTTTTTTTATTTAGCATATTGAATATATCTTGTGCTCTGAACCATAATTTGGCTGCAGTCTTCATTCTCAATTCTTGTTTGACCAGTTGCTCACAAACAAGGTGCTCCTATAGCAACATGCTGAGGGCTAGAAGGTGCTGGAATAATTGCCTGGCACACAAGACAAGCAAGCATGCTGACTTCCAGTGTGCTGATGGCTAAGTGTGCGCACATCTGTTGTTGTGTAATGATTGTTGGTCGTCAACTGTTTAGTTAAATTGTACTGAGCTGCTGAAATAGGTCTCTTTTTAGAATATATAGAATCGTCTTTTTTAGAACACATTTGAATATTGTTTGCTTTGATGAACATGGGCCACTTCTTCACACTCGCCTTTAAATGTCACAATAATAATAATGATACCAATTGTAATAAAAAGGAAGACTTTTATATCACAAAACAAACAGAGGGTTTGAGCAATAAAAAAATCTGCATGGGAAAATGAGAAAGATCCCTCTGGTGATCATGTTGTACTGCTGCTTAATCAGGGCAACAGAACAGGGCGTTGTATCAGGGTGTCTCACAAGATACAGTGATTGGGATTTAGAGTCCTGTAAGAGTACTAATGTTTTCCATGTTTCGTAAAGACTCAGAACAATATTTGACATTAGGCTACACGAAATACAGATTATATTTTAATGCCTCTGTTTGTGTGACATGTAAAGTACTAGGGCTGGATGAGTAATCGGACATTTATTGACATAAAAGTTCTGAAGCTGTTTAGTAACGATAATTTTGAGTTTATTCCTGTTGATAGGGCTACTTTCTTACGTGTGTAGTCACGTGACTTCTGCGTGGAAAGCATAATGGAGGATAACTCAAACACCGAGTCAGCTGAGCAACTTGTGCCCAACGTGCAGCGTCCGTTGTCTGGGAACATTTTATTTTCAGAATCGATGATTTTAGAACAACGTGATTAATTATTGATCATTTGTCGTTAGCGAGGTACAATGTGCAATTAATTGTAATTTGGATTTTAGGTCATATTGTGCAGCCTTAAAAGCCTTAAATACAGACCTCCATGACTTGTGATTTTAGGGTTAAGGAAATAATTTTGACCCTGCTTGTATATGCAGTGTAATATCCAGCATGGGCATTAACGCTGGTGTAATCTCGACCTTATCTTAATTTAGAGTGTAGAAATGTTTTAAATCAAATCAATACTTCCACCTGAGAGTAGAAGAATCATATCCACATGATTTCCTCCTCTATGATACAAGGAGAGGTTGGCCTATTCAGCTTTAATTCATGGATTGAATTTAACTCTAAATCAGATTAAGTTACTTAGAAGAAGGTGGGTGTGCACGTGCACCACGCACTGGGAGCAGCTTGTGTCTGCACTGCTCGGGCTGGTTATGGCCTTCGCTTTGCATTTCTCTCAGCTACACAATGACAGAGAATATTGTTTGTGAGCCGTCATCAGCAAACAGTATGTTTCCACCCACACGTTTGTATGCAAATTAAGTTATATTAAGTGAAAAATGCCTTATGGAAACAGTAAAATTCGATTGAATTTCATGAATATCGACACAAAGTTTGTACACTCAACATCAACGGATTTTTTCCCTTAATTGGTAAAGATCTTATGGGATAAATGCTGATGGAAAAGTTATTTGCCGAAAAAAATGATGAATTGCGATTACGTTTGAGGTCTTGTTATGGTTGCAACCCACCGTTAAACAAAGCCGAGGAAGTTTTAGGTAATTTAGACTGTCTTTCCAGACATGGCGGATGTCAACAAGGACAGATATAAGTGGACGAACAAGAAGACGAGAGACTTTTTAAATTTAATTCACCAGCAAAATATATTGGTTATTGAGATTTCAAAAACCTAAGAAATGCCATAATTTACTAAGAACTCACCACTGAAATGGCCTCGTCTTATTATAGCTTAATAGGTCGCTATCAGCTGGCACATATTGGCACTGTTACAACTTAGCAATATTGATCATTTGTTGGTAAACGGTGCGATACATGAATGGAAAAACCTTAAAATGTCTAAAATCAATACGACATACAAATTTGATTTCAAAACAGCATGTGACGTCATTACACACAGGTTTTAATTTGCTTTAAAGCCGTGGGATGGAAACACACTTTCACCAGCTTTATTCGCATTAATGTTTTTAGCGTACTACAGATGAGTCGATTGACAAGTGGTTGGAACAAAGCAACAATAATCTTCGGAGTACATGTTACATATCCGTTCTGTGGACACAAACTTAAGTAGGTGGAGGCACAATGAAAGAATGTGGCTTTGTCATATGATTAGAATAATGGTGTCATGGTATTATTTGTTTTTGTTAATAGTTAGTTAATTAGGCTAAGTTAAGCTAATTCATACCTGCCGGGAATTTTGGCCCACCCTATCCGGACTATACTGAAGCAGAAGACACCATATCCCTTTCAAACGATGATCATTTGCTCTTTTTGATATTTTTATCTTTGGGTTTTGGACTGTTGAAGCTGTCACTGGGAAGTTGTGTTGGATATTTGACTACATTTTGACATTTAATAGACTGAACAGAGAAAAGTGAAATTGAAACCATCCTCTCCTTGCACTTGAACCTGAACTTATTTGAACACATTTTAGTCCTGGTTAAACTGTTAAAGTTAGGAAGATTTGGATGTTGGACAGTAAGGTTGATACTCAACAGATGGTGGAAGCCAGGTGGAGGACTGTTTCAAGCTTGTCAGCAACTCGTTCTATAGGTGGACCGATGCCGATCTTTCGACATCAGGGTAGGGCGGTAATCGGGTATACCGCGGGGTCTTCAAAATAGCAACGGTATCAGTGTCAATACCGTCATTAAAAAAATGCAATGCACTTATATAGGAGGCGAGGATTAAGTATTAAATATCTTTTATTTAATGCCTAAAAATGTGTATGTGTGGTTGTCATCGAGAGAGAGAGAGAGAGAGAGAGAGAGAGAGAGAGAGGGGACAAACAGCTTCCTTTTTTATTAGAGGAAGACAAAAACACAGCATGCCTAGCAGCTTCATAAGTCTTCTCCTGCCACAATACAAGGCAAAATAAATAGAGAATTTTATATATTATCATTTTTATTTTTCTATGATTTTTTTATTGTTTCAAAGTACACTTTGAGGGACATGCACGTTATTAGTTCAGTATCTACAATTATATCATAAGTATCCTGTTTACTTGTATTATTATATCAGATGGATTTGCTCATTGTTGTTGTTTATATGTATGTTTGTTCTTATGCTTTGGCAACACAGATGGATGTTTTGTCAAGCCAATAAAGCAACATGAAATTGAAAAATTTAAACTGTGTGAGAAAGAGAGAGAGATAGAAAGATGGCAAGTCTGTGCACCTGCGTGACCTGGTCTGGAAGAAGAACAGGACTTCTGCAGTTTGGCAGCCTTTGGGGTTCCTCCCTAACGAGAAGGGAGAGGTGCTACAGTATCAGGGTTCGGTATTCACGGTCTGAACGCTGGAGGCACAAGCCAACAGTTTGGGGACGCCGTCTTAGACTAACGCCGTCATTTTTAATTAGTCGCGGTAATACTGTGGTAGAATAAGGAGGAGGGTTTGACGGGATCAAAGTTTGTCTAAACATTTATTGAACACTTCACCAATCTACACTTGTATACTTAAATTAAAAAGGTATAATGTAAAAACATATATTGTACATATAATGTATAAAAAAATGAAATTATAAAACGGGTAAGAAGACAATAAGTTTAGTCAACTTTTCAATGAAAAAAATCATAAACAAATCTAAAACAAATCACACAAATCATAAAAAATAAATTAACAATTTTAACAATAGTAGTGGTGCACACAGTAGCAACCAGCAGCATTTCTTTGATTTAGGGCTGAAGAAAATGTATGTAATGATTGAACACAAACAGTCTTAGTGGATCTTCACTTCTGCCCTGAATACAGAACAAAACATGAATAAATAAATAAAAAAAAAATTTAAAAGAAAATTGGCTGATTATGAAAAAAATGCCAAATATCGGTTCACCGGTCAACCTCTACTCTTCATGGGAAATGCTGACATTAAAAGAAACCTGGACTGTGTTATCACTTGATAATGAAAACTGGACCACTTCAGCATCTTATTGACTATTGATTGACCCTTTGTTTTGTGAGTTATCCTGGATTTCAATTTCCTCAGTTCCTTCCTCTAGGCAAGGCAAGGCAAGGCAGCTTTATTTGTATAGCACATTTCAGCAACAAGGCAATTCAAAGTGCTTTACACAAAAATCAGTTAAACAGATAAAACACAAGTAAAAACAGTTAAAAATCACAAGCATTAAAAACCGGTTTAAACCACAGAATAGACAGTTAAAAACAAAGAGAAACATAAAACACAAGAATAAAATTTACAGTGCAGCATAAGAAATTTAAAAGAAAGATTAGTCATTTAAAGAAAGGCAGCATCAAATAGAAAGGTCTTCAGCCTTGATTTAAAAGAACTGAGAGTAGCAGCGGATCTACAGGTTTCTGGGAGTTTATTCCAGATATGAGGAGCATAGAAACTGAAAGCTGCTTCACCCTGTTTTGTTCTGACTCTGGGGACAGAAAGCAGACCTGTCCCAGAGACCTGAGAGGTCTGGGTGGTTCATAGTGTAGTAGCAGATCAGCAATATATTTTGGACCTAAAACCCTTAAGTGATTATAAACTAGCAAGAGTACTTTGAAATCAATTCTTTGAGACACAGGAAGCCAGTGTAAAGACTTCAGAACTGGAGTGATGTGATCCAGTTCTTGGTCTAGTGAGGACTCGAGAGCAGCGTTCTGAATCAGCTGCAGCTGTCTGATTGTTTTTTTTAGGGAGACCTGTAAAGACCGTTCCCGTAGTCAAGTTACTGAAATAAAGGATGGACAAGTTTTCCAAATCCTGTGACCACATAAGTCTTTAACCGTGAATTTCTTAAAGGTGATGGGAGGCTGATTTGTATTGTCTTAATGTGGCTGTTAAAGTTCAGGTCTGAGTCCAGGGACTTACACCAAGATTCTGGCTTGTCTGTTGTTTTTAACATTGTTGTTTAAAGCTGAGCGCAGATTTTTAATCTTTCCTCTCTTGCTCCAAAACAACCACCTCATTTTTTCCTCATTTAATTCAGGAAAGTTCGGCACATCCAGCTTAATTGTTCGAGCACTTAGTCATTTTTGATTGGACTATAGTCCCCTGGCGATAAGGTTATGTAAATTTGTGTGTCGTCCCCCATAACTATGGATTTTTTTGGGTTTTTCTCCTAATCGGCCAGTGGAAGCATGTAGATGTTAAACAGAAGAGGCCCCAGAATGGAGCCTTGCGGAACTCCGCACGTATATTTGTACGTCAGATGATAATTACCTATAGACACAAAGTAATCCCCATTCTTTAGGTAGGATTCAAACCAGTTTAGTACTGGCAGGAAAGGCCAACGCGTTTTCCAATCGGTCTAGTAGATATCGTGGTCGACCGTTGTCAAATGCCGCACTGAGATCAAGTAATACTAAGATTGAATTTTGCCATTTCTGTGTTAAGGTGGATGTCATTAAAGACTTTGACAAAGCCGTTTCAGTGCTGTGGTGTGGTCGGAAACCCGACTGAAAGGTATCAAAACTGTTGTTAGTGACAAAAATGGTTTAGTTGTTGAAAGATACTTTTTCAATGATTTTACTTAAAACGGAAAGGTTTGATATTGGCCTATAGTTGCTCATTAGTGACTTGTCTAGGTTGTTTTTTTAAGAGTGGCTTGATTACTGCAGTTTTCAGGGCCTGTGGAAAGATACCTGAAAGAAGAGATGTGTTCACAATCTGTAGAAGATCAGATCCTCTACTGCAATCATTGTACTACAATCAGTACATGACTCATAGCAGGGGATGCCTATTGTTTTGCTGTAATCTAGTTACTGATAGGCTACTGAATGCGTCTGTTAAATTGAATTCCTGGATGATGAAGTTGATAACCATAGCAGATAATGAGTGGCAATAATGTTAAGATTAGATACTGGATGGTCAGCCATTTTCCTTTGGAGAGGCACCCCCTATTTTTAGCACCACAGAGCCACTTCTACGTCCAAATAGGCTGTTGGAAAACATTGTTCTTCTGGCTCATGACAGAGTGTTATCAAATGGTAGATTGTGTTAAAAGAAGCACCTAAAGGTTCCTGATAAAGCAGACTGAGTGATGCCAGTTATCTAAAACGTACAGAAAGACGGTTTTCTTGACATTCGTAGGTCACTGATAAACAATCTAAGGTTTTCTTATGTGAATGTAGAGTTATCTTTTTGTCTAACTGGACTGGGAAACTGTGTCACACTTGTCGTTGAGGTTACACAACAGGGAAGATTAAGTAACATATTGTAAAGAGGAAGTAGCGGTTCATGAAAAAATGTCAATTACAGAAAAGACAGCTGTGTGAATCATAGTGGCTGTTTGTTTCACTGCCTTGTCCTAAATGTATAAATGTATTCTTGTTCCATGTTCAGTCTGTGTGAAGCCGAGTCTTAACAAGTGTTGTAATGAATATATATATACAGTATGTCAAGAGTTGAAATCACATGAAGAGGTTTCAGGGAATAGCAGATGATGCACTCTGCCGCCTGCCTCAGATACGTAGGGTGACTAAGATTACATTTGGATTTATGAGAGATTAAGCAGGCACTGAAATTTAAATGAGCTTCTACAGGGATAAGAGTCTCCAAAAGGTGTTGGATTTAAACTTCGAAAGAGCCAGACTGTCAGTCTACTGCTCTGGCAGTTCACACACTGGCAAATGTTTGGGGCTGGGAAACCCTATTGAGGCTTGTTGCAGAACAGTAGCACAGCAGACTTCATACTAATGCACGCCTCTTCTCCTCAGTGCTGTTATCATCAGATTTTCCTTATCTTGGACTGGGAAATTCAATGAATTCAGTGATGCTTATATGAATTATTTGTGTGAATGAACACAGTGATGCAGCTGTTTTTGTTTTTTTGTCAACTTTGTTTATTGGATACCATTAAATTGCAATGCCTGATCCAGAAAGACTTGAACTGACTATCCCTGATTTTTGCAGTTAGTTTGCTTCTCATGTCCAGTACAACTCAACAGTGGAATTTGGTCTTCTGTTGCTATGGAGAAGCTTTGTCAGATGGAAATGACCCTGGCGATGTCATCAGGGTTATTATGGCTCGGGCTTGGAGACTGCACATTTTAAATAGACAGCCTGCGTTACTAACAGGGGGTGTGGAATTTGAACGATGTTTGACAGGCAAGAAGGGTCTTATGAAAAGGTGCTATTAACTGCATTATGGGAAATGTAGGTGCCTGAGTTTCTGGAGCTTTAACCATATTAGGGAGTGCAAGTAGGAATGTCTGCTTTGATTTTAACTTTTAAAGATGTGTCTCTTGCAAGTCCCCCACCTTTATTGAAGTGGAATTGCCAGAGTAGCCCTATAACATTGGGGGTCATTGATGAACTACTTAAAAGCTGGACAAAACCAATCAAATCCAAAAGCTAGGCCTATGTTCTGCTTTACACATACTAATTTGGTAGGTTCATTTTATTAAAATTTAAAACTGTTTAAAGGTCCCATGACATGGTGCTCTTTGGATGATTTTATATAGACCTTGGTGGTCCCCTAATACTGTATCTGAAGTCTCTTTTATATAGACCTTAGTGGTCCCCTAATACTGTATCTGAAGTCTCTTTTATATAGACCTTAGTGGTCCCCTAATACTGTATCTGAAGTCTCTTTTATATAGACCTTAGTGGTCCCCTAATACTGTATCTGAAGTCTCTTTTAGATAGACCTTAGTGGTCCCCTAATACTGTATCTGAAGTCTCTTTTATATAGACCTTAGTGGTCCCCTTATACTGTATCTGAAGTCTCTTTTATATAGACCTTAGTGGTCCCCTAATACTGTATCTGAAGTCTCTTTTCCAAAATTCTGCCTTGGTGCAGAATTTCAGCCACTAGACCACTGGAGCCAATCCCACAATGAGCTTTTCTTAGTATGTGGCATTTGTTAGAGAAAGGGGAGGTAACCTTGCCCCTTATGACCTCATAAGGAGCAAGAATCCAGATCGGCCCATATGAGCTTTCATTTTTAAAATGCAGAGCAGTATACCCAGGGCTCGGTTTACACCTATCACTATTTCAAGCCACTGAGGGGGAACACATTTTAATGTTAAAAAACCTCATAAAGTGACATTTTCATGCCATGAGACCTTTTAAACATTTTTTTTACTGTAATAATTTCTGTTATACCTAGACCGCCTGTTAGTGTGACAGATGTGTCAAGGTCTTAGGGTCTCCTTCAGGTTAAGACATACAGATTTGGGTCTGTGATTGTTTTATGTCTGGACAGTGGACGGTAGTGATTTACTACCGTCCACGGTCCAGATGTATTGCAAAAAGAAAAAGAAAATATTTTTCAGATGGAGCCTGAGGTGACATAAAGCATAGATATTGTTAATGATTTGAGGAGGGTGCTATATAAATGGGTTAGGTTTGTTAAATGAATGTGAGTCTTCAGAATGTCCTCACTACACAGCAATATGTGTGTGTGTGCATTCATGTTTAAATAGGCATGCACCTTTGGCTATCATGTGCTGCCCTCTGCTTTATTTGGAGCCCTGCAGTCAGCACATGGACACCAACGGGGCCCTGCCGTCCATAATATGTGCTCCTGCTGCTGTGTGGTGCCACTTAGTCCACTGCGCTGGCTTCCCTGCCAATCCTGGGTGGGATGTTTGTTTCAGTTGCTCCGCATTTATACGCAACACTCAGGAGAAGGGGTGTGTCCCTCTCCAGTCAAACAGAAGGGTTTTCAGAGAACTTACCTTCTGTTTTGGAAAATGCAAACAGGCACAACAACTATCAATACCGAATTCAATCTAATTGGATGGGAATAGACGTTGCACTTGACGCACCATTACAAGACAACTCAACAGATTCAGCGGCATTCCCTCACGGCAAATCATAGCAGCTTGATGGTGGTAACGTTAGCACGTAGTAGTAGGATGGCGACATGATTGAAAATGAAGAAAACAGAGATCCCAGAGATTCAGCACACAAGCAGCAAGACATTCCCAATCATCCTTGTCCTTATGTGAGAGAGATGTTTGAGACAGTAGGCATCAAGAAGGACTCTTGGCCAATGTGCTGAGGAACTTCTTAATTAATGTCTAGTAATTCATATTTTATCCTTTATTTTCTTTCTGGAAGCCTTATTTGAACACACACACATATATTACTTTAAATGTTAAGGGGGAGATTAAGAGTTAAGAGTCACAACTGAATTCATATCTTGCTACTCAGTCAGAATCTTATTAACTTGGAGTCCCAGTCTTTGTCATAATAATCATATATGGGATGTTTTAGGCTTATTGGCAGACATCCATTTAAGGCTTTTCTCAGCGTGCTCTCTAGGAACATGTGTGGGGTCCAGGTAGCTTTGTATAAAAAATGGTTGTCATTCACAAGGCTACAGTACTTTTACTTTTATACTTTAAGTGAATTTTAAGCCTGTAATTTGTCATTTTTACTTAAGTAAAGAAATTAAATCAGAATTTCTACTTTTACCAGAGTATTTTTTTAACACACGTATCTGTACTTCTACTTGAGTACGGGAAGTAAGCACTTTTACCATCTCTGGCGAGACTATCCCGGAGCTGACTGGACAAAGACAGCAGATTTCATCAGACTCACGCTGGGTCTGTTAATGCAGTGTGCTGCTAACTAATACCATTACCATTGGCAAAATAGCCCCGCAGTTAAATCCATACTTTAACATTAGCAAGCCACTAAGCCTGTTTGGACATTTCATGAACACCTCTGCTGAAGTGTTAAATTCGTCAACGATAATATTGACGAGACAACACTGCCGTCAAAACGCTGACTGTGGCCAAATCAACATGCAATATCGTTGACGAAAAGACAACACTAAAATATAGTTGAACAAAAACTCTTTAATTGCATTGCCTTCCACCTTTTCTTCCACCCCGTGTCTCTCTCTCTCTCTTCCCCCCCCCCCCCCCCCACACACACACACACGCACACACGCACACAGTCCGGAGCCCGGTTGATGAATGCGTCTCTCTCTGTACACGATCCGGTTCTGGTCATTGGTTAACGCAGCTTACTGCTGATTGGCTCTCATAACGGGCCAGGTGGGTGGCACACTACCATGGGTCCATGAGGCTAATATCTGATTACTCCACATTTTTATTGGGATTTTTTGTGATTCAATTCTAAACCTGCAACCTTCTCTGTCAGGTAAATGTAGTAGTACAATGTCTTCGTTTTTGATGTAGAAGTACGCTGCGAGTCAGTTGTAGGCTATACAGTGGAGTTGCATATTAAGTGGTTTGGGGTCCTTCTGTATGTAATTTTGGGGTACAATTTAGTTCTGGAGAATGCTACAAGCAGTAATACCACAGGCCAAGTAACCTGCCAGTTCCAAACAGGCACATTTTGATAGGCACTGTACTAGTTTAACGTAACACACAATAAAGTACAGTAAAGTATACAGACACTTCAGTGAGTGAGTAATGAGTGACAGGCCAAAATGTAGCCTATATTTGGAGGGTTACTTAACCCCCTTCCCAACGTGTGTGTGCGTGTGCGTGCGTGAGTGAGTGTGTGTGTGTGCGTGTGTGTTTGTGTGTGTGTGTGTGTGTGTAATATTTAATATATACATATATATATATATATATATTATATATATATATATATATATATATATATATATATATATTAACAATATGGATTTTTTTGATTTTATTTTAAATACACTGGACAAAATTATAAACGTAGCACTTTTGTTTTTGACCCCATTTTTCCTGAGCTAACTCAAAGACCTAAGACTTTTACGACACAAAAGGCTTATTTCTCTCAAATATTGGTCACAAATGTGTCTAAATCTGCGTTAGTGAGCACTTCTCCTTTGCCGAGATAATCCATCCACCTCACAGGTGTTGCATAGCAAGATGCTGATTAGACAGCATGATTATTGCCCAGGTGTGCCTTAGGCTGGCCACAATGAAAGGCCACTCTAAAATGTGCAGTTTACTATTTAGTGTTTTATAATTTTGTTCCGTATACATAGCGAGACAGTGTAAAAATCAACTTGTCAGTGCTCTTTCTTAAATGGAACGGTGACACAAATTACCTACTGCATTTCTGTACTGCAATTTCTTGTTACTTATTGGCCGACATACACTATTATAATAAGCTAATATAGGCCTAGCAATTTTTTTGGTCTAGTTCTAGCTTGAGTATTTTTTTTGAGAAAAATGAGAAGCAGCTTCTCATTTTTAGCATCAAGTCACGGCACTGACCATCACACCTGGCTGTTAAAATGACAAATGTCGCGAATTATTCTTAATTCCGTATGAAACTTGCTCTGTCAATCCGGTGTCTGAATGGCCAAAGATCAGTGTTTCTGTAGTTCCAACAAATTGATTTGTCTTCTTTCTAGATGATTGTGTCACCTTTCAGTCACATTCCCCAGTAAAACTTTTATTCCCATCAATAATTTAAGCTTATATAGCTGATATAGTTTTGAACCAGGACCCTTGGTATTTGGATCAGATAGATCCAATCAGATCAGATAGGTGTGTGACATTTAGACGCTACAGCTGTGTCAGATACTTAATCTAAAGATTGTTGCACTCAGAATGGGCAGATACCTAATATTAAAGGGCTCGAATGGAGATCAGGCCCTAACTTGATTGGGTCATCCCTAAATAATATTATTGTGCACAATATCTGCTAATCAATGTGCCAGATGTACTGGATGTGGAACTGTAGTCAACCTGAAATCCTGTTGCTATCTCTTATTTCAGACACACAAAGCATGTGGCCAGACTGATAACAGTAACAATTTTCCAGCAGCTAAAAACCCCTGCTACTGAATAGACATTGAACAGACGTGGGGGAAAAAGACTACTTAACATGTTTTTCCCCTGGACGTTCTCTATATTTACTGTTGGTAGTCTTGGGGTTTTCCAGTTCTTGGTCAACATAATGCGTATGGCTAAGTAAGGCATTTACAGTGAGTCATTTTGGCCTTATTACCTTTGCTACTGCAATAAATACTGTTGTAGGGCAAAAATAATGTCATTTTGGCCTTATTACCTTTGCTACTGCAATAAATACTGTTGTAGGGCAAAAATAATGCCAAATGAGGCACGTTAAAACCGACCTTTAAAATTACAGCAGGAGCTGGCAAGGAATTTTTCAAATCAACATGCACATACAGGGATTGGACACATAAACATGAACAGATTATATTATACCTTTCCAGTACAATAGCCATGCAATTTTTGTAATTTTTTTGTAATTAAATAGAGTTGAATCATTGTCTCTGTTACTTTCTCAACAGAAATCAGGCATTCGTTTTATGTTTAATACCTGCCTTAGACTGTGTAGGTGTTCATGTTTTTGTGTCCACCCTAGGTATAGGCAAGAGGAAAAGACAGCTAGGTACAGTTGGTTGTGGTGCTAGTGGATATCAGATGTCAGAAATGTGAAGGCCAACATGTGAGTATCTTGTTCTGCTGGTAACTGAATGAAGGATAACTTTCTTAACCCGTCCCCTGTCACAAGCAACATAGTCTGGCATAGCCAGACCTAATTTCACTCTGTTTTAGCACTGGAAAAGGTCTAATTGAAGCTCCAAGTTAAAGAAAAAACACGCTGTTGTTATTTCTTGAAAACAAATCAGTCTTTTTGGGCAGCTGGGCGCTAAGGCCAGGGTGCAGCGGCGTCCTTCTAAAATTGTGTCGAGAGACATCTTGTTTTGGTGGAAAATCTGTACGCGGGGAGGCAAGCCCTGGCATTAAAAACGCCACATAAAATGTGTAGTCATAAAAGACGATGTTGACTATGTGATACAATGTTTACTGATAAAAAAATATCATTCATCATTGGTGCCCTAGAGAGGTGAAGCCTGTATATACTTTTTAGCTCTGGACTAGAAAATCATTTTTTACAGTGTGCCGACCACTTGGAGCACATCACAATAACATTGGCTAAGTATTAATAGCAGTAGCTGTACGTAGGCCACACATTCTGTCTGTGTGTCACTGAGACAACTTACAAGACACCAAAAATGCATACAGGTCAGTACCAGAGTGCAGCGTGTCTGGTAAGCACCACGTACCGATATTTTACAGAATGCATACTTCCATACTTTGAAAATATATTTTTGCAGTGCTGGAAAAAAACTGTAGCACCTAAAGTAATGTAAGAAATTATGGACTTAACGTGTAGGCGGATGTATCGACATGCAAAAGGGTGATTAGGGGTCTTTCTACATCCGTCTATGGCGAACAATTACAGGAGAAGATCACCTTACTTGCTCTTAAGACAATTCCTGGAGCCAAAACATAAAACTCAAGTTTCATCCATAATGTATAAGCACTAAGCGTATTATCTATTTTAAAGTAACTCTAAACTGGAAATGGAATCATGGTTTGAAATTAGCCCTGATCACAGAAGACCCAGCATCCATAGAAAAAGGTTTTAAAAAATGATACGAGGTACATGCCTTCGTCTACAAAAGGGTGTCACCTGAGCCCGTTGTGTCAAAAGCAGTTTAATGAAAGACTGGCAGGCAAGTGTGTTGTTACCTGAGATGGTCGAGGTGGGGCTGCCCATGTGTACAGTAAAGTTCTTACAGACTTCATGTTGCCCCATATCATGCAGTGAGTGGCGTTCACCTTTCCCTGGCTAATTCACTGGAGTGTACCTTGACTTTGAATAGCTGATTGTGAGTAGTGGGATTTTTCCATCATTGGATCATCATAGAATTTATGTCTGACTGCAGACTGCAGTTCACCTTCAACAGCCGGCTGAGGTCTCCTTTACAGACCAATAAAGAAAAGTCATGGAAATGTTTCAGAAAGGAAACTAAAAGGTTCAGTCTAACATTAGGAAAATCTGACTGAATATGATGGCTGGCATTGTTTCCCCTCAGTTTCACTTGAGTCAGTGCTTGTAAAAGAAAATAACCGTTGCATTTGCCAGTTTACCTGATTAATCAGGTTACTGTTAACACTGCTGTGACATGTTTTGTCTAGGTGTACAAATTATAGAACAAATAGTTTATCATTCCATAGCATGTCGTGATGGTGTTAAGTGGTGGGTGTATTTCCGGATGTGATCAAATGGGGGCAACAGAGGGTCATTATTAGTCTTCAGCTTTGTGTTGCATAATGAGGGGAGTCTAGTCAAATTTAAAAGCAGTCGCCAGTCAAAGATGAGCCTTTGCAAAGGTGTGAGTTTTTAGTTTTCTCTACTTTAACTGCCAACAGTTACGGCAACAGACATGTTGCATAGTAAATCAGGCTTATTCACTGGATGTGACTGTTCCAGCTTTCAAACTCCTGTGTTATCTTATTTACACACACTGTAAGTTCTATTCAAACGGCTTGTAGAAACACAGACTCTCACACAGACCAGTTGTACACCATCGGCCCTGCTCCAAAAAGCTTAGAGCTGAAGTAAACAGGCCTCTGGTTAACAGAGAGTAAAACGACCCAGAACATGTTATCAGAAGTTGTTGGAGTTAGTGGACCAATCCGGAGCTAGAATACTACAGAATATTAGTTTTTGCATCCATCAAGTGGCAAGAAAAACTACTCCAGTTAGATGCCCCAAGTGCAGGGCACTGCATTTGTGTTGGCTGTGTAAATGATGGTTATTATCTGAACCATAACGGCTTATAATCTCTTAGGAAAAAAGTAATGTAATGCAGTTTTAAGAGCAAGAGGAAGTAATAGAGAGACGAGTAGATGTGACAAAGGCCCAAACTCACATGACATGATAAAGAGATGATATTCTAGCTTGTTAACCACCACGATTTCCTTTGTGTTTTACAGTCATTCAGTATAATGATCTCAAGGGAAGGTTGACCTTCCTCATGGCAACTCCAGAGGGCGCTATCTCATACTAGTGAGGATTTAGTGTATCACTTAAAATCTTGAGTAGGGCAGATGATAATGTCCCAGACATATGGAGTGGCGTTTTCTGACTGTGTTACCTTGCTGATGTCAAACAGGTAGTTTTAACTTTTGCTCTGTCCTAGTCTTGCAGAACAATGTGTTCCACATGTTTTAAAACTGACAGTATGGGTCTTTTTTACTTCTGCATTTACTAAAGCAATCAAATCTTTTGCACAGGACTGGTATTACCAGGGATCGCCTCACGTCTGTATACTATCAGTACAGGATCATCTGTATTTACTGACATTATCCCACCCATATGATGTCAAGGCTCTGTTAAAACTTTCATATATGTAATTGCCAACACAGCCAACACAACTGTAAATCACAGAAATGTTGATTCACACGGGACTAATATTAATACACAACCTCTGTGTTTGGCGGGGTAGAATATTTAGTAGACAAATTGCAGACCTGGCAGATTGGCACGGGATTAATATTACCGTCGACTTCCGCAATTATTACAGACGTCTAGGTCCCCAGGTAATACTAGTCCTGTGCGAATAACGGCAACAAAACCCCTTTTTCCCCATTTTTGGCCCAAAACATCTCTTCACAGTTCATAAGAAGTGGATAGAAATCAGGGAGTTGAGAAAAAAACAGTGGAAAAAAACAGTGGAATTATTTTTTGGTTTGAAAGAAAGGAAGCATCCATGGGAAAAAAGAGCTGTGTCCTTGAGCTGTACTTGGTTTATCTGTTACAAATCCAGTCTCCTCCCATCTTCCCTTGTAGAATCAATCAATACATATATTTTGGGATGAGAAATCTGAGCCTACTGAGAAGAGGTTCAACTCAGTTGAACTGTTCTTTGCTGGGCACAGAAATCCATCGGGGAGTAGGAGGGGCTGATTGGCGATCGGATTGTATATTGATGATTTAAGGCTTGATTGTTTTTTCTCGGGCCGCATCATTAATGTAATCGCAAGTGCAATCACAATGTTGCTCTGTGCGATTACATAACCGCAAAAAAACACACGTTGTTACACCTTTCCTGTTTCACTGCGGTCAAGCAGCCGTCGCTCAGATGCTGTTTGAATGCATTTACCAGGAGTATCATGGGTGCACTGTAATTATAGCGTCAGCGGATTTGTCCACGGAGATCCAAGCAACGGCTGCCTTGACTGCAGTCCTGTATTAGGCTCCCCGATTGTGGTCGGTAGCACATGGGAGCCATTCCCTCCAGGGCCGATGCTCTGTTGGGGGCAACACCCTTCCCTTTACCGGCAGTACTCACTCAACGCACCTGCCACTCTCGCTCTCACTTACACTACCCTCGTCCACAAAGATATGACCAGTCAGTAGTCTCTGTTTAGACAGTGGTGTGTGTGTTGTGGATGGTCATATGAGTATCAGAAGTTTTATTTTGAATCTTCTTTTACTTTAAGAAGAGATTGTACAAAGTATATTTTGTTACTGAAACACTAGTTATCATATTACACCCATCTTAAATGTCATTGTTCATAAGGGCGTACAAAAACAATATACAGAATGTATGCAGGATAAAACATTACATTTTTCTTTGACACTAAGACTAAGTCGTCCGTGCTGGCGTTTCATCGGTGCCCTGTGT
The DNA here is from genome assembly GCF_008692095.1 of Etheostoma spectabile. NCBI lineage: Eukaryota > Metazoa > Chordata > Actinopteri > Perciformes > Percidae > Etheostoma > Etheostoma spectabile. The sequence goes on from NC_045754.1 coordinate 2,318,711, forward strand.
AACTCCCCTCATACTCCCAGCACCCACTGGCGATCTGATCGTCAATCATCGATCTTGAGAAATCACGATTGGACAATATGAAAATAGAAATGTTTGCCCAACCCTACTTTGGAGCTAGTTCAATCCAAAGACACAAATAATGTGTATGTCTCCTACCCCCCAATACGGAAGCTCCATTAACCTGTGTTTTTCCACGCCTTAGTGATCAGCTGTTTCTTGTTTAGAGTTTATAAATGGATTATTTCCTCCTCCTATGAATATTTTGGAGCAACAGATGAGTCTATAATGAAGTTATATAATAACTACCCTTGTGTTCCTGTGTTTTTATGTTGTGCTTTGGCTGGGAGACATTGAATCAAGCATGGCATGGTGAAAAATTGTCTGAGAACTGATTATATCACTACATTTTAGCCTAGTTTACAGTCCCCACTGTGGATCATTGTAAACTCTCTCATAAAAGGGGCATTGTCCTCCTGGCCTGGATGCACTGACTGTCCCTGAGAAGCAGTCTGACTGTCTGACCACTTAATCAACGGATGCCACATCACTGCTCATCCACTGAGCAGGAAGTAGATAAGTGCTCTCTTTGTTACCTTAGTAGCACCATAATGCTTTTGAACATTGAGTTGTCAGATCACAGTATTGATTGCTTTCCTTTCCCTATGCACAGGAACATTCCCTATGATTCTAGGAGCTGCCTCGGACAGTGTATTAGCTCTCAGACTTATTCACTAAACACTTGATTTGCCTGTAGCATGGAGCCAGTCCCATATCTGCAACCACACCAACTTAATGGACATGTTTCAATGAAACCTGACCTGCCATCTCCATAGCAGAAGGTTTCCAAGTATTTCTGAAATACCTGATTGCATGGTGCTTTATTGATGTGATATGTGAACATTGTTCTGGTAAGTTGAATTCTCCATGTCTCTCTCTCTCTCTCTCTCTCTCTCTCTCTCTCTCTCTCTCTCTCTTATAGAAAGAGACAGGATGAGTGGGGAAACTGGTAATTGTTGTGTGTGAGTGTGTGTTTGTGTCACTCTTTCTATCCGTCCCTTTCTCTCTCTCTCTCTCTCTCTCTCTGTGTGCCTGATCTTGTGTCTCACTGTGAGAAGTCAAGACAGACAAAATGACCATGAACGTAGATGTTTTATTTTGAAATGCTTTATTTCTGTAAAGTATCCAGCTGCACTGTGGTCTTCCTGTATGTGATTACCTGCCTGGTTTGACAAATACTCAATAGAACTAAAGGAGACGCTGAAACTATCGCTTCAGGACGCAGGCTGACGCGTATGCTTCGCGCATGCTACATGTCCGGGATGAATGGACAGATAGCATAACATGGGCGCCGAAATAAAAAGAGCTGCGCTACTCTGCTCTACCCGACGCTTACGCGCCTGGTGTGCTTTGGCTGTTAAAAGCAAGTCTTTCCTAGCCACTGTCGCACTAAATGCATGCTCTTGTGGAAATTGTTGGGTCTGTTTAAATTACAGAGTGTAGACCTACTCTATTTCATTTCAATTCAATTTTTATTTATAGTATCAAATCATAACAAGAGTTATATCAAGATACTTTACACATTGGTCTAGACCACACTAGACCACATATTTAACAAGGACCCAACAGTTCTAGTAGTTCCCTCCGGAGCAAGCAACAGTGCGACGGTGGGGAGGAAAAACTCCTATTTGAGGAAGAAACCTGGGACAGACCCAGGCTCCAAGTAGGCTGTGTCTGAAGACCGGTTGGGTTGAAATGAACAGTGGCAATAACAGTCACAATAAAAGATAATGGAACAGTGACTAAAAAAAATAGTAGTTTGTAGTAGTTATTGGCAAAGCAGGTCACGGTGCAGCATTACAAGGCACAGCAGAGTGTAGCAGGGCACCACAGAGCATAGCAGGATGTAGCAAGATGTAGCAGGATGTAGCAGGGCATTACAGGACGTGGAGCAGGACTAAGGCGACAGCTGCAGCCATGATTTTGGAGCCTCCCTGATCCAAGGAAACATGCTGGGGGGAAAAGAACATAAGCCCTCCGGGGAATGACTCCCCAAAGCTAGTAACAAGCATTACTGGTACATGGATGCACACAAATGGAAAAATAAAGGAGCTCAGTCTGTCAAAGGAAGTCCCCCGGCAGTCTAAAACTATTACAGCATAACTAAGAGGGATAGGGTAAAGAGAGGAGGCTGGTCGGGCCATTTAATCTGGTGGTGATCAGCCTCGATGCTGCGGTGAGTTCATTTTTAGACATTTAAGATGCAAACAAATACCATTAACACAATTTGATGGGAAAAAGAGAATTCCTTCCCCGTGACATTCAGAAACCCGTCCTTCCTCTCTCTCTTTAGTCTGTCCATAACAACTAGCATCTGTGACGCAGGTAAGCCACACCCACCTCAGCCTGGTAAGCCAATAGGAAAGATTTTGCTGTGACATAGGGGAAACGCATCTTAACTGGGAAACGGTCATTACACCGGCAGGACGAATAGTATTATAATCTTTACTATTCAAATGCTGAAATTTTTTAATAAATAGATTGGCTAACGTTAGCTAACCTCCCTCTTCTCATGTCACGTCTGATGAACAATAAGTTACGGGAGTGAGAAACACAAGGCGTTGTAAGCTAACTAACGTTATGTACCGACTAACATAAGTACAGGAGGGAGTGACAGGCTATGGCTGGAAATCAAAAGAAGGTTGGGAAATAGTTTCTTTAAAATTGACATCCACCAAGACAAAATGCTTATGATATCAATAGTCCTAACTGCGTCACATGTTATAGGAGCTTAGCTGGGAGCTTCATGGAGACAGCTAAAGTTAATGTTAGCTGCCCTACAGCTGTCAAAGTTAGCTTAGCTTCGTTGAGACAGCTAAAGTTAATGTTAGCTGCCCTACAGCTGTCAAAGTTAGCTTAGCTTCGTGGAGACAGCTAAAGTTAATGTTAGCTGCCCTACAGCTGTCAAAGTTAGCTTAGCCTCATGGAGACAGCTAAAGTTAATGTTAGCTGCCCTACAGCTGTCAAATTAAGCTTAGCTTGGAGCTTCATGGAGACAGCTAAAGTTAATGTTAGCTGTCTTACAGCTGTCAGACTTAGCTTAGCTTCATGGAGACTAGCTAAAGTTAATGTTAGCATCATGGCTAGCAGTATGAGAAATTGTTTTTGGCTGTGCTTACCAACATGATGTCATTGTGCTAACCAAGCACCGTTAGCCTCTACAACAGCTGTTTTAAGACAGTTATTTGTTGATTCATGTTTGTTGCTGCATGCTTGTGGTGGAAAATAATGTAAGTAATAATAAGGCTGCAACACATCTTTAAATTACTATTAGTATTAGTACTATTAGTATTAGTCCTTTTGGTGCCTTATCCCTGTTTTTGTCTGTTAAATATGGCTTACTTTAAAGACAGCCAAAAGTGAACGGTGGGGGGCTGTAATGATAGTGGCTGACTGCTAGCTGACTGGGGGCTGCCTTTCGATGTGTCCCAGAGGCTGTAATGATAGTTGCTGGCTGCTAGCTGACTGTGGATCATTACAGCCTTGGGGATACATCCGATGTATCCCCAAGGCTGTAATGATAGTTGCTGGCTGCTAGCTGTCTGTGGATGTATCCCAGAGGCTGTATTGATAGTTGATGGCTGCTGTGGATGGGACCCCGGGGCTGTAATGATAGCGGCTGACTGCTAGCTGGCAGGGGACTGCCTTTCAATGTGTCCCCGAGGCTGTAGTGATAGTTAAATGTAAATGTGCTATATTTATATAGCGCTTTTCTAGTCTTAACGACTACTCAAAGCGCTTTTTACATCATACAGGAAACATTCGCCATTCACACACATTCATACACTGTGGCCGAGGCTGCCGTACAAGGTGCCACCTGCTCATCAGATAAACACTCACGTACATTCACACTCCGATGCGCAACTCAGGGTTCAGTGTCTTGCCCAAGGACACTTTGACATGGGACTGCAGGGCCAGGGATTGAACCCCCAACCTTCTGATTGGCAGACAACCGCTCTACCACTGAGCCACAGCCACAGTTGCTGGCTGCTAGCTAACTGGGGTCTAAGGGCTGACTGTGGAATGGATTTGTCCCTGCGCCGGGGGTGTAATGATAGTGGATGGTTGCTATCTGGCTGGGGGCTGACTGGGGAAAGGATGTGCCCCCGGGGTTGTTGTCAGCTCTAATCCCAACAGAAGCTTTGCAGGGCCGGGAGAATGAGGCAGACAGACAGGAGTGTTTTATCTAGCTAGCTAAATTACCATTAGATTAGTCGTCTATCTATACAGTTAATGTTACTGATGAATTAGTGGGTTAGCCCAGAGTTATTAACTGTGGTCAAAACAATAATACTAAAAATAACTGAGCGTGTTGACTGATGTCTTAATCTTATGTTACCCACCAAGAATTTGCTAACGTTATAGACCAAGCATTAGCATTAGCTACTTGTCAACCAGCACCTTTTAATGTAGGCACCAAAGCACTTTTCCTTTTTGTTCCCCCTACAAGTAGGGAGTGGAATTGTCCATTACTGTTACCATTACCATTATTCTTGTGTCTCATTCCAACAAGTTAATGAACCACTTAAACGATTTTGGAAATATTATTTTAAGGTACAAAAGATTATTTGGTGTTATTGAATATTGATCGATTTCAATGTATTAGTGTTGCAAAGTCAGATGTAATCAAGGACAAAACGATGCAATGTGGCCGAAAAAAAGTTGTATTACGTTTACTGAGTGTATTTGCTTGGTCTTTAGCAAACTAAGGTGCAGTCTAGCTAGCCTCCTTGTGTCCCCGCCTGGAGCTATGCTAATTAACACCGAGACACCTGTCACTAGGCTACATTTATTTGTGTTGTATACACTGCGTGTGTGCAAGAAGACCTGTCACTAATTCACACTTCTGACATTCCTTAGAGATGATTCATCTAAGGGGTGCTATTTGGACAGACCTGTCCCCACTGCTAAAACAATATCCTAAAGGAAACACTGCACAGTATTGCCAAAGCACACTTACTCACTCAGTGATAGACTTTTAGGTTTATAGCGCTGGCTTCTGCGGTCCAGTGAAAAAAATGCAATGGCAATGCATTTTCTGTAATTTGGTCACTTTGTCTGCCCGTCTCTGTCTTTTTTCTTGCGTTCTTCTGCTCCACCTCCTGCCTTTCCTACACTACCAGTCCAAAGTTTGGACACACTTTCCAGTTCAAATGAATGAAGAGGCGGGTCCAAACTTTTGACTGTACTGTATATCCTGCCGCCCCCAACCTTCCCATGTTGGGGAACAAAAGGGGGAGAGGTGTGTTCTGGGTGGACCTTAATGACCTTTAATGTGGCTGTAGCATTATGAAAGAATGAAACATTTGCTGCTGTGGCTTTTTCCTTAAGCAGGCTTCCTTTCAGCATGTCCAGGTGAACCCATGGAGGTCAATACCATATGCTAGCTGTGTGGTGATGCTGGGCTTCAAAGCAGCGGGCTGTGGACCAGAAGACTGACGTTTTCTCCACATTAACATGTAAATCACGCTCCACACCAAAACAGTGTTAAAAAGATATGACACTGAAAAAATAGGGACGTGACACTGTCCCGAAAAATCTTTTTGCCACTGCACACATTTTCTTATAATTCTCCTGCTGTTTGTCTCTGTTGTCAACACTGCACCTCGTATTTCAGAGGTTGCTCTGAAGAGATAAAAGCATGAAGTTGACACATGCATTGATTTACTTCCCTCCCAACTCTTTGCCTCCCTCAGTCCCCCCCCCCCTCTTCCTGTGTGTTTAAGTTTTTTTTTACAGTAACATACATTACACTTTTAATGACATGTACATGCAGTGCAGAGGTTGAATGTGTGTGTTAGCATGTCCATGCATGTGTGCTAACCCTCTTCGGGGGTGTGTGTCTGAATGGCCAGTATGCATCTTTAAATCAGCCCTGCCCACTTCTGGTTATGCACATGGGCTCAAATAACACTGCATAGGAAGTGAGGAAATATAAATGTGTTTCTGGGTGCGCAGACCTTCCTCATTAGAACAACTCTGGAGTTCCTCCTCTCTTTGAACAAAGGCAGAGGCTCTGCCCTCAGGCACAGAAAGTGTACTCTCACACATACTCACAAGCACAAATGCATGTCATGTTTTTTTGCTAGTCTGTATCTTTGAGGGTACTGCCCCCATTGGGCGGGACAGTCGTGCTCTTCCTTATTTGGATAGTTGGTGCGTCGGGGCTCGGGGTCACATGGGTGAACAGCAGAATCCTAGCGATAGGGACAAAAACTCAGAAGTACGCCCTGACGTCTGCACACAGGAGTAAAGTAAACCAGGGCAGTAAGTCTCGCTGATAAAGCAAACAACTGAGAGGAGAGCATAAAAAGGAGAGGAGTGACAGCTGTTGGACAGAAGAAGAGAGAGAGGTGCAGCAGAACTGAGAGGGAGGGAGGGAAAGAGGAGAGAGGAGAAAGAGATAAGAGTGCGGCAAACAGGAGACGTTGAGAGGAAGCACATGGTGTAGAAAATGCCTACCAACTTCACTGTTGTCCCAGTGAAGGACAACACTAAAAAGGCGAAAAAGGGGAACGAGGAGGAGGATGTGGATGACAACAATGTGCTGAAAGAGGAAGAGGAAGACGCCACAGGTGAGATGTAGTCGTTTTTTTTTAGCTCCGTCAGGTGGGTGATTAACGCAGATGAGATATGTAATGCTAATTCAAAGTTCAAAACTTTTTAAGCTCACCTAAATGCACAGATCTCTATTCTGAAGTGAGACTTTACCAGCCCTGGCTCCTTTTGAAAGTTTGAAACGCATCTTTGGTTTTCTGTGACAGTAGATAGAGAAGCAGTCCCAGAAAGTTCCAGACTTTGCCGACAGTATCCAGGGACGCTGATAATGTGGCTTTATTTCAAGGGTTACTGTTTCCTATGTTTTTAAGAAAGAACTGTTTATGGGCTGTGTGTGGGTGGATAATGTGTAGGGAAGAGAGTGGATTTCAGGGAAGGCTTGTTCAGTTTCCAGCAACTGCGTGAGATGACGGTTTCCCCTCACACGCCACTGCCGATCAATGGAGTCGCATGTGAATTTTTGTTTCAAGCCAGTGTTTCCCATTTGGCCCAAATCTCTTTCCTAATTCCCTTTTATTTACCCCATTCCATACAATAGGTTGCCTTTCTTTTCTATACGTGTTTCTCTACAAACCATTTATTATTATTCTTTTGTTTTTCTATTTCTTATTGTTTCAATATACTGCCAGGTTGCCAGGTAGTGACAAAGCACATATACCAGCACATATGCTCTAATTGGGACACCCATGACTTTTGCATATCCTAACATCTCTCTGTGTTGGTTACCTTGCAACCTCAGACATGACTCACCCTCTGAAGACCTTTCTGTGAACTTTAGTGCGCAACAAACAACATGATAACCTTAGTCCATATCGACAACATTCCAATTCCGGGATTGTTCAGATTCCTGCCGGAAATTCCACCAGATGTCCCTCTTTTTAGGCCGTATGTCCGTCACTTTCCGCTTTGTTTGTATTGGCATTCTAAACTCTGGTGGATTTCTGAGGACTCCTGTTAACTGCTCCTCAGATCTCTGCAGGGTAAATCCAGACAGCTAGCTAGACTATCTGTCCAACATAAATGTTCTCTGTTGAACGTACACATTGTTCCACCAAAACCAATTCCCTCCTGAGGCTATTGCAGCTGCATTGTTGTGCCACCACCCATGACAATTGTGATTGGTTTAAAGAAATGCCAATAAACCAGAGCACGTTTTCCTCCCATCACGGAATGTGTGAACTAACCAGACCCTTATCCACAGCGCTGTGGGGGAAGGTCAGGCAATGCAAGACTAAGATAACCTTAACAAAGTGCCATTTGTCTCAAGCATGATACATATTCCTATGTGAACCTTCCTGAACAAGACAAAATACATCCATTAACATGAATAGCACTTGTGTATTATATGTGAAGTTCAGCAAATCTGCCCCCGTTACCAATTTGAAAACCTTTAAAAACCTTGCGAAGCCTGATATATTACCTGTTTTTAATGGTAGAAGGCCAGCTTTCTGGACTTTGCCCCTCTAATACCTTTTTCTTGACACGTAATTAATTCTACCTGGACATCAGTGTAACATTAGATATTTGGTGTTAGAACAAAATAGTTTCCCTTCTCTTTGGCTTCTGCCAAGAGCATCAGCCTAATACTTACCTGTTTTCCCCAGAGTATTGAGCAGGGAGAGGTCACGGAGTGCATATTTAACAAACTCCTCTCTAACACTCCATGTTTTGCCAGACTGTTGTTAGTGAAGTCTCTTCTTTTACAGCACTTCACGTTGCACTGAGCAAGTCAGTTGCCAGTATTTCATTTCTGCCGTGGAGCTGCAATTACAGCTGCATGCTGGGTAAGATTTTGCAGACAGTTGGAGTGAGAATGAGATTTTTATTATGATGGTAATGCAAGATATCCTACTGCGGCGTGCTTTGGTTTCCCACTGTGCATGTTTGTGTGCATGCAGCCATAACCAACATAATGTAACATAGCTACAGTGCAAGAACAACAAATACTTAAGTAGAAGTAAAGTGAGATCAGGTTAAAAAGTAAGAGTAGGTTAAAAGAATTGTGTTGCTAAAACAATGGATTGTACAAATGCTATTGTAGTGCAATGTGAACATTAAGTACAACATCAACATAGAGCAGGAACATAAAGTACAGGGTGAGCGTATGTAGCAGCAGTTCAAGAGAATGGTTCAGAATGGTTGAAGGGTTACTAGGGAGGGACCTTGATAGTGTAGTGTCATGTTGTGTTGGGAGGGCTGGGTCAAATAGCAGTCACTGTTATTGATTATCCCTCTGGCTCGCTTCCTGTTGGCTGAGTGTGGGGAGGTGAGACCCCACCCCCGTGCTGTAATGTAATGTCCAGTTATTCTCCTTCACTCTGAATTCATTGTTTGTCTTACCCTCCCTTTCTGTTCTGTCTCTATTCCCGTTGCCTTTTTCCTTCTATAAATGAGGTTTGTGCCCTAGCTATCTCTGCATCTAACCCACTATTTACAGGGCTTAAAAAGTCTAGTACTTTTGTGGCTCTTCATTTCTTTGTACTTTAATGTCGTGCTATAGCTCTTAAATTTTATTCATAACGATCTTAAAAGGGTCTCAAAAAGTCTTATTTGACTTTGTAAAACCTGCAGGAGCCTCAATTTAGGAAATCCAGTTTTGACTTCTGAGACATTTGTTTAGTGTCCTGGTAAAGTGAACGCATAGGGCAAACAATGTCAGACTTCGATCCGTTTTGGGCTGTTTTGTGTCACCCTCTTCTACTTTATGTCTGACAGTTAGCCATTCTTCTAACAAGAAAAAAGGTAAAATCTTAGAGTTTTGCTTTAATTGAAATAGAAGCCAATTTCACTTCTGCGTCAGCCATATAAATGTAAACTTTAACCAAATATCACCAGCTCAAGCTTCCTGGCCTGGCCCTTAGCTTTCACCTAAACTTTCCCTTTCCTCACCAAATGTACCTACACAAAGACAAACAACTACATCTTTTAGAAAACCATCAGCTGGTTCGGCGTTGTGTAGTGAAAGTGATTGTGGCGAGGCTGTCCACAACACAAGTTCATTGTAGCTGTGGCGGAAGGAAGGAAGTAACAAGTGTTCAAAAAAGAAAACAAGACTGTGTATGCCAACTTCAAATCTCGGCCAATTCAGTGCTATTTGTTCCCCTCTTCTATGTGGAGCCACATTAAAACACTTTTGCCAATGAAACACACATAAACAGTGTTATTGACTGTGCTTTTTAAAACATTTAAAAAGCAGTTCATTGTTGTTGGTGAGGCCTAACAGTGTCTGTGCACTGTAGGTTTCGCTGTGTGGAACTGAACTGAAAGTCTCTGACTATGTTTTGCTGAGTTGATGGTTCTATTATCCTGAGAATTCTTTGGCTTAAAAATCCTTCATCACCCTATTATTACCCCTCTTCTCGTTGGGGATTCCACCAGACTCTGGTTTATTGTTAATATGAGGGCCCAAATCTATAAGTTCACACTGGCTTTTGCTGAAGTTGTTTCTTTTTGGTTTCTAGTTATTTATAAAGGCGTACCTTCAGTTCATCTTCAGTTATCCAAAGCTGACATATTAGGCAACTGTATTTGTAATGGTTTAGATGAATAAAATCCATAAGGGTTTCATGTGTCTTATTTTCTCTGCCACATAGGGCAGACAGATTTTCGTGAGAACACAGGGTTGCATAGAGGCCACAATCAGACTCTCCATGGCAGTGGGACAGTGTGTGAGCAGGAGCGTACGTAATTGTCAGACATTCTGTGGCCAGCGTGGGATAAAAAAAAACAAACAGCCTTGTGTGGACCTCTAGTACTGACGCCCCAAGAGTGAATGTATGTTATAGTAGTATGTAGGCTCTATGCAGAGCCTTTGCCGTAGGAATTATACTTGTGTGCTGGTGTGTCTGCGTCGTTCTAGCGAATCTCGATAGGATATCTGTAGCAGGAAAAGTTAACCCTCTCCTTTGATTTTAATGTTGTTTATGGAGAAAGAGAACCCAAAAATGAGTAGGGGGAAATGCAACGCTACCAAGCTTAGCAAATCTGACTAACTGCAGTCAGGCTTTTTCCTGGCTCACTATGGGCATTTGGGGGGACAGATATTAAGCGGGAGGTCTGGGGGTCTTTCCTCCAAGTCATTTTGGGCATCAAAAGAGTATTTTCGGCAGTCTGATACATTTATAGGCACAAATTTAAGTTGGAAACTTCTTTATTTACATCAAGGAAAACACAAAATGTTGGTGGCAGGTAATAAATCTAAATATAAAAATAAAGAAGCTTTCGCACCCGACTCCACTTGACCACAAAGTCCAGTTCATTTGATTAATGTGAACAGGCCTTGAAGGCACATTTTGCTCCTAAGTTAGAGAGTGACTTGCATAAGGGGACTGCAATTACAGTTGGAGCTAATGTGTACCATAATACAATCGTGTTATGAATACAAAATGTGATGAAGTGTTATGTTTTGTGTTTTTTTAAATACATCCTATTGATCTAGAAGTTATTAGTGATGTTGAATATACAGTAGTAGTGTTAACCGCCCCTACTGTTCTGCATGCATATGGACTGCTGATTCATTGCAAGGTTTAATTTTCATAGGTGGTTGTGATGGAGCAGTGGACATAACATATGCCTTTGGTGTGGGAGAGAAGGGTTCGATTCCCACTGCGATACATCAACCAATGTGTCTCTGAACAAGACTCTTAGCCCCTAGTTGCTTATTATATAGCAAGTGTAAGTCGCTTTGGATGAAAGCGTCAGCTAAATGACTGTAATGTTATGTCATAGTGTCAAACACAGTTTAACTGCTGTTACGTAAACAGGGCCCAGCAGAAAGACTGCCTCTGCAGCTCGTTAAGATTTAGGCTTGAACCTGACGTTTTTCATGCATGCTATCGTACAGCTTGCATTAGGTGTTAAAACTAACTGTACCTAAACACGTAATTTAAATAAAAAAAACCCTGACAGTTGTTGCGGTCTGCGTCGCCGCGATGTGTGGATTTCTGGGGAGGTGCATGTCAGGCTACGGCATAGGCGGAGGGTTCGTATCTACGTGTACCTACGGCGTAGATTTCACGCAGAAACATGAGTCGGGCTTTAGTCTGTTGCGTTACAAAGGGTATATATTCACTATGCTGCTCAAAGTCACGCCTTTTGAATAAATGACACATAGTATGTGGAGCTTTTGGCTTTAGTAGCAGTACTTGTGTTTAAAGTGGTTGGTTGTGACCCAATAAAACCCTTGTTTACAAAGCTAAATGCAAAGCTGCTTTAGTAAAATGCAACTTTATTGTAGTGTTTAAGCTGAATAAAAGCAGGTGATTGGACTAAGTGCATGCGGGGGTGCTGCCTCTGTCCGTTGGTCCATCTGCCCATCTGTCCCAGTCATGTGTTTCCTGTTTTTTTCCCAAGCAGGTCGGGTTCTGTTCAAAGCTGCTGTCTGTATGTGGCTGTTTGTATTTTCTGTTTCTCCTTCTCTCCCTATTATGTCATTTAGTCTCTATGCTTTCTCATTCTGCCCACATCACTAGCTGTATTTTACAAGCGTCCTATGTTTTTAGCAAGCTACCATGCAATCATGATGGCAGCCTGATGTTGGGGTTTGAATCACATGTCTTAAACTAGTTTCTTACAATCTATGTCAGTGATGCATGTTCATCTGTAGTGTGAGAACCTAGATCATTTGTTTGGGTGACTTATCCCTTTTCAGTCGAATAGTTTACCCAATAATATTTCAGTCATTAGCATCAACTTTCTCACCGTGTACCATTGCATCAGAACTCACACGTTTGATTATCCTTGAATAATCCTTTAATCTCTAACCTAATCTTTTTTCACGTGTATATTTTTCCTCCTAGACAGTTGTTGTCCTTTTTTGGATCAAAACTTGCATTGAATCCTTGTGCAAATAATGTTCCTTTGCGTTGCATTAGCCTGCCAAGCTACCATCAGTGTGTAGAAATAAAGCAACAGGTTGCCAAAGGCGAGCTTCTCAAAATCCCCAACGGTCCAGGGAGGGCTCCTTCAGTGTGGGAACATAATGACCTGTGTTCATGCCTCTACATTCTGCTTCGGGTTATGAGTCCTATAGTCTTGCATTGCCAGACCGTCCTCCACAGCGCTGCGGAGGAGGGTCTGGTTGGTCCACACAACATTCTGTGACAGGAGGAAACTCTGGTTTATTGGCATTTCTTTAACCCTCATGTTCTCCTCGGGTCAAATTGACCCGTTTTCCTATATCAATGTTCTTTTTAATTCCCCAAAATAACATGATTGATTTCACACAACGCTCTTTGCCAAGTACACATCTCTACTTTCATTAATTTTGGGGCGTCTTATTCAATTTTATAGCATTTGAAAATATATTGAAGGGGTTTTGAAATAGTATTGAGTAAAAGTTGACATATTCCAGTCTGTGATTATCCATCAACATCCATTCCTTTAATTTTTTGTCTAAATAATTCCTAATTTCTGCTTTTCTAACTCAAACATTAGCTATAATTTCCTAAAAATAAGGTTTACTGAACATAAATTCCAAAAATAACTGTAAAACTAAAGTTAATAAGCGTTGTGGCAAAAAGTGACAAACATTGAAAAGAAAGCGTCAATTTTGAAGGGAAGACAACACAAGGGTTAAACCAATCAAAATTGTCATGGGCGGCACTAAGCGGTGGACAGAGGTACGGTGCCGCTGCAGAACAGCCCAAGTTGAAAATTCCAACACGAAGAAAGCAGACATCCGGCCTAAATCAGGGAAATCCGGTGGAATTTCCGCTGGCACCGGAGCAATCCCGGAAGTGGAACGTTGTGGACATAGACTATGACTGGTACGACTGTTTGAACTGTAAAGTTTGGAAAGAAGCTTTGAGACTGAGTTGAGGTTGATAATGACAGGTAAGGAAATGCATCATGGGATGTAAGAGGATTGGCTTATTAGCTATGTACTTTAGTTCCCAGTTTGGTTTGAGGGACGGGGGAGTCTTCCTGTGTCCTTGTGCAAGCATACCGTGTCTTTTTTTCTCTGTAAAGATGGTGTTCTAAAGTAACATTGGTTTCACTCAGGTCAATATACCTTTTGCAATCAATAAACACATTCAGATTTATTTATTACATATTATATAATACCCCACAATACTCACAATTATGCACAATCTATTCTGTATTACCATAGCCATAGTCATAGCCTGTTCATAACCTGCACATACCTGTAGTAATAGACACTCATATAGACACATATATTTATTTATCATTGCATACCTTGTACTCTGTATATACTAGCGTATGTTATTTAATCACTGCTTAAAGCACTTCTTGTTAGACGCTTACTACATTCCCTTGCTATGTCCTTGTGACATGTGCAATGACAATAAAGTTGAGTATTAGTCAAGGCTGCCCCTTGTCTCTATGGTGTAGTATGCTGACTGGTGTGTGTTGGATGTGAGTGGAGAATGAATGCAGGGAGGAGAAAAGGGGAGAGAGGGAAGATAGTTACTTTAGAAATGTAGGATGTGAGAGAAGGACCGGGACATGACACAATGTGCCGTGACATATAAGCCCACAGAATATTTGATTTAGCGAGGCCAGCCTTGAAACGTAATGTGTGTGTGTCTGTGCGTGTGCGTGTGTTACATGTTTAAAAAGAAATACAGCAGTTACAGCCATCTCTGTTAGACCTCAAGCATTTGCTTAAATACATATCAAACTAAAATGTAAACTTCACTGAGATATGGCCAAAAATGGGAGGTTCTCAAAGCTACATAACCAGTGTGAACACGTGGTTTGAGGTTTTGTTTTGAGGCTTGCAAAGATAAGTACAGGAACAATATTCAGGTTGAGACTCATCACTTGGCCTGTACCTGGGAAACAAAGTCCTACATATGATGTACATACATCAAATTGGGTCCAGATGTCAAAATTTGTATTGGAGAAATCCCTTCATAAAGCTATTGTCTCTTTCAGGCCTTCAACCTGGATACATTCCAAGGTAATGCTAAAAAGGAGTTAACAATCTTGAACCTTTCAGCTAAGAGAACATTTTAATTCCTAATTGGAGGGTTTAGAGCCAAGTTCTTTTCCAGGTTTTTGCCTTTAAAAGGACACCGTCGCACCAAGTGCCTGCTCATTGTGAAATGTTGGGTTTCTGTAAGACATAGTGTGCTCTATATGAAAAGTGTCCTGAAATAACTTCCGATTAGACACTATAAATAACATAAAATGGAATTGAGTTTAGTCAGACAGTCCTACCTGACAGCTGCTTCCTGCTTCCTGTTCAGTGATCTCCTCCCCACCGGTTCCCAGCTCTCAATATGGTGTCTCTGATAAGCCCTTAACCAATAAGCACACACATTTCTGTGGCTGTAGCTTTTCTCTAGATATACTCTGTAGCTACTGGCTGTAGTTTGTGTGAGGCCCTCAGGGGTCAAATGGCTTCCGTTCACATCGGTATATTGGCTGTACAAACATGGTGAACTCCAGTTCCTTTCACTTGACTAGGCTTGAACAAGCCAAACATTTCAAGTCTGTTTAGTTAGAAACTGGTCATTGCTCCCCCCAAACAGAAGCAAACCAACGACATGGTTTTCCTTTTTTTTGGGGCCCCAAAAAATGATGGGAACAAAAATATTTGCTGGTCCAGTTAAACAAAATCTAGTAAAAAAGTTTTGGCAAACAAGTACAATGTAATTTAAAAGGTCAATTGCGAGTTTTTTTTTTTATTCATAAGGCTTGGGTTTAGCTGCTAACACCCCAATTAATTTCTAATGTTTGACAACTTAAAAAGGATTTCAAAGGGGGGTCGACCTTTTCTGTTAAAAAATAAGATCCTTTTGAACATAACAACACCCCGAAAATTGCGTTCACTAAACCCCCCGCCCCCTTTTAAATAAAAACGTCATTTTTAGCACCCAAAACACTTTTCCCAAAGTCAACAGAAACAAAATAAAAATTGTTTGGGGTTTTTTTTTCCCATTTACCAACCATCAAAACTATTTTTTGGTTGAAAAAAACACAGTTTACCGTTTGCATGTGAAAAGACTTTGGCTCTATCACACTAAAAGTACTGTTTGGAATTTTGGGGGGTTTAGCGTTAGGGACTTCAGAGCTGTTTCTGGTTAAACAGAAAGGTCTTTGTGAGCTTTATTAACGGTGTATCTCTGTAGAGATCCTTTCCATAATGTTGTCAGACACTTAGAATAATAATCTGAGCTTTTCAGTGGCAAAAACAGCCCTTTTCATGGACAAACTATAGCTGAGCATTCGCCCCATAGGGTTACATTGCAGTCTGGTCTGTGACCAATGTCAAAGATTGTTGTTCCCATCAGTCACTTACACAATAAAACATAGGAAAAAACAGGTTGAAAAAAAGAGTAGTTACCCTCTTAAGTAGTTCTTTGGTTAAAGTCTTGTTAGAAGTAAATGTCCCCTTCCTTGAATGTAAACATAACAACATCCACGAAATTGCGTTTACTAAACCCACCAGACTTCATGTAAATCAACAGTTCACCAACAGCTTTTAGCAGTCTTACTTTCCACAGCTAAGTGCTGGGTCAGTGCTATGATGTCCCTACATTTCCCTTATCAAATGTGAGGGTACACTAGGCATTATAACACAATGATATTTATTTATAGTGGTGATTTTGGACAGTTGTTTAATGTGACGGTGAGTGCTTTTATATCTGTTTTACAAAGAGTAAATCTTCAGCAAATTACTAGGACATGATTGGTTTTGTACTAATGGTTTACCAGCCACAAAGCTGGCGGGGAGCCAAGACTTTTAGAAGAGTAGAGGTACAAGTTAGATGTCTCGTCAAGATTTGCATCATAGATGAGAGGCCAAAAAACCATGTCGGAGCAAGATGCAAACCTGCTCTCACTTGACATGAAATGTCTGACAACTTTAGAGACGCTATAGTATAGCTGACAACATCGTCACGTAGCTGAGCTTTGGTGTCGACGGCTTCTCGCAGCGCTGCAGGCCTGACTGATTTAGCTCCCTGACAAACAAAAAACATAATTTGGACATTGTACATTTACACTTAATCCAAAATAGATAGCATTTTTGGGAGCACTGAAAGGGCGACATCCCCCTCTTCCAAAGGCCATCATATCCCGCTAAATTGGCTTTGCTACACTTGAAGAAGACACTGGGAGTAATTAGAGAAGGGTTAGAGAAAGGTCTAATGTGATTCAGGATGAAATCCTAAGTTGTATTGTGAGATGTGTGTGTGTGTGTGTGTGTGTGTGTGTGTGCTTGTTTGCGTGTGATTTCCATAGTCCATTTCAAGTCCAGCTGTCAGATGATTTTGTTATCACATGACTGTGATTCATTTGCACTTTTGGCCAGAACAATTGGGAAGGACTCGGTGATACAACCAGATGCTGTTTCACTCGCTTATGATGACTTTGCAATGTAGAAGTACAGATGAATGTCAGCTGTCTAGAATTACATTGCTTCTGTGTGCCAACCAATATGTTTCCAGTTTCTGTTGCATTGATAATAATCTAAATGCTTTTGATGCTCTTGATTTGTAGTACCTTGAACTGCGAAAGATTCATTTCCATTTGATGTCTTTAGTACATGTCACTAGCTATAGCTATAGAAATGCAAGCGAAACGCAGACAAAAACCCAGATGCTCTATATCAAAACGGAACGGGAAACACAAAGTCTCAGGCTCTGTATCCATCTCAGCTCAAAAACAGGACTATTGTGTTACTAAGTATTTAGCATTGACAGTGGAGAGACATTTTTCAAAGCACCTAATCTGTGCCAACAATCACTATCTGTCATTGTGCGACCGATCTCATGCAGTGTTTACACAGGGGAGCGAGGATTCAGGTGTAAGCGGCGCTAAGTAACCTTGATCTTACAAGCCCTGGCAGACCCTTATTCTCTCACTCTTTCTCTCTCTTTTTCTTTCTGACATACTCCCACACTGTCTCAGCCGCGTCCACATATGTTTCCTCTTCTTATATACCTATACAAGTTCAATAAGTTCAATATAAAGTAGCTCCAGGATGAAAAGTTGACTTGAACATAGTCCTTATTCTGAAAGGTTTTGCACATCCCCTGCTACTATATTTTTGCACATGCTGCACTAAAGCTGTACATCTTCCAATTTTTAAACCGCTACGGTATATTGGCTCATGTTATAATATCTGTAATAGTATTTGCTTTAGTTCAATATGTGTATTGTATGCACCAAACAACAAAGCAAGTTCCTCGTATGTGATGATCTGATTCTCTTACTCAGCAGTTGAGCGAGTGTAACAGATCAATTTTCAGTGATTTCCCCAGTATGGATGTTTTAAAGTATGCAATAAACCCATAGCCCTAGACACTAGTACACACTGTCTGTAACCCCCCTCTCTGTCCCTTCACTCCTGCCCAAACTGTGTATTGCATAACAGATAACAGACAGTGTTGTTTACCTGAAGGGTTTAAAGGCTTAGAACGTCATTAAGTGCAACACAGACACTTGTGCGCATGCACACACACCCACACACACACACACACACAGACTCAAACGCCCACACACACACACACACACACACAAAGTAACAGACAGCCGCCATCTGACATCAGACCAAGTGGAAGTTGATACTACTAAATCCTTCTTACTGTGTTTTGAAAGTCCCTCTTTAAGCTCTGCTTTCTACACATCTGTCAATATAAGATGCAGACTTTGGATGTTCAGACGAGTGGAAGCTGGGTGGACATTTTTTTTAATTTAACTTGTCAGCAAATGTTATTTCTAGTAATATATCAGTTTTATTAAATTATTATTTATACATTGTTCTCCTGAGTCAAAACAGTTTATTCCCCAGCCCCAGGCTATCGTTCAAAAATATTCAATACCGATACCAATACTGGGACTCTGATACCGGTTCCTAAATAATACTTTTTTTTCGATTTTATAAATAAAAATTGAAGGCACACTTTTTTCAGCTACTACGTGAGCCCTGTCTGTGTTTGTAACGTAAAGTTTTGCCTGCGTGTCTCTTCGACGTGTAACGTTAGACAGCCAGTCACAGACATGATCAGATCTTGGTAGTAGCATGCTGCGTGCTGATTGGCTCACTGACACTAATGAGATTTACTCCTTAGGTTTTGAAATTGGGTATTGAATGACAAGGCATTTTTTGTGATATGAAACAACCAGAAACACAGTAAAAATGATTTGACGTGTAGCGTTAGTTTGGACCACGTCCCAACCACCAACATGGAGGGGGCGGGATTTTACTTGAAAGTTGACTTGACTTAGTTATAACCTATACTGGAGCCAGCCACCAGGGGGCGATCAGGTTTTACAGTCCATGCAGCGACCCGTGCACCTGACCGACGGTTGGCCAGAGGACGGCAGCAGAAACTGTCCGTGGCTTTAAAGCCGTGTCTTCCTTAACCCTGGAGCCTTGGCGTGGCTTCTGTGTTTTATAAAAAGTTCAGGATAAGCCTAATCTGGTTAAGTGATTACTGACCCCTTCACATGCTTTTAGACAGGAAGATCAATGGGTAGCCAAGACAAAGGTAGAGATCAGAGTGCTAGGTTCACGAAAGCTTTGGTGTAATAGCTGGGGCAGAGGCCGATCAGCCATTGTCTAGCCTAGATTGTGGGGCTGCAACACATCCTTAGCTCCTTTTAGCTATCCTCTAGCTCAGTCTATCTCACATACGTTCAAATTAGGGTTACATGAAATCAATCACCAACTATTTTGTTAATGGAGAAATGGGTTTGATTCCATTCTCTGATTCCAGCTTCCTACATGTTACAGTAAACTAAATATATTTGCCATTTGATTTGCAAAAACACTGATTGACAGTTTTCCCCATTTTATAGACCAAACAACTATTTGATTAATCGAGACAATAATGGACAGATTTAATGACTGTGAAAATAAGCGATAGTTGCAGCCTTAGACCAAAGGATGAACCAAAAGATTAATCTGAGAAATAGTCTACAGACTTATAGATAATGAAAACAATCCTTATTTGCAACCCTATTATTACCTTTATGGGGTTACCCAGGCCTACCCTAGTTAAGTTTACTATAATTATATTATAGCCTATATAATTGCCGTCTGTTGACATTAAAACGGTTGTAAAGATGCCTGTGATTGCATGGCTCCATACCAGTATCCTATAAAATCTAGTATACAATAGGGTTATTCAATTTAAATATCCTCCCAGCGAAGATCCATACCTTGTGATGTCTAAATTCTGTTCTAAAGCCTACTCCTACGTCTATTAAACAAACTTAACAACATACATTTCTATATCATTTCAACAATATTCATTGTCAATTTTCAAATGAGTGTCATATATTGAACTTGTATGTGATTGGCAAACAAATAAATATTTTAACCATAAATAAAAGTATTTTGAGCACAATAAACGTAAGGCCTACATTGCAAGTAGCAAGGAAGACAGAATTTTCCAAATAAATAAATAAAAAGTGCCTTTTTTTTTTAAAGTTCAAACAGAGCCCCTTTTTTCTTTATTTAATTTCATTTTAAATGTTGTTTCTAATTCCTTTCAGAGAGAGAGAGAGAAAGAGAGAGAGAGAGAATCCTGTGTCAGCCCTGCCACCGACGATGAATGTTGTATGTATGTTGTCGTAGCCTCCAGCTGTGTTGTCCTGTGCGCTCCCTGTGCTGTGCCGATTGATTGGCCATCTCCACACATGGCACCTCCACCCTGGAGGTCAGGCAGAAGGAGGTCTGATTGTAAATTACACCGCTCGCTGAGGCAGCAAAGGATTATTGATTCAAAAGATATACTGCACAGCTTTTACTTTGGATGACAAGCGTTTTCTCTGCTTTGTCAGTGCCACAATCTCACAAATGATTTCTGTAGAAAAGAAAATACATTATTGCATTGTTTGTGCGCTTCCATCCATCCTTCTCTGTCCTGCCACTGTCCCGTAAGGATGTCTGTCTGTTATACTGCTGCTTTCTGCTTCCCTCGCTGACTTTGCTCCTCCCTCTTTGTGTGTGTGTGTGTGTGTGTGTGTGTGTGTGTGTGTGTGTGTGTGTGTGTGGTGTGTGTTGTGTGTGTGTGTGTGTGTGTGTGTGTGTGTGTGTGTGTGTGTGTGTGTGTGTGTGTGTGTGTGTGTTCCAACACGCACATGCATGTGTGTGCTTGTATGTGTAGCAGGAATCAGAAGCTCAAGGAGGTTGAGGAAAGGGAGGTTTTGTGTGTGTGGTGTGTGTGTGTGTGTGTGTGTGTGTGTGTGTGTGTGTGTGTGTGTTTTGTGTGTGTGTGGTGTGTGTGGGTGGGTGCGTGCAGGTCTGTTGGTGCGAGGGTGCTTTGTGATGCATGGCTGATGTCACTGACATCATCGTCACAGGCCACTTTTCACTCTCACACACACACACACACACACACACACACACACACACACATGCTGTCACAGAAATAGCTGATCCTCACATTATCCACACAGCACAGGCAGTATTCCTGACTTCTGCACCTTACTAGCAGTATCTTTATACTTTGGACCCCCATAACTGGAGTTCCCCAGGGACCACTACTAGAACCCCCCTTCCTTCTGCCCCCTTTTTCAGCCCCGCTCCTTAGAATGGAGCAGAGGCGAGGCTCTCGACGGAAGGGTAAGTTTTTCAGAACTACAGTGCTCCTTCAGTTGCCCTTTAGTACTACCACTATATTTCGACTTTATTGGGGTTATTTGTAAGGATTTTTTTCTCTATTGAGGATTGATATTTAAGGGTTATTGTTTTATTATTGGGCTCTCTGTTGTGCACACATTTCTTTTTCGTCTTGTGTTATGATTCTCCTCAAGATCAATTGTTCCCCCAAAGACAAGTCTGGGTTAAAATGAGTTGTTGGTGTGTGAGTTTTGTGTCCCGATACTAGATTAGGTGTAAATTGTTCAATGATAAAAAGTATGATCAGCATGTAGGTTTGCAGTGCTTCTGTTGTTAGGTGCTCACTAAGTTAAAATCCTGTATGGATCACTGGGCAAAGCATTGCACTAACTCTGCCAATAAGAGTTGAGAAATTCATCCTAAACATGTATGCAATGTGCTGTCACGTAGTCTGCACTAAAGTACCTGTGAAGGAATTTGTTTGCTGCTGTGTGCTGCTTCTTTATCGTGAAGCTGAAACGTGTATCCTTTTTATGTTAACCTCGAGCTAAAGAAACTGATTTTTGACTTGCACTGTCTAGACCTCCTAAAGCTAACCCTTTTTTGTCTCCTATCCTTTTTTTTTTCTTGGTACAATGAGCCATGGGCTAACTCCGGCTGCGTTAGGCAGATTACAGTGTCGTCACAGTGTGCAGCTTAGTGGTTATAAATAGGATGCATGCTCATTTATTACCACAGTGACCATAGAGGCTGAGCCTGACCGTTAGCACATCCTCTGTACCCGCTGGTGAATCTGTACCAATCAGTAAGCAGAGCGCTGATGAAGTGTGGTTTAGCCCACGCAGCTTCTTTAGCCGGGGATGTGATTACACATGGAAAAAGCGCCGAGAAAAAACGGCACACATGACATGCAACATTAAGTCTTTCGTTAACAACAGATGACAGCTTGACAACTGTCCTGACTAATGACTTCTTTCAACTATGCAGGGGCAGGAAATCCCACTCCCTTATGCAACATCACTGACAGCACTGTAAATGTCAGATGTTGGGGCAGTCTAGCATGCGTCAGTAGTGAGGAGTTTCAAAACCCCATAATGCACCCATAATTGCTTTATCTTGCAATAAAACCATGACTTTGACCAAACACATTGTAATGGTGTGGAATGGTTCACTCTGGTACTTATATATTTCTATATGTGTGTACCTATTTTAAGTAAATTTAAGTTGAGGCAAGTTGATTGGCGTTGTGTGCTGGAATAAATTAAAAACAGTTTTTCCCCTAAAAGGCAGGAAATCACTTTAAAAATGTTTTGGAAAATGATTAACAGTATTGTAAAATATAGGTAATTTGACTAAAGCAACAGTAGTATGAGTTATTACCTCCTACTTGGTGGCAGTGGCTCAGCGGTAAAGTGGGCACCTGCCAATCGGAAGGTTAGGGGCTCGATCCCTGGTCCTGAAGTTCAATGGCAAAGTGTTCTTGGACAAGAAATTGCGGGTAAATGTGTGTGAGTGTTTATCTGATGATCAGGTGGCACCTTGCACAGCAGCCTCGGCCACAGTTTATGAATGTGTGTGAATGGTTTCTGTACTATGTGAAACCGCTTTGTGTAGTCGATGTAGTAACACTTTTCACTCTAAATGTTTTACTCATTTCCTGACTATGCTCAGAGCATAACAGTCTTGGCCAAAAGCTTGTGCTGTCCTTGGCAACAAGCTCTTTCATTAATTATAATTTATTAAGTGTGCAACCACTTCTCGCTAGAGTGCTCAACTAGAATACATAGTGATGGGCCACATCATAATTAGTTCCTGTCTAATGGCTTGTCCGTTGTTGTTTCTCTTCAGAATTATGCTGTGCTGTTTGTGTATAACTACTTTGAAATGTCTGCTCTAAATGGATCTTGTTTTTTTTTATATAAAACTTAACAAAAATAATTAAATGAATGTAATCAACAAAATATTGAACTGAAATGTCTCCAACTAAACTGACACAAATTTAGTTTGCCAGTTTGCATAGCTGACATATTTTTTGTCGTATCACGGCGTTCTACCACACTAGCCTTTGGTTTTACGGGAGAAGACAATGTTTATGTTTATCTAGTCCATATCCACAGCGTTCCACTTCCGGGATTGCTCCGGTGCCTCAGGAAATTCCGCCGGCTGTCTTTTTGCCGATGTCTGTTTCCTTCTGCTTTCTTTGTGTTGTAATTCTAACCTCTGGTGGGTTTCTGAGGACTATGGTTACCTGGTCCTCCGATCTCTGCAGGGTAACTCCAGACAGCTAGCTAGACTATCTGTCCAATCAGAGTTTTCTGTCGCACGACTAAAACAACCTTTGAACGTACACGTTCCACCAAAACAAGATCCTTCCTGAGGCTGTTTTGCAATGGCTCCGTGCGGAGCTTAGCATCGCCCATGACAGTTGTGATTGGTTTAAAGCAATGCCAATAAACCAGAGTGCGTTTTTCTCCTATCCCTGAATGCTGTGTGGACTAGCTGACCTTCCTCCGCAGCGCTGTGGAGGAAGGTCTGGTGAAGCAAGACTATGTTTTAACCAGAGAGGGGGTGATTTAATTTGCGTATGGTCATCGCCACTTACTGACTGGATCTCCTCTCACAAAGTGCGCTATAGCGCACCACACACACACACATGCACACACATACACACAAACCCACACACACACACACACCACTTCATGAATGACAGACCAACTGTTAATTGCAAAATTGCACAAATTATATATATATATATATATATATATATATATATATATATAAGGTAACATACTCTATAATGGTGCCACCTGCTAATCAAGAGCATGCAGAGCTGACTGTTGTACAGTTAGTGAATCACCTCTTACATACAGTAGGTGTAGGTAGTGTACATTTGGTTTGTCAGAGGTTGTTAAGAGATGAGAGTATTTGATACAAAATACAAATGTTGGCCTTGTTTGGCGCAGGCCTGGATTGTTGGATTAGCTTTGCTGACCACAGTGATGACACGGTGGGTAGTGGAGTTTTGTGTTCAGACATCAGTATGTTTATATGCGTGCAGAATGCAGAATAAGAAGGGGAAGTGTGGAGAAGAGGGCAAACACAATAAAATTAGAGATGCCCCAGTGAGGACATTTCCTCACCTTGCCTCTAGCTCACCCAGTCAGAGCGGGCTCCCCATGTAGGCAGAGTCCTTTGCAACGACCCGGGGTAGAGTCCGACCTTTGCTGTGTGTGTGTCCCCCCCCCCCATCTCACTCCCACCTATCCTGTTTATCCACTGTCACTATCAAATAAAGAAAAAAGCCCCAGACATAATCTTTTATCGGAGTTTACAGTTTACCAATTGCCTCATTAAAGTTATCAGGTTCCTCATAAGCATTGGGTTTAAATCTGAAGTGCATGTTCCCCAGGAAAGGGCCTCTCTGCTGTAGACTTATCCTGTTTTTTGAAAACTTGTCTTTAATTGGCGTATATGCACCTTTAGTTTTATTGTAGAACTAGATTGCCTAGTTCGACAGCTAAGTCCAAGTTTTGTGAGTCAGCTGCATCGCACTGGACAGACTTATTCTTCTTCTAATCAACAGTTGACTACACCTGAACTTTAATTAATGGGGATGCATAAATGGGTTTACAGTGTGATGTGATTCAACCATTGCAGCTGTAATGGAATATTGTCTTTGATGCTGTGCCACTTATTAATATATATAAATGTCTACATGCTTCGCGAGGGACGTCACTACGCCTGCTCTGCTTGGCCCTACTTGGCTCCCCTGTGTATTTCTGTGACAGAAACATTGCAAGCTGCTACAGTTTGCATCTTGTGATGCATAGCAGATTGCAAAGCACACCTGACTAGGAGCCGTTTAGCTCAAACTTGCGGAGTACGCCTGGTGGTTGGGTTGAATCAAGGTCAGATTACGTTCTCATCACCGAAGCATATCAGTGCTGGTTTGGAACTGGTTGTTTTGGTCTGCATCTGAGTGTGAGTGCTGTTTTCACACCTGACCAAACAAACCGCAACAAGGGGGTAAATGCTCCAGGGTTTGAACCAGACAGGTTTGAAAATGCCCTAAGATCCCTTTAGCTGGAGACAATGCTGGATTTTAGAGCTAGGACATCCTTTGCATTCATTCGGTTTCCCTTGAACACCTTCCTTGACATTATTCGCTCCTTACATGAACGACTTTGCTTGTGCAGTGCACTTTCAGCATTCCTGAACTCACATGAGAACAGCTGATGTCAGGACTTTTTTATGCCATGCGGGATAGCTAATAATATCAAACAGCAGGCTGACATCTTTGCAGTATGTACCTGTGCAGCCCTTATTATTGTGCTGGTTTTCTCAGGGGACAGCTGGACACGGTTGTGGTAAATTCAGCTCCTCAAAAAAAAAATGTATCCCAATTTGCAGCCTAAACCATACTTCTAATCATTCAGTTATTATTTTGTGATGCTGTAGCAATTATTCCGGGTTGTTCAGTTAACAGTCAGTCCTCCTGTACCTTTGTGTTGCCCCATAAGATAATGCTCAGGTATGTGTGTGTCATTTTTTGGTAAGAGGAAAAAAACATAAATTTCCAGGTAACAGAGTGAATTAGTCCAAGATAAATGGGTTTTATGCACAGAGACTAACATCTGTTAACTAGGCCAGGGTCTTGTCATTGCTACTGTATATGTATCTGGACCATGTCCCCGAGGACTGTTCAACGTCACACCGGAGCACACTCATTCACTAACTCACACACATGCAAACAAACACACACACACACACACACACACACACACACACACACACACACACACCACACACACTTTAACTTTTGGATAATATGTAGACAGAGTGACAGACAGACATGTACATACACCTTCTTCATCTTCCATAGAATCCCCCTATGTTCTTTTTCCATTTTTGCTTTTTGTTTTGTACACGACCTACAACATTTACTGCAGGAATTGCAGTATTTGGCATCTTCTGGGATTTGTAGCAGCTGGCACGTTTGTTAAGAATGGTGATGTGCAAGTGCAACTTAAGGTCATTGGAGGATTTAATGACATGGAGGTGGGACACAATCTGTTGCCACACATCACCATTTGATTTTAGGCCTTTCTAGCTTAAAGGGGCATGAGATCCCATAACATTTTAATTCCACATTAGGCAAACAAAAACAGGGATGCATAAAATGAAGCAGAGAAAAATATAAAAGCATAATAGCAGTATGATGTTTTTTTCAGTTGTCATGAATGACCATGAAAAGTCTTAGTTTGCTAATGTATTTACAACAGTCAGAAACTGCTGTTATCCTGGGGCGGCCTCTAGCTCACCCAGTAGCTGCAGCAGCCCGGGTTCGAATCAGATCTGTGACCCTTTGGTGCGTGTCATCCCCCATCTCTCTCCCCCTTTCATGTCTATCCTATACTACTACAGGGAAAAGTCCCCCCCCCCCCCCCAAATTTCCTATGACCTGTAGTAAATAATAGCTGTTTTGTGTTTCACAGTTGTAAACACACACATTCTAAATGGCCCCAAGTTGACTTCCTGTTGAAGTCTATATGAATGACATCAACTGACAGGAAGTTATCAAGGGGCAGGCTGTTGCCCAGAAATGGAATTCTATTGAAAGGGTCTCTAAAAATACTAGACATTTGTAACCAGAAATGTCCAAAACAAATTCTCAGAGCCCAAAATAACATATTTATCTGACCAATCATCCAAAACTCATAGATACTTTAAAATGTTCTCTCTTGTTCTGCATTACACATGAGAATTAACTTTAAAAAAACCGACAATCACGTGATTATGTGATGTACAACATTATAGATCGTGTTTGGCAATGCAGAATTGTTTTTTTCTGTCTTTTTTGGTGAAACAATGGGAGCCTTTGAGTTCCAGAGGCATTCTGTACCTCCAGTAATATTTTTATCGTGGCATTGTTTTCAAGAGTAACTAGAGAGACTCATCGTGGCAGATGTAATCTAACCCATACACTTGGTCGGTGACTCGTCATAGCTGAGTTAACGTTAACCGTTAGCTAATCTTAGATGAGTCAGTCTGACTGTATTATCAGTAACGTTACCCCAGGGTCATCAAACACTCTATTGTTATCCCACGTTCATTAAAGCTACTGTATATTAAGTGGATTGAACACTGGCTCCCTCTGTCTATTCGGCAGTATATAAAACTCAAAGCGTAACTCTCGTCAAAATGCAACCTAGGGTCTTTTTGTGAATGTACTTGAGTCAAAGTTTTGTTTAAGAGCATAATTAGGAGGGAACTTTAGGACTTTTAAGAATGTCCGTATTTTCGGTCAAATGGCCTTTTGAATGGGAGTCCTAGTTGCACTATTATGATAGTGTCAAAATCACTCATTTTAAAACCCACAAGCTCCTAAAGCTTAGTTCCAGATAAATACAGGGATAATTTGTTGTTTTGTCGTTAGTGAAAACCAATTTTGACCTTATGACATTTCCTCCTATGGAGTCCGTTCATTCACATCCGGAGATCGACACTTTTTAACTGGCGAGATGTCAGCAAGCGGAAAATCCAACAGCTACAGTGAGTTGTTAAAACCTTTCTTTTTAGGAAACTCTGTGAACACAAACAATGTTTTCAGTACTTGAGTTCATGTGTAACGCCCCTGGTGATACCTGGAGCAAAGTCTCATGTTGTGTCGAGCCTTCTTAGTGTTTTAAAAATAGTGATTTGGATGCGATCACAGTAGTGCCCTTAGCACTCCCATTCAAAAGGCCAATAGACCAAAAATACGGTCAATCTTTAGAGTGGCGCTTCCGTCCTAATTATGCTTTCAAACGCAAGTTTGAATTGGGTACATTCAGAAAAAGACCCTAGGTTGCATTTTGGCGAGAGTTACGCTTTAAGATCAGGATTTTTCATTTAGTTATTAGAGGCCCTGAAAGCCACACAGCAACTTTTTGGAATTGTACCAAGCAAAAAAAAAGCCAATCGTAAATATGACAAAGGGTAAAGATTAACCGCTAACAAGGGTGACACTCAGTAATTCTAATGGTTTGTTTTCCCCCACGGTATCAACGGAAATGAGATTTTAGTGGGCGTTCCCAGTAATGCCGACCAAGTCTATTACTATTCAACGATTCTGTTCACTCCCTGACTGACGTCTAAACCACCTTACACGTCGGCACATTCTAAAAGCAGAAACCTCACCTGATTTGGAAACAGTACTGCCAGTTTTATCCTGCCACCGGACCTCAAAGAGGATTTAGCTAGTATCATTTAAGACAATGATTACCTGTGGTGTGGCGCGTCCTACCAAGCTAAGCAGTGACTGACGGCATGATTTTACCATAGGCTGCATCCTTGCAGCACAATGACCGTTATCTTTAATTCATTCCCCATTATCCCAGCTTATTGAAACATTGTGCTCTCACCTAATATGATCTGCTATCAGACTGTGTTTTAAAGAGCTACACAGTACAAGGACATAGCGACTTTCCCTGTGATTACCACCGGGCTAAGCCACGCTACAAGCCTCTTATTCCCTCTGCAGCTGGATCAAGCAGTAAAAGTTCCCCATGAAATCTCCACTGTGGCCACAGCTCCATTGATGAATGAAGAAGACCCGGCAGAGAGCCTCGGTCAACAATGGACTCTCAAGAATGTGAGATAGTGGAACACTAAGATATTAGTCTATGGTTGTCGATGTTTCTTACTTGAGGCACTGCAGTGTTAAATTGTAGGGAACAATTAGCTTTAAACAAAACAGTTTAACTCTTCATGTCTGATAAAAGTCATAAATATGATAATAACAACATTAGATATGATCTTATTACTCTTTTAACATAAATCTAATGCCTAATATTCTCACGTATTAGATGCTCAAATTTGAGGATTTGGCAGTTTTCTTTGTACATTGATCTTTAGTGTTTTAACGGTTCATCATAAAAAAACAAACAATTTGAATAAGCCAGTAGGTCAACCTGCTCTGGGAAATAATTTTTCTGACATTTTACAGATGATTCTTTAATCACGCCTTCCATTTATCTCAGAACTCTGAAGTGAGAGCTGGGAATGACATCACACCCGAGTTGAATGCGTTCCATTAAAAAGTCTGATATTTATTGTGGGGTTAGCTCTAGCCAAGTTAGCCATTGTTACGTTACATTACATTTAGCTGACGCTTTTGTCCAAAGCAACTTACAATTGCTATATATGTCAGAGGTTGGAGCAACTAGGGGTTAGGTGTCTTGCTCTGGGACACATTGGTTGAAGTATCGCAGTGGGAATGGCACCCAGATCGAGACTCACCCAGATTGTTAGCAATCCCAGTTGATAACAACGCATTGCGTAGTTTTTTTGTGCGGATGGTAAGACAGTTAGACAGGACTGCGTTTACGACTTACGATTTAGTGAAACACAAATAAGACAGACGTGCTAATAACTGCATGTTACTACAGCTTTTACTACTGTCGGTGTACGAGGCAGCCATGTTGAATTTTTAGCTTGGGGTACTGCAAGGCTGTCAGAGTTCCGACCTCGGAAATCCGAGGTCAGGGGGGTGCGTTTCCAACTTTGACCTGGGAAAATCCGACTTCTGAGTGCAAACGAAACGCAACAATAGTTTAATTTTCTTAATTTTCTGAGTTCTTTGTTGGTGCTCCGGCAGTGGACTGCCATGTTATCCAGTTTATGACATTTATAGTCTCTCTGTTTTGTTTCCTGTTGTAGTTTTACTCTTTTATTCCTTTTGAACATAATGTTCATTGTTTTATTGTGTGTCGTATTGGCTTTAATTTTATAGTGTTTTCTTGTCTATGAAGCACAATGGACCATTTTGAAGAACCCATAATCTTTTGGAGTTCACTTTCGTTAACAATGCAACATAGGGCGTTTGGCCTTGGCGGAGCTCTGTGCTCTCCGACTGCCCTGCTGTTGTCTGTTTGGCTAAGGTTCATCCAGCAGAGTTTTATTATCACTCGTGTTGCTTTAAAGAAATGGATCTCTTCAACTGCTGACACTTTTTCTCACTCCTCCTTACTCAGAATCATAGCGTTGAGACAGCTTGTTATTTTGACTTATTTTGAACCCCTCAGATGGAACCGGCAAAATCTGGTAAAGCTGATTATGGAGAAGAAATGAGTGGATCTTCCCCCTGCTCAATTTGGATATTTTTTCTTCCTAAAACAAACAATTTATTTAAGTGTATAGAAAACTTTTCCGTTATAGTTATTCACATGTAGGTATCGTTTTGATTTTAACATATCTGATTCCAATTCTGATTCTTCCTTTTAATTCCGGTTCTTATCGATTACGATTCTTTGAGGTGTGGAGTTAAAACGGGTCTCATGGTTATTTCACAGATTATAAGAAGATCTTATTTTGCTTCAGATACAGCTTCAATGTTAAATAAAGCACCCCTTTAGAGAGCTTGTTGATGTGCTCTGTGGCTGAAACCCAACAAGTGCATGTACAGCAACCGCCACGGAAACCAAAACGTGCACGTGTTTAATTTGGAACCGATGATCAGATTCTAAACCAGATTCTACAAGCAATTCTAATAAAAAATGGAATTAAATGGAATTTTTGGAACAATTTTAAGTTGGAACCAGTTCTCGATGCCCAATCCTAATCACATGTGTAAATGCATATGGCATGATCACATGTATATTAAAAACCAAGAGAAACTTTTCCATCTTTCATATGATGGAGGAAAAGGAAGGCCACAGATAATCTTTACATGTTTAAGGTTATTTTGGGGCATTTTAGGCCATTAATGAGAGGACAGCTAAAGAAGTGAAAGGGGAGAGAGAGAGGGAAGGACATGCAGCAAAGGGCCGCAGGTTGGAGTTAAACCCGGGCCTGCTGCGTCGAGGTGTAAACCTCTACACACGGGCACCCGCTCTACCAACTGAGCCACCCACGCGCCCCCACAGGTAACCTGTAGCTCACGCATTGGTCTGGAAAAAGATCCCTCCCTGTTAACACTTGACTGCAGCATGTTGGGTATCTTAGCCCCTACACTCTGCTCACTCTGCTCACTCAAAACAGTTGCTCAGTCGGTTGCTGTGTAGGCTACCGGCCCCAGCAGCAAACACAGAATGTGGTTCACAGTTTGATGCTAGAATGTTGTCTCCGAAGATGACTCGGCGGCTGTGTGTGACGAAGGTCGGCTGTGTGGTTCTAAACAAAGCTACAACATCCGTGTGAACCAATTAAATGATCTTTATTGTGTCATTAGGCCTGTAACAATTAGTACATAACTTTCTATATTTTTTATATATATAATTGTGGCGTCTTTGTTTAACTGCAATGAGTTTGCTAACATAAGGTAAGGTCTTGAGACATATGACTGGTAATTGTTGATTTTGTTTAGATATGTCATATTGTAATTCTATAATTGATTTGTCAGACTATATCTATTCATTATTATTTCAAATGTTGGGACTTGAACCTAAGCAAACCTAAACAAAGGGGGGGGGGTACAGTTAGAAAATATGTTGTAATGTTATAATAATAATAACTGTTATAACAAAGAGGTGTAGTTTACGTCATAGGCTATGTCTTTGTGCTATTACATTATCTGGGTCACATGACACTGATAGTCCCAAAAGATGTATCCTGAGATTCATTCAAAACTTTAACTTGTTTAAAAAAGTAATAAATACATAAATAAATATTGTTAAATTTGACTGAAAGAGACAATTCATTTTAATTAGTTAATCACATTTTTTTCTCAGAATTTAATTACACAGCCAAATTCGGAAATGTTTCTGTTCTATGCGTCATATGGAGTTTTC
Organism: Etheostoma spectabile; assembly: GCF_008692095.1. NCBI lineage: Eukaryota > Metazoa > Chordata > Actinopteri > Perciformes > Percidae > Etheostoma > Etheostoma spectabile. The sequence goes on from NC_045754.1 coordinate 2,350,637, forward strand.
GGTTCTTTAGGAAGACAAAATACATCATACATACATCAAAGCTAGAAAAATGACAACCACGCACCACAACAGTGATGATGCGTGGCTCTGTTAACCCTCTTTTCGACACGCAGTAGTTGACTCAGTTATGGAAATGATACGTAAGTTGTCAAAGCCACCTTGTACTATTGTTGCTCTGTCAGGCTCAAAAAAATGCCTTCTCATTTCCATTATTTTTATCAATGCGCTGTGTGATTGTCCACACATTGCTTGCTATTTGTTGACCAGTAGGAAAAGACAGATTATCAGCTGTTTTTAGGTAGTTTGCAGATGATCTGTATCGGCATTGGATCTGCCCTGGGCAGAGCAGGCTTGCCTCTACAAACATCAGTGTGATTCCTCCTGTCCACACTACAGAGAGCCAAACAGCCTTAAACATGGGGTCAGAGAGAGACACCACACTGGGAGAAGAAGAAACATTTTGCCGGAGAGTGTGGAAAAACACGAGAGATAGTTTTGTCTAGGGCTGCAGCTATATATTATTTAAGTAATCGAGTAATTGGATGAGAAATGCTTTTGCTTTATAGTAAATACCAATAGTAAATGTATAAAAGAGAGGTTTCATTTTTTAGAAAAAGCCAAAAAATCTATTGCTTAAATTACATACTGTAACCATAATAGGTGCTAATATTTTTAAGCACCAGCATCGTGGGCCACCCTGCTCCTAAATCAGGTTGCCAAAGTATGTTTTTGGTGGCCTGAATGTAATTCTTTTTTGCCCTTCTTCTCCTTCATGCCTCTGGTTTTTTACACTGCTTATACAAAAAAAGCTGTTCACTAGGCCCAGGTACATGCAGCTGTACGAAGATTACAGCAGGGCTATTCTGGGGGACACATTTTCAACAGGCTGATCTGAGTGAAGTTTAGAAAGCAGCTAAGTTTACCCACAGCTTTCATTTGAGCTTGTTTTCTAAAAAATAAAATCGCTACTGGCACAGTAGCATGCTGTAGTTGTGTAAAACGCTGGACGAGAGACTGCATGCAGACGTTCTTTGTCTGCTCCGTAGCACTCTGTCCAGAGTATTTTCAGCTTAAAGTGATCCTAAACCTTCCGCTGTCTTCTCCGCCTGTCTCGTCTCTTAGCCCTCACTATTTTCCTCTCTTCCTTCATTTTGTAATCTGCGGCATCAGTCTTCGCAGCTTGTGTTTACAGCGGTATACAACATTAGATAGATTGCTTTAAATTACGCTTTCGCATGGAGGATTTTTAGTAATCAAATTATTCGAGTAACTCGAGGAATCGTTTCAGTCCCAGTTTTGTCAAAGCTTTCATGGAAAGAGTGTTCTTTAACAGTGCTACAGGCAGACAGTCATTTGGATCTGGAGATAAACAACAGTTACGCTAATGATTAGAGGAGATAAATGTAACGTTTGGTGCGTCTGTGTTTAACATAGACCTGCTTACTACTGTTGCCAGGCAGCCTGCTTTCTTTTACTTCAGCTCTCTTCCTCTCTAATACTTCTTTTTCATTTTTATTTTATTTTGATTGTACGCCTTCTGGTGTTTCAGAGAATACCGCAACAAGTCAATGCGTTGAGCATTAACGTCTCCGTGCATGCTTGTAGCGCGCGCCATCTATGGAGGCCCTCACGTTGCCCTGGCGATTTAGCCAGGTCACAAGAGAGCCACCTATCAGATGTGCATAACCCTGGCTTTAGACTCAACATTAGGAGTGGGGTTGAAAATCGATACATCATAGTATTGCGATATTTTCAGTGGCAATACTGTCTCGATACACAGGTTCCAAGTATGGCTCTTTTATTATATATGTGTTGTCAGTTTGTCTGCTTGACAATCCCATTTTGCTGCAATATAATTAAAGTGAGATGAACAAACAGAGAGATGTTTCATTTTAGATGAAACATAAGTGACAAAGTTTCCTTTTGGGTACATCATTTGAAATTTGGAAAAATTTGAAGTTCAAAAGAAAGGTTATAAATTGCAGTATATCGCAAAATATTGCAATATGTTTAAAATCGCAATAATATCGTATGGTGGCAGAAGTACCGTGATGATGTTGTATCGGGAGGCGTCCGCTGATTCCCACCCCTACTCAGCATACCTCGCTAACCCACTAATCCCACTTGGTGGTACCCCCCTTGGGTCATAACAGGGCCTTTGATTCATAAGTAATGTGAAACAACGAAAGCACCTGCAGACTTCAGACCTGCACTACATTTGTAGTCTCAACTGTGTTATGTTTCCACAGGTGATGGCGTCCCAAAGGAAAACAGTCCTTTTATCAACAACACAGACAATGACAAAGGCAACAGCTACGATGGGACCAACTTGGCTCTTTTTGAGGTAACAATTTTGTCATTAGCTTGATATAACCCTTATACACAGGGCAGAGAGAGGTTGAATTGCACAAGGGAACTTGACAGTGAGATTTGTTTTGGCAAGAAGATAGAAAGAGAAACCCTTAAACTGTGGGGTAGAAGCTGCAAATACATCAATATCTTTTTCAAGTAAAGATTCACTGCCAGAACTATTTCTGCATTTGAAATTAGAACTGACCCATCAAAGCATTCATGAATGCGCAGTATGCTAAAGCATCGGGGTAAGCTGTGGGGGAAGTAAATAAATACACCAGGAGCTTTTCTTAGCTCAACAATGCGTCAAAGAGTTTATTTGCCATAAAAAGTTGGTGCGTTCCTTCAAGAGAATTCAGCTGAACTCTTTCCAGGTGCTTTGCTCTGCCATTTGGCCAACCCCGCCACTCTGTGGTTACTGGCCTTTGTGAAGAATCAATTAGACACTGCGGCTTCTGCGTTCCCCACTCTGCATGAAGCTGACCCTGCCATGTTATTCTAAGAATGCTTTGAACAGTTAATTAAATATTGCACTGTTCAATTTGGTCCTGGAAGAGTTTGTACCTTGTTAAGCATATGGTAACTGACCACTCAAAGGCCAAGTTTAAAGTTTAAATATGATTTTTAAAAATCCAAGTTTATTTTTATCTTGACGGAGGAACATGAAGTAAAAAAAAAAAAGATAAGTTGAAAAAAATGAAGTGTGTGATCCAGCTCTTGTAAAAAAAAAAGAAAGAAAATTCATTCACATTTTCTCTATTGCAGGAGGAGATGGACAGCAACCCCATGGTGTCATCTCTCCTCAATAAACTGGCAAACTACACCAACCTCACCCAGGGGGCCCAGGAGCATGAGGAGGCTGATGATGATGAAGGGGCCAAGAAGAAAGCTGTTAAGGTACGGCAGAGAGCCTTCTTCAATGCAATGTTCGTACCAGAGTTCTAAGGTGAAGGACAATAAGGTACTGTAGAGTTGCATATAAACTGTTGGGAATTATCTAGTCCATATCGACGACGTTTCGTTTACTGATCTAACAGCTGATTGGTTCAGAATCGACTCAACACGATGAAGTTTGATAAAAACGTTAATGTTTTTGTCTGAGATGAAGGTTTATTCCGTTAACAGAACGTGTTGTGTGGCCGATGGTGACCTTCACTAGTTAGAGAGACTACATCTGTTCCGATTACAGATCATCTGCAGTCATTTTGAAACAGGAAGTTGGAACTCAAATGTACATTGTCTCTAAATGTCTCATGCTTGGTAAGTGTCCTGGCGTCACAACATCTACAGGCTGGCATTGAGTCATAGTCATAGCGCCACCTAATGGCAGTAGTAAATCATGGGAAATGATGTGACAAAACAAATCACTGTATGTGACAAACATCCTCCTGTTTACATGAAATTTGCATTGAGTGGTCTACACTTGATATGGAGCAACATAATGCATGTTTAGTGCGTGTTAAATGCCACACAGTGGACACAGGAAGTGATCTGAAAATTTGCATCAAACCATGACATCATCTTTAGCTCCTCACACTCTGCGCGGCGTCCAGTGTTGCAGAAATGCACGGCCACGCCGACCACGATTGAGCTTCCCTGATGTGCATCGAGGTGCAGCGTTCATTGCTGCTTGCAGCTTTAGTTAAGTTCGTATTGTGTTTTGTTTGCACTGCAGAAAGCATGGTTTGGGATGGACAATAATACTTCCAAATCTGAAACAGTTGTCAACTTCACTTTAATTTGAGAACCTCAGGCGGTTACCTAAGCGTCCAGAAGATGAGAACAGTTTAATATTAACCATTGTTCTTTTAAACCCCCTGAACTATTATAACATAACAGGGTCTTTGCCCCTTGAAGCCCTGCTGTTTGTTTTATTCTCCAATCTTTCTGAGGTTATGCAAACCTAAGCACCCACTTTTTTTGTCCATAGCATTGTGTGTCCTTGCTCACCCTTCACGCTTACCGTAAAACTTTATCAGTGTTTGGCAAAAGATCTAAAGGTCAAACCATTGTAGAAATAGAAATATTAGAATTTGTACCATTTGTAAGTGTATAATAGTTATCCAGTTATTTTCTGCAAGTTGGTTACTGCAAAGGAGTTATTACGAAATCCAGTCATTAGGCTTTTTGTGCTTGAAAGTAAGACCTGAAAAAGTGGACTCTGGAATGGTATTTTATTCAGAAACAATGCTTTTTTACTCTATTACCAATAAACAGATACAATCTGTAGTTATCAAACAACAAGCTGCCTCAGAGGCATCAGTCTTATCTTAAAAACTATATTTCAAATAGAGCACATTATTTTTTTTACAAAATACATGTAGGTCTGTTATGTTAGACAGTTGTTGGTTGAGTCACAGAACAATGGTAAAAGTAAATGTAATAAAAAAAAAAAAAGTGCCGCTGGCTGCCCAGCAGCTACTTTCTCCTCTTTATGAGTCAGCACAGCCTACATGCTCTACATGCTCTACAGTGCATTCATGATGTTTCTCCTTTAGGATCCTTCAATGCTCATGTTGTGGTTTCTTTCAAAATAAATATTAAAAGTAGCCACAGTGCTGCCATGCGGCACATAGATGCCTGTGTAACCGCAGCTTGAGTCCCATGCCAGTTGCTCCATCTTGTCCCTTACATGGAAATAGGCCTGGGGCACCTCCCACTGGCTTGAAGGAACATCTTGGTAAAGAATTGTCGCCCCTCTTTCTCTGGACCAGTGGGACTAGGGCTGTACATTTGGAGATAGATGGCTCAAAAGGTCGCTGCTTGTCAATACGAGGGGATTGATTGAAAACGTTGGGTTTTTGTCAGAAACATTTTAATATGTTGCTGTTGCCTGCGCCTTCTTACATGCTGTTGGGAAACGAATGCTTTCTTTTGGGGTGGAAGCCTTGAAGGATTTTCCACACGCTCTGTTACTGGTTACTGGATAGTATAGTGGTTTATAAAAATGATGCCTGTGTCACTCAGATGTAAGTCTTAAATCCATATTAAATTTGTGTCGAACATTTATGTTGGGTTAAACATCGCTCCATCTTTATATTGCTAAGAGTAGGAGCTTATGCTTTTAGGAACTGGATTTCCCTGTTCACGTGTGATGCTGAGTAAAACCACAGCTTATAAATTACTAAGCATAGGAAAATAAATGCGGATCCTCACCAGTGTCTCAGATTAGAACACTATGTATATACAGTATGTATGTAGAACAGATGCAGTGTTGATTCAAGTTATGGACTGCATTGTAGTTAGTGGTTTGTTTTATCTTTAATCTTTAATTAACAACACTAACAATTAAACTGTATAGTCATGCTTTGTCCATTTTGTTGCAACTCTGAAAAGACATTTTGATTCATGATTTTATTTTATTTTTTACTAATAACTGAGTTGACTCATGCCACGTATTACCATGTCGGCGCAATTTCTTCTTCCCATTTCACTTCCCCTTTAGATATTCATTAGTTCCCCATTAATACGTCTTCTTTGGTCTTATTTTTATTTAGTTTTCCTTATTTTGTCTGACTTATCTTTTGCTAGCCTGTTGTTGCTGTCATTCTCTCACACTCATGCACATTCATAAATCTCATTTCTACTCTACTGTCTTTTCCCCTCTCCCCCACCCCCTCCCCTACTGTACATCCCAACCTCTCTACAGAGCCCTCAGATGGGGACCTTCATGGGTGTCTACCTCCCCTGCCTCCAGAATATACTGGGGGTCATCCTGTTTCTGCGTCTTACCTGGATTGTCGGCACTGCCGGCATCTTGGAGTCCCTGGCTATTGTCTGCTTGTGCTGCTCTTGTGTGAGTACTCAACCCCTATAACCTACATGTTTTTTTCTTCTTTTTACTCTTGTCCATCTTAGCATTAAAATGAAAGGACAAGTACAAACTGAAAAGATCTGTTGTCCTATATATAGGTTTTATAGTTTAATCCATTAGAGGATTCACGATTATGTAAGTGTACTTAATGTACACTTCCAGCGCTTTAATGCATTACCAATACATAAGAGTGGATATGTGCTCGAGTGTTGAGGTGACACTGGGCACTGTCACCTTAACTCTTAATGGCAGTCAGGTGCAAATGTTGGATTGACAGCAGTAATGAATGACAGGCAAGTTGACTTAGTGGTCATTGATCCCTCCTATATTTAGGCACTGTGACTGTCCATTTCCCATACACTTCTAGCTTCTAATAGTACCTGGCAAGCAGCTCCCGTGTAATCCCCCCCTTTCCAAAGTGTCAGAAACATAGCGACATGCACACCCACACAGTGGCTATATTTGCCAGGGCAGACAATGGATTACTTCAACTTAATCAGGGAAAGTACAAACAAAAACCTTGAATTCTATCTCAGTTGAATGCTTTTTGGTTTATAATGGAATGCTCTGATGGTATAACATGATCAATTAACAAAGCAACCACATTCCAGAATGCAAAAAAAAAAATGAAACCTGAAATTTAAGTTCATCCCCGTAAACTGAAAGAAGCAATCAAACCCATAACTCTGTTTGTTGTGTGTTTTATTTAATGAAACAAATGAATGAAACAAATGTAACCCAGAATACTGCATCTTTAAAGCTATGAATAAAAAAAAAAAATCAGATTTTGTTACTGTACAAACTGTTTGCCAAGAAAGATGGGGACGGCATTTCATATATTATAATCTAGCTAAAGTGCGTTTGGAGGGTTTACCATCCCCTGCATCACATCTGTTACATAATAAGAGACGCTTAGTCAAACAGATTAAGGTTTTCTCTGCTTAGACCACGTCTGACTTTGCACTGATGGTTCCACATCCGCTACCTGTTTATAGGTCATGTTTTGTGTGCTCTAAACCCAATATTGAAAATGTCTAAAAATAAACTTCAAAAAAATCCAGATGACTGGAATTTAGAGCCGTACTATTTACTGTGTGCACTTCAGAATATTTTACAGTATTTAAAATGTTCTCATAATCTCTTATTGTTCATCACTCACCTCCCTCCTTTTACTGTTGACATGGAAGCCATTGCAAACCGTTTTCTGTTTTATTGATTCACCAATAAAGAACTACAAATGGAGCAACACATCACATGAAAACAAAGAGGCTCAGTGAGTCAGAATGGGTCTAATGAGACCAGGGATGACGCTGACATACTGAGAGTACAAACACCCGTTTTCTTTAATTCAGCACACAGCACAGCATGCTAAATATTTTCCATCATGTAATGATTAGTCTGTTCTTTGAGCTGTGTATTGCTCAACAACATGTGTACATGTTGTGTTTTAAAGGTCACTGGCAGCACCTGGTTTTCTAAAATGTATCCACATCAGCATGATATCCACTCCAAAACAAACAAAAGAACAACTTTCAATGAAAGGGTAGGAACTGGATGATTTTGTTTTGGATTCTTGAGGACTTGATTTAATTCAAAGTTGACCACTGATTCTCGAGCAGCGCTGCCCCTTTTTTACTGTTCAAGGATTTTGGATGAAAAGTAACTATTTTTTGTATCATGACTGCCTCGTTCACTTGTCGACCAGTTATACTGGATATTTCCAACGATTGCAGTCACCTCAGCATAAGTTACTCTTTGTTTTATTATTTCATTTATCGTAAGATACAGTTGTGCTCATAAGTTTACATGCCCATGCTTAAGTTGACTAAAAAGAAGAATAAAAAAATCATGTTTTGGAAATTGATCTTAATGCCTTAATTAAAAAATGAGGTAAAATCCAACCTTTAAGGACACCAATTTTCTTTGTGAGTGAATAATGTATTGTAAATAAATTAATGTTCTTCCTTAAAATAAGGGGCATAAGTATACACACCCCTATGTTAAATTCCCATAGAGTCAGGCAGATTTTTATTATTACAGGCCAGTTATTTCATGGATCAGGATACTATGCATCCTGATAAAGTTCCTTTAGCCTTTGGAATTAAAATACCCCCCCCCCATCATCACGTACCCTTCACCAGATTGGCATGGGATACTTATAAATAACCCATAAAATCATCTCTCTATCCAAATCAAGAGAGGGAGAATGATTGACCCACGGGACAGCCCTCCGTTAGGAACTACAATGAACTTGAATTTGATTTTACCTAATATTATATGAAATGCATTTAGGGGATTATCAACATTAATTTTCCCCCGGCCATTATTTGAGGCCGGCCTTTATGTGTCCGTGTTGACCACGCCCCCGGCCACTATCAGAGGCCCAGCTTTTAATTACGGAATTACCGTAGCACATTTCAATAAATCCACTGACACTTTACACAAGTAAGGTTACAGGGGGACAAGGGGAAATAAAATAGTAATCTGCCACAAATCATTCTGTGATTTTGCAGGAGAGATCCCCAGGCAGAGGCCGTACTAAAAACTAAAAATAGCGTTCTTTTCACTGTTAGTTTCATTTACTGTTACAGGCCATTAATGATCATTGTTTGACAAATGACAGAGCTTTAGAAACATTAGAAAGTTACATATTGTCATATAAATTAACGTATAAAGTAACCACACAATAAATACAGAAACAAATATTTACATATAACTGTTTAGGCTTAAGTGTGTAGATTTTTGATATTTTCTATGTTACATTCTATCCATTGCCAAATGACTTGCTCCGAAGCTAATTAAGACAATCAGTTCCACGCAACTCTCTTTGTATTTCTCAGTATGACTATGTTCAGAAGATTGTGGCGTCTTTTTCACGCACAGAAAATCCAGTGAAGATAATGACATCATGGATTTTTAATCCTCCGTGTCTTCCTTGGCTACTAGCAACTGCGTGGAGGAGGGTTTGGGGTTGTGCGCTATCACGGAAGGCTTGTATGATGTGGATGCAACGATAGTTTTGTTGTCATAACTTAGAATTCCTTATGGGGGGGGACAGAAACTATGCGCTATAGCTTTAACCTTGAGATAAAAAGAAAAGGAAATTAGTCCTGTCAGAATTGTGTCCACATGACTTATAGAAAATGTCTGGTCATTTTAAACAGTGAGGACAGGCCTCCCAGTTGTTTCACTTGCTGTTAACATCTTTTGATTTATTTGTGGTCAAGACAAGCTAGTGTGTGCTTCCGTTTTCAGCGTAACTGGGAGGTCACATTTTCACTTAATTGGCTTTACTCCAGCTTGTCTGCCACTTTAAACCGGGCGTCCAGCACGAGGTCTATCTTGGTCTTGTCCTTGTCATTCCTCCTCCTTTTTCCTCCTCTTGCCTTTGTCTCCTATTCTCTCACCTTCACACGTTCTCCTCTCCCTCTTTCTTCTTTTAGCACGTCTTTCTTTCTTTTCTTTGTACCTCTTATCTTGTCTCGCTGCCTTTCTCTCTGCTCTGTCCTTTTCTCTCATCCAGAAGCACTATTAGGTAACAGGCTGATGTAAATTTCCTGGACTTCACCGAAAGATTTCATGGAAAAGCCGCGATCCATTACCAATCGGAACGATTTAGAGCCTAAGCCCCTAAGAAGTATTTGAAAAGGCTAAAATGCCACATTAAGCCCTCCAAGTATCCAGCCTAGGCAAAAAGAAATGTGTTAGAACGGTCACGTACTGTAGCTGGATTCTGCACACTGCCCCTTTATTCCAAACCCTGGAGTTATTAAACATATTTGACATCAACAAACTTCACATAGGTACCTTTTGTGTTTCATATCACTTTCCATTTCCTTTCACAGTTTCTTTGTAACTAGGTCTCAGATCCATTGTCATCACACCAGATGTGTTGATCTTCTATATAGTCAGTTCCACAGAACTAACCGTGGCCAGTTTTCAATCAGGTACAGAGGTCTACTTATACAGAACCGTTTTTCCGCTTCCCTTCGCAGTCACTCCTCATTTATGATTTATGTTAAAAAAAATGTATATATATCTTAAACAACTTCTGTTGGTGGTGTAAATTTAGTTATGATACAGTGTATGAACGCAGTGCATATATGTGTTGTATTTTTACTTTTTCTTCCTTGTTTTTTTTTTTTTTTAATCTGCAGTACCCCCAGTCTGGAATTTGTATTCTTTTCTTTCCTTTGAATATTGGTTTCTTTCCTTTAAGTATTTTTAAAATATTTCCTTATTTGTACATTTGTGGCAAGCATGTACAGCTGTCCCACCTGTGCATTGGTTTATGTTATTGTAGATTTCAGTTTTTTTGTTACAAAAAGAAAGAAGAATGAACTAAACAGTAAATACTCGCTATAAAAAAGAACTGACACTTCAAAGGAATATGAGGTGTGTTTAGATTTGAGTTTTGATGTCTGATGTCGTTTGTGTGGCTCTTCTCTTCATAGACCATGCTGACAGCCATATCCATGAGTGCAATCGCTACCAATGGTGTTGTTCCAGGTAAGTCCCTTTGGCACTCTGAGTCAGATATTCACAAACTTAAAGAAGGAATGTCCAGGGAAGAATATAAATGCACTAAAAAAAACACTTTCCTTTTTTATTTTTTATTGTAGTTTGATATGGGGATAAAAGGGAGTCAAAGGAATAGGCTGATCTTTTTTTTTTTTCAACATTTTGGTTGTGTTTTTCAAAACTTGTGTTGCCTTCACCCCCCTGATGTTTTTGTACCTTTTTTTTTCAGTGTTTTATGTAAATTTCTCTTATTGAAGCTTTTGCAGCTTTTGCGGCTGATCATTTATGATTATTTACTTATTTTTATGACAATTTGGTTAAAAGAAACACACTTTTCCTATTTTACTTTTTAGAAATTGGTCAAATTTGACCCGAGGACAAAAAATTCAAAGGCCTTAAAAAGTCTTAAATTGGCTGAAGTAATGTGTTCTATGCCTTAAATCATAAGAAACAGGTCTTAATTCCCCTACGTCCATGCAATGCTACCTCATTAGGCTAATTATTTATTTTAATTCTATGGTGCAGTATATATATATATATTATAATTTATACTGTATATATTATAATATATTATAACAACTACAAATTAGACCAGCATGCTACTTAAATTGCAGCCAATCAGCTTTCGTGTTGTTGGTGCGAGTCTCTTTTAGATTTTTCCACAGACATAAAACCGATTTTATTTTCCAGTTATGGGGAAGTTCAAATTTAGCGATACTTATTCAGGGCTTAGTTGATGTTGTGACACAGGTCTTAAATTTCATTCATAATGGTCTTAAAAATGTCTTTAAAAGTCTTAAATTTGTCTTAATGAAACCTTCAGAATCCCTGCATTTAATGTCTTTATGGATCTTTTATAAAATTCACAATTTCTTTCCACAAGTTCCTGAGAAGCTGACTTAAGAGAAGATTGTTTTCTTTTTCTCATATAACCCGTTCCCGCTACGCTCCCTCCTTTCTCCCCCAGCTGGAGGCTCCTACTATATGATTTCCAGATCTCTGGGGCCAGAGTTCGGTGGAGCTGTAGGTCTCTGTTTCTACCTGGGCACTACCTTCGCTGGCTCCATGTATATTCTTGGTACTATAGAGATTCTGCTGGTGAGTAAACATTGTGAGCCTACTACTTCTATAAAGTGGCTATCCTCCTTATGAATGTTATTCAGGCGCAGTGTTCTACGCAGAGATGTTCCGATACTGGTAGAGTTTATGTACCGATCACATACCACGTAATTAAGACCCGTAGAAAATGTAAATGAGTTTAATGATGTTCTTTTCCTGTTATGACTGAATGTCAAACTTGATAATAAAATAAAATTCTACAGCGTTCGTTGTTTCTGCTTCACAAAAAGTTAAACCTGCGCCAGAACATACAACAAAGATAGAAATCATACTACAACCATACAGGGATAGTAGTACACAGCTGTTAAAACATAATACAATCTATGAGACACTGGTATCGAGTCAGTACTCGGTATTGGCCGATACACAAGTTGAGGGATTGGTATCAGGAAGATTAAATTTAATCGGACCATCTCTAGTGTAGAAAAACCTAAAATAAGTTTTTTGTTTTTTTGGACTTGCCCTTCCCCATTCAGACCTACATTGTGCCTAAAGCAGCCATCTTTGTGGCTGAGAGAAAGGAGGACGAGGTGGATGCCCTGCTGAATAACATGCGTGTTTACGGCACCTGCTGTCTAGCGCTGATGTCCGTGGTCGTCTTCGTAGGGGTGAAATATGTCAACAAGCTGGCGCTAGTCTTCCTGGCCTGTGTCATCCTCTCCATCATCGCCATCTATGCTGGAGTCATCAAGACCATCTTTGAGCCGCCAGACTTTCCGTGAGTCCATGCAATGACCTCCAATGTTCTGTTGAACCATACGATGTAGAAATAGCATCAGACTAGATTTGTCAGCCTGCCATAGTGAAGACTATGAAGACGGCATTTCAATGCCGCCTACACATGAGAAGCGATTTGCTCTCTGTATTCGTCATCAAGGGTGGCAAGGAAGCTTCCTGTTGCTAGGTAACGGCAGCTGTTATTGGTTCTCATTGGTTGCACTTTCAAAAGGTCAGCAGTAGCGATATTATCGGCCAATATTACGCATTTCCCAAACTATCGGTATTGGCTTTTATAAACTTCAATAAATAATACTGATAAATGAATATTTAAAAAATAAAATTAAACGATGTTATGAGTTTCCACCAGAAGACACTCTACAACGTCCCAGTTGGCAACACTGATTTTTTTTTTTGTTATTGTGTCTTTGTTCAAAGGAGTTTTATTTTCATATCTTAAGTTTGTAGTTTTATACATTTTATTTATCAGAACATATTTTGATGTTCCTCTGTTCTGTTGTGACAATAAAATAAAATAATTATCATATTATTTGGTGAGAACTCATAAATACAACTACAAATAATTCATGTTAGGGACATCTGTTTATGTTTTGTTACGCATTTCTGGATATAAAATATTTAGATATATCGGAATATTCGATTTTTAAATAACCAAATATTTGTGTCGGTATCGGCCTTAAAAATCCTTTATAGGTCGGGCTCTAGTCAGCAGCAAGTGGGTCAAAGTTGAGAGTTGAGCGCAGTGCAAAGCGGCAAATCCGCGCGGTGTGCAACGCCAGGGGTAGAGCAGCGCGCAGTCAGCCCATAGGAAATCAATGGAACAGCCGGCGCAAAGCAGCTTTGCTGCCTATCATATGCAGGCGGCTCAATGAAGAAAAGAAAAAGTCAGGAGTGCTCAGAAGTTTAAGAAAATCATGAAGGCGCTTTTTGGAAGGGAAACACAAAAAAGAAAAAAGGTCCAAGGCACTTTTCTTGCAAATAACATAAAAACCCTTTGGCTATTTCATATCAAAGTCTTAGCAAAAATAGAACTGGCAGCAGCCCATGCATAGCGACACAAACGCCCTTCCTCAGAGTCTGTGTGTTACTCTTATCTTCTCTTCCTCCACACAGTGTTTGCATGTTGGGGAATCGCACTCTGCAGAACCACAACTTTGACAGTTGTCTCAAGACGGTGGATATAGGCAACGTGACCGTCACTACCAAGCTGTGGAAGCTGTTCTGTGACGGACCCGAGCTCAATGCCACCTGCAACGACTATTTTGTCCAAAACAATTTGACGGAGGTGCAGGGCATCCCAGGCCTGGCCAGCGGAGTCATTTCAGGTTGGAACCATAGGCCGTTAATAGTAATATATATATACACAGTCTATGGTTGGAACACAGTGTTTCCTCTGGAGGTCTGACTAGCAGTGGGTAGAGCTGGAACAATTCCAAATTTGGCTTTACAAACAGTTGTCTCAGAAATAAATAAGATTGGACGCCCGGATAGCTCAGCTGGTAGAGCGGGCGCACATATGTAGAGGTTTACTCCTTGACACAGCGTGCCCGGGTTTGACTCTGACCTGTGGCCCTTTGCTGGATGTCATTCCCCCCCTCTCTCTCCCCTTTCATGTCTTCAGCTGTCCTGTCAAACAAAGGCCTTAAAATGCCCAAAAAATATTTTTAAAATAAATGAGATTAACTGTATAATTCTCTTTCAGTCAAATTTACAAATATTTATTGATTTATTACTTATTAAACAAATTCAAGTTTTGGAAGAGATTATTTTGGGGCATTTCCGCCTTTATTTATCAGGACAGCGTAGATATGAACGGGGAGAGGGGGGGAAGACATGCAGGATATAGCCGCTGAGCTACCCTGGTGCCCCAGAGTACATATTTTGGGTATATCACAGCCTATGAAGTAAACCACGCCTCTTTATTGTTGTAAAACATCTAACTGCACACACACACACACACACACACACCATTGTCATTTATGTTGCCATGAACGTGTTGGTCAAGTGGCAACAACTAACAATTGAAAGTCTGACCAACACTCACTTATATAATTATAATTAACATATTTAAACAAAAACAACAATTACCAGTCATTTGTCATGTTATCAATTAATTGTGATTATACAAAGAAACCGCGATTATGTAAACAAATAATAATAATAATGTATTAATTGTTACAGGCCTAGCAGTGGGCAAATGGGGTGAAATTGGAAAGCGATCCATTTCCTCTACAATACTTTCAATTTTTTCAAATTCATCACACACAATTCACTTGCATATTTTTGTCAAAAATTGACCAGCATTTGTTTGTCACCTATCATACTGACATCAAATTTAATTATGACAAAAGAGATAAATGGAGAGGTTTCAGACAGTGTTTGTTAAATACTAACATCTCAGTAGGAATGTAGCCTTCATGGCCTGAAGTGCTTCATTAAGTACAGTGCAAACTCGGAACATTCCTCATGTTATGGAACTGTTGGCCATGACGAACTAGATTTACTCCAAACCTTCAGTGCGAATGCATTCCTGTCATATTTCTTTCTGATTGATTTTATATGTGATTATTGTACTCGCTTTGCTTTTCTCCTATCTCCATTTGCTTTCATTTTACTATATTAATTATAGTTCTGTTCCTCAACAGTCTCTCTCAAATATCCCCTTGACCATACTGTCATTATGACATTTGATCATCTGATCCTCTTTCTCTGAAATATAATTCCCCCTCTTCTGATTTAAAATAGTTTTACTTTTTGACTGTTTAGAAGTCTGGACTAGTGGAAACATGAGCTGCAATCAGTTTGCCTCCCTCACCTCCTTTAACTGTCAGTTCTCTCTTAGCACCAACTGTTGGATCAGTCTAATTCTATGGACACTGCTGCTGGATCGGCTGTCCAGTAGTTGTTTAGAAGTATTTCATTATGTGTAACGCAAACAGTGTGGTTGTCATTACTTAGAATT
The DNA here is from genome assembly GCF_008692095.1 of Etheostoma spectabile. Lineage (NCBI taxonomy): Eukaryota > Metazoa > Chordata > Actinopteri > Perciformes > Percidae > Etheostoma > Etheostoma spectabile. The sequence continues at coordinate 2,366,143 of NC_045754.1, forward strand.
CCTCCTGAGGGCAATGTAAACTACATACTACAGCTTTAAGGCTAAAATGGCACAAAAATGGCTTTCTCGCTGCAACCGGTTTCTTGACTACCGCCACATTGTCAGTCAAGTGTATGTTACATATGTTACATGTCATTTAGCTGACGCTTTAATCCAAAGCAACTCAGGTCTTATTGACTCAGGTTTACAAAACTGAATGAACCTCTTGAAAACATGTTTGAGTCAGTGGCTGTTCCACAGCTACTAATTACTCTCTTTCTGTCTCTATTGTAGACAATTTGTGGTCAGAATATGGCCCTCTGGGTATGTTGGTAGAAAACAAGAAGTTGCAATCTATTGGGGAAGGTGACTCTTCCCAGGACATCTACATGCCCTATGTTGTCAATGACATCACCACCTTCTTCACACTGCTGGTCGGCATCTACTTCCCCTCAGTCACTGGTGAGACTGACACACCCACACACACAGTATGGTACAAAACCGGAGAATAGAGTTGTGTTTTGTTAAGACTCCATGTTTAATCTTCTGTTGTGACCCCCCCTTCCCAAACCCCACCCCCTTCCAGGTATCATGGCTGGTTCAAACCGGTCAGGTGACTTGCGGGATGCCCAGAAGTCTATCCCTATTGGGACCATCCTGGCTATCGCAACCACCTCCTTCATCTGTATCCTTAACCCTCATGTAGTCCTCAGGTTTTCAGATTTTAGAAATATGAAACAGAAATATGGGTTTCTTTTTAACCAAAATACACACAAATAAGATCCCACGTCCCCTTCGCAAATACAATTAATGATAACTATTTTCATTGAATTTGGAGTGTTTTATTCAATTTTATAGCATTTAGAAAAAAATTGAAATGGTTTCAAAACAGTACCCTGAAACTTTGACATACACTAGTCTCTGATTATCCATCAACATACGTTCTAATATTTGTCAAGATAATTCATGATTTCTGCTTTTTTAACTCAAACATTATGTATAATTTTATTTAAATTCATGGTCAATGAGTATTGACCATTAATTCCCCCCCCAAAAAGTGTAAAACTAGTGGTAATAGGTTGGTGTTAGTGGCTAATATACTGGTGGTATTAAAAAAGTGTCAAATGTCAAAAAAAGCAACAAAACATTAGAAAGGTGTAAAATAAAAGTCACAAAAAATTTCAAAATCACTGAAAAAAAAAGCATCAAAAAGTGTTAATATTTCTATTTTGACCTGTGAGGACATGTTGGGTGGGAAGACAACACAAGGGTTAAACCTTTTTGTGACACTGATACCAGAACACCTTCCCTTCACATGGATTACACATGTTGTTCTAGCTTAAACAGCTGGGCCTTCAGGTGCCTTGTATATAGCTTCTAAATCACAACTAATGTCGCCAAATATGGAATATTATCTTTTAGTTGCCACAGCTGGTAGGTGTATAGGTTGTAGGCAGGAATGGAACAATAATCCAAGCCGGCCAAAGGCCCAATGCAACAGAGCAGCAACCACCAGTTAAACTGTGGCTAGTGTGTGCACTGTGTCTAGCTTTACAGCAACATGGAAAGGAGAAGACTTTATCCAAGGATTCCCTTTACCCTTCCTGAACCGTGCTCCAGACATCACCTGTGTGATTCTATTCGGTGGCTGCATTGAGGGAGTTCTGCTGCGAGACAAGTGAGATTTCAACACAAAGCACATACTGTAAAATACTGTACACATGAACATGAAAAAATAGTGTCTGTTCAACTTCATGATTTTCTTACCCTTAACTGTCTTTATGAACCTTTCCAGTCTGGTTTTCGCCCCTCCCATAGTACTGAAACTGCCCTTATAACAATCACCAATGATCTCCTTACAGCTGCTGATTCCGGACTCATCTCTATTCTCATCCTCCTCGATCTCAGTGCGGCCTTTGATACCATTTCTCATTCCATTCTCCTCAATAGACTATCTTCTCTCGGCATCTCTCACACCCCTCTTGACTGGTTACGCTCATATCTCTCCGAACGCACTCAGTTTATTCAACTCAAATCTTTCACATCCCACCCTTCCCCTGTTACTACTGGCGTCCCTCAAGGTTCAGTTCTTGGCCCCCTTCTTTTCATCACCTACCTACTTCCCCTTGGCAATATCTTCCGCAAATTCAACATTCATTTTCATTGTTACGCAGACGACACCCAGCTCTACTTATCCAGCAAACCCACCTCCTCGCTCCCCCCCTTGTCCCTTACTAACTGCTTACTTGAAATAAAAGACTGGTTCACCTCAAATTTCCTTAAACTAAACAGTGATAAAACCGAACTCCTCCTCGTAGCCACCAAATCCACCCTATCCAAAATCAATAGTTTCTCTCTACCAATCGACAACTCCTTGGTCTCCCCTTCCCCTCAGGTCAAGAGTCTGGGCGTCATCCTCGATTCCTCCCTCTCCTTTCAGTCACACATAAATAATATCTGCCGGTCTGCATACTTCCACCTACGCAACCTTAACCGCCTCCGTCCGTCCCTTACCACTCACACTGCCTCCATCCTTATCCACAGCCTCATCACCTCCCGCCTTGACTACTGTAACTCTCTCCTTTTTGGCCTTCCTCAAAAATCCCTCCATAAACTTCAACTTCTTCAGAACTCAGCAGCTCGTGTCATCACCAGAACCCCCTCATTTCATCATATAACCCCGGTTCTTCAGCAGCTCCATTGGCTTCCAGTTCAATTCAGAATACAATTTAAAATCCTTCTCCATACTTTCAAAGCCATCCATAACCTTGCTCCTCCATATCTATCAGAACTCCTACACATTGCCGTCCCCTCCCGCTCCCTCAGATCTTCCTCCTCCCTCCACCTCACTGTCCCCCATGCTCGACTCATCACCGTGGGGAGCAGAGCCTTCAGCCGCTCTGCTCCCCAGCTCTGGAACTCACTCCCACCCGACCTCCGCAATATCAACTCTCTCCCCCTGTTCAAAACTAGACTAAAAACCCATCTGTTCCAGCTCGCTTATCTGTAAATACACTGTTCCTGTTCCTGTTTTGTTTTTGTTTGTTTTGTTTTTTGTTTTATTTGTTTTGTTATAACTACTTACACTTTTCTGTTCCCTGTATCTGTCTTTTATTGTCTGTAAAGCGTCCTTGAGTGTTAGAAAGGCGCTGTTAAATAAAATGTATTATTATTATTATTATGTTTTTATAAAAGACGTTTTTATAAAAAACTAGTTTAAAGAACTAAACATATTTTGTATCATTAAGGGTTTTGTTCCCCCTCTTCTCTTTTAATATTACCTCCTGAGGGCAGATGGATATAATTTCCCAGTCACTTAGCGCCCTCATCAAGAGGCTCAGATTTAGTGTTTGTTAGGAGTGACCCCGAATAGTCGAATATTCATTGCTTCGGTTGAAAGAGCCTGATTTGACTGCCGGTCTCACAGTCGAATCTTCGCAGCACCGTAAAGTCCAGCTCGAAATGCGAGGACCGAAGTACTTGCAATGCGTCCGTCAGCAATGTTCTGAAATCTTCCAGTTTACACCAATGAGACAAAATGAGACAATGTATCGTCTTTATAGCACACCTCTTTGTACTTTCAATCTTACTTCTGACTTTCAGGCTTTTTTGTAGATGGATATCATCCATTGCATCTAAATATGAATGTTCCTAACATTAGTGATAGTGAGATAGCATGAGGAATTAGATTTGTTTGATTCGCTGCCTTGTATTAACAACGCTCGCTCTCTTCAGTCACTCTATGTCGCTGGACCATAAACCTATGTACCTCCAAGCCAGTTCTGGCTTCTGCAACTTATCCCTGCATTGTTCTAAATCGGTTTTGTTGCGCCACAAATCTTTTTTAAGTTAATAAATAAATCCAACTCCCCAATGCCAGATTTAAGTTTCTCTTTCAATGATTAGCGATGTTCTGTTAAAATACCTACATGGTATCCATGTACTGTATGTTGCTATGTGCATGAAACCAACTGTTAAAAATCTGTCTGTCTATCTGGCTGGCTGTCTGCCTGCCTGTCTTCTATCTATGCGATATTATTAAAAGCATATGGTGAAATGAATGTACATGATTGTTTTTGCATTGCAGATTTGGTGACGCAGTGAAAGGGAACCTTGTCATAGGCACACTATCATGGCCCTCACCCTGGGTTATTGTGATTGGCTCGTTCTTCTCCTGCTGTGGGGCGGGGCTACAGAGTTTGACTGGCGCCCCGCGCCTGCTGCAGGCCATCGCACGAGATGGCATCGTGCCTTTCTTGCAGGTTAGACACACACACAGTCAACACAAATACAGTCAAAGCAGTCTTCATCCTCATCTGCTTAGTTTCTAACTTTGATACTGCACTGTGTGTGTTAGGTGTTTGGTCATGGGAAAGCTAATGGAGAACCTACCTGGGCTCTGCTGTTGACTGCTGGGATCTGTGAGATCGGTATCCTCATCGCCTCCCTGGACGCCGTGGCTCCCATTCTCTCCATGTCAGTATCTGTTTGCGTAGTACTATTACATGCTCTCTTTCCATAAAATCGGATTACCAGATAAAGTCTATGATCCCTCAAGTATTTGACTCCTTAATGCCACTTAAGGTCGGTCATAAAATGGAGATTTAGATGACAAGTGAGTAGTATTTTTCTTTCTTCCACAGGTTTTTCCTCATGTGCTACTTGTTTGTCAACCTGGCCTGTGCAGTTCAGACCCTGCTACGGACGCCGAACTGGAGACCACGTTTTAACTACTACCACTGGTGGGTGATGAATTATTCAGTGTGTACACTGTGTGTATATATATATATATATATATATATATATATATATATATATATATATATGTGTATATGTGTTTGTGTGTGTGTGGTGTGTGTGTGTGTGTGTGTGTGTTATTTTCTCATAACGGTCACACAATTACCTAGACAAATCAGCACTCAAAAAAAGAGAGCAGAAACATATGGGAAACAAAGAAAAAAGCACACACAGGTGGAGGGCCGCCAGAGTATCAGTAGCAGATTAAGGTAGTAGTGTATTAGCAAACATACAAATCAGGCGTTTAGGTATCAAAACAATTCTCTGCAGTTCACTCTTTACTTACTTACAGTGAAAGAAGGGGTAATTGAAAGTCTCGAAAGGTTAATCTGAGGACCAATTTGTCAGGCTTACAGTATGTGACCTGTCAGGGACCGACTGTCAAGATGATTTTAAGACCCATGCCAATAATCACACATAAACACAACCACTGAGCCCCATGTTCAGTGTGATGATAGCCTTTACTGAGTTCAGTTCCATGACAAAAGTTAAGCACAATAAAGAACAGCACTAGCGGACCAATCTGAACTGGTTTCCTTCATTAGGACATTCCCATGAACATGCAAAGAAACTGAAACAGTTCTGTAAATGGCTGGGTATATAGTTAAGAGGAGTGTGTGTTTTCTCCTACAGGGCTCTGTCCTTCCTGGGAATGAGCTTGTGTCTTGCTCTCATGTTCATCTGTTCCTGGTATTATGCTATTGTGGCCATGGCGATCGCTACCTGCATCTACAAATACATTGAATACAGAGGGTAAGATTTACTTTGTGTGCGATCATTTCTTTCTAGTCAATTCAGTAGTCTTGCATTGCCAGACCTTCCTCCACAGCCCTGCGGAGGAAGATCTGGCTAGTCCACACAGCATTCCTGGATAAGAGAATAATATGCTCTGGTTTATTGGCATTTCTTTAAACCAATCACAATAGTCTTGGAAGGGCGCTAAGCACCGCAATAACGGGGACTCTGCAAAATAGTCTCAGGAAGGAACTTGTTTTGCTGCAACGTGTGTATGTTCAAAAGTAGTTTTAGTCGAATGAGAGAAAACTCCGATTGGACAGATAGGCCAGCTAGCTGTCTGGAGTTACCCTGCAGAGATCTGAGGTAACCATAGTCCTCAGAAATCCACCACAGTTTAAAATTCCAACACAAAGAAAGCGAAAGGTAATGGACATCCCGCCAAAAAAGAGGGACGTCTGGCGTATCTTCTGGCGGCACCGGAACAATCCTGTAAATGAAACGTCGTCAATGAAGACTAGGCATACAGTAAATCCTTTACAAGGGAAGTTCATATATGACAGAAATTAGACTGTGCTTACAGAAAATGAACTGAATCAAAGTGGAATAAAGGTAAATGTACCAAACTGATACATTATACTTAAAGTGTACTTTAAGTGATCAGACATCTTGACACTGTCGTGGGTAAATAAGTGAGCATTTTAGGATCCTTTGCCTAATTCTAAAACGAGCTATGTGTTGTACAGTTTTTCTCAGCCAGCGAGGACAGTGTGTTCCTTCCGAATAAGATGTTGAAATCTAAAAATGTAGCAGTGAGATTAAGGCCTGCTAAGATTAACAAGAAAGGTACTTGTAGGAAGATGTTTTTGTACTGATATATGTTGAAACACAAAATGTTCTCACAGATGTAAAGGAACTAGACTTAATCAGCAAAACACACATTTAAACCACACCCACCCAACATGTGTGATAACATTTTTAGACTTTGTAAGAAATCCCACACTGGCTTTAGTTGTTTTATTTATCATACTGTGTGTTCTCATCTTTTTTGCTTCTTGGTAATGTTGATAATTCCTGGTCAATCATTTGTTGGCTTCAGGGCAGAGAAGGAGTGGGGAGATGGCATCCGGGGCCTGTCTCTCAATGCAGCACGTTATGCCCTCATTCGCCTCGAGGAGGCGCCACCACACACTAAGAACTGGAGGTACTGTGTGTGTGTGTGTGTGTGTGTGTGTGTGTGTGTTGTGTGTGTGTGTGTGTGTGTGTGTGTGTGTGTGTGTGTGTGTGTCTGTGTGTGTGTGTGTGTGTGTGTGTGTTAGTGTTAGGGCTGAACAATATATTGTTTTTTATCGTCATTGCAATATAAAATTAAACAATACACTGTACATATGGGGAACGGCTACATCATATCGCGATACACTCAGAGATTCTTTTTTGTTAGTAGAAAGAAAATATCAGTAGAAATCTCTCCTTCAGAATGGAACTTTCAATCTTTTTTAGTGCACTGTTCAATTTGTTCAAAAAAGAATGTTAGAAATGATTTTCTTTCATTTGTTTTAAATTCAACAAGCAATTTGTTTGTTTTTTAGAAGATTACGAAAAGCAGCAGAAATAGTAAACTGTGTACAATTGTACTGTTTATTTATCTCAAGTAATATTGCTATCGTGATATTCAACCCATCGCATACGTCCTTAATGTGTGTGTGTGCGTGCCTACGTGCGTGCGTGCATGCATGCCTGTGTTTCATATGGATGTGGTCCCAGTTGTCATAGTGCCACCTGTCACAGTTGCGGTGGACAATAGAGAGACAGGAATAGACCCGCAGGGTGACTTTGATTAATCTCGTGGTCCTCTACCTAATCTGACAGAAGAGGTTGATGAGCCTTTATACTGTACAGAGGCCTCCCCCGGCTGACCTTGTAGACTGCCTGTCCAAAAACCAAACTGTAGTGTACTCTCTTGGTATGTCCAGTGTGGATACTGGATGTTGTACAGATGGTTCTAATTGAAGGCAACTGTTTTCTGCCCCTCTTATGTAAGTCTTCTGCCAAACACATGTTTGTGTGTATTGGAGCATTGAAGCTGTTACAAGTAAAAATCCTGCATTGAAAATTTTACTTAAGTAAAAGTTTGTGAGTATCATCAGGAAAAAAAAGTGTTAAAAGTAAAAGTACTCAATGCAGAAACATCCTCCCATTTTAGAAACTGGAAACAATCCAAACTGTTGTGTTTAATGGTCTAATCATTTCAGATGACTTGTAGGCCGTCATATTGTCGGGTAGTTTACTTTACAATAAAACATCAGATTTTATAAACTACATATGTTTTGTGTGCTAAAATCGGAATTTGTAAATTACCTAGTAAGTAGAGCTGTCAGAAGTGGAGTAAAAAGTACAATATTTCTCTCTGAAATGTAGCAGAGTAGAAGTATTGGCATTAAAAGAAAATACTCAAGTAAAGTACAAGTACCTCAACATTTGTACTTAAGTACACTACTTGAGTAAATGTATTTAGTTACATTCCACCACTGCTATTCAACTCCAATTAAGGTCTCCCTTCATAGCTAGGTAAGAACCAATACTACTGTAATAATGTTGACACGCCTCTGTTGGTGTTACTTTACAAGCTAGTTGTATTAAATTATGACAGGCATTGAACATGTGTGACCACAAAGTAGTACATTTGTTTAGAGTTGTACACATAAAAACATATGTGTTGCTCTTCATGTACCTTCTGAGACGTAAAGATGAAGCATTTTTTCCCGCCCCCCGCCCCCTGCCCCCTTCTTTTTCTCTTCTTGTATCCAGGCCTCAGTTGCTGGTGCTCCTGAATGTTGACTCAGATCAAGGAGTCAAACACCCCCGCCTGCTGTCCCTCACCACTCAGCTGAAGGCGGGGAAAGGCCTCACGATAGCGGGGAATGTTTTAGAGGGAACCTATCTCACCAAAGATGCCGAGGCCAAGAAGGCTGAGCAGGTATATTGGAAAAGCATACACCAGCATGCAGCGTATGCATGCACTGTATTTTAGTGCACAAGCACACATGGGAAAAGCAAATGCGGGCACAAGTATATTGTCATTAATGTTGATGTTGCCTTTGCCCTCAACTCTGCACTCCACATGCAACTGTTTTCTACCAAAAGTGGAATGTCAGGTTTCACAGTTACTGATAAATCGCCAATTGTGTTTCATGCTGCTTCATGTATTATCTGTCCATCCATTGCTAAGCATTACATTCAGATCAACAGAATGGTATATTTCTTTTTCAGCAGTGTTTCATATGAGCCGCACGAGCAAATATGTTGTGTCAGTCAGGATTTACAAAATTAGGAAGCATTTTACACCCAAACTGCAGATGAACTCTGCCATCTACTGGCCAAATATAGTAGGTCATGTGATTTTTTTATTTTTTTGCAACCTGATTTGACAGGGTCCTCAAAGGCATTTTTAATCCTTGGATTACACTTTCTGCAAAAGCAATCATGTGCAGAAGCTGACTTCCAGATTACATAAACGTCTGTATTCGTGGGCGTTGTTGAGACCCACCATTATGAATTGTCCTGAATGGATACTAATGAGAGTGCTGAAGGTTAATTTGGAGTTAGTGGTCATAATGAAATAGGGAATATTTTGCCATCGAGTAGCCTTGGCATCTCTTTTTTTTTTTAAAGATGGGTTTTTCTCAATAATCAGTGCTGTATCAATAATGTCTGCTGTAGCTGCTCACCTCCAACAGCTTATCTTAGCACAAGACTAGCAAAGTGCAATAAATACACCAGCACGTTTTGCACTTTAGTTATTACAGTCACTTCTTAAGATGTCATATTGTTTGTACAGTCATAGGTGTCCTTCCTTTATGTCCTAAGATGCTTTTTTGACCTTGTGTTTAGGTTTTTCTGTTACATGTTTGTGTTGTGAAGCAACAGGTTGTAGCACTATGCCCCCAATTAATTTCCCCTCAGGGACAATAAAGTTTATTCTATCCATCTGTCAATTTCTATGACCTTCATACTTCATGTTTGCATGTGATTTTGTCTTTCCCTGTCCAGAACATCAAGTCTGCCATGTCAGCAGAGCGAACAAAGGGTTTCTGCCATGTCGTGGTGTCTTCCAACCTCAGAGATGGTGTCTCCCACCTCATCCAGTCTGCGGGACTGGGAGGAATGAAGCACAACACGGTCCTAATGGCTTGGCCTGGGAACTGGAGGCAGTCCAATGACCAGCAGTCATGGAAGAATTTCATAGGTACAGAACGGTGGACAGTTCAAAATAAAATGAATTGCATATGTATTTATAGAAATGCATAATCAGACATATAGTTATATTTTTATTTTGTAATATTGTCGTTACTGAAAATGACATTACTAATTGATTGTAAAGAAATGCATAGAAAGTATTGATAATACAGCTTACATTGCATATTATCACAACTGCGTATGCAATCTTTCAAATGAGATGCCAATAACGTCATGTCTCATAGACAACACATACTGAAGGATTAGTCTCGCTTGGCCAGACCTTCCTCCACAGCGCTGCGAAGGAGGGTCTGGCTAGTACACACAGCACAATGGGATGTGAGATTATTATTATAATTATTATTATTTAAACCAATCACAATAAGAATATATTACATTACATGTCATTTAGATGACACTTTTATCCAAAGCAATTTACAATTGTTAAATTGTTATATATGCCAAATGTTAGAGGTCACACGCTTCTGGAGCAACTAGGGGTTAAGTGTCCCGTTCAGGGATACATTGGTAGATATATTGCAGTGGGAATTGAACCCTGATCTCCCACACCAAAGGCATGTGTCATATCCATTGCGCCATCACCAATATGTAAAATTCTCTAAATATTTTGCCTTATATTTTGGCAGGAGAAGACATATGTAGCTGCTAGCCATCCAGTGCTTTATCTTCCCCTTATACAAAAGGGAGCTTTTTGTCCTCAGTGTAGGTAGTGAAGTCTGGTATGCATTTTTCAAATTGATTTTTTAAAAGATTTTTTCGGGCATTTAAGGCCTTTATTTATATAGGACAGCTGAAGACATGAAAAGGGAGAAAGAGGTGGAATGACATGCAGCAAAGGGCCGCGTGTCAGAGTCAAACCTGCGGCTGCTGCATCGAGGAATAAACCTCTATATTTGGGTCAGACACCCTTGTTTTAAATTTTTGGAAATATTTGGTTCTTAAGTCTTCATATTTGGGGACAAATACATAAGATGTGCAATTCTGATGTCCTGGCAACCTCTTTCAATTTTCAATTCTCTCTCTCTTTGTCTCTCTCTCTCTTTCTCTCTCACCTTCTATTCATCCAGAGACGGTGCGGGAGACCACAGCAACCCATCATGCCTTGCTTGTGGCCAAGAATGTGGACAGTTTCCCCACCAACCAAGAGCGCTTAGGGGAGGGCACCATCGACGTGTGGTGGGTGGTTCACGATGGAGGCATGCTGATGCTGCTGCCCTTCCTGCTGCGACAGCACAAGGTTGGTGTATCTTAGGTTGTGTTTATCTCTGAGATTGAACTCCTGGAAATCATTTTTATACATATTTTTCATGTCCATGCTTTTTCATACTCACCTATCTATCTGTCTGTCCAAGAATTCTCCATCTACAACTGACTGACTGACGGTCCTTTTTTCTGTCTTTCCATCCTCCAGGTGTGGAGGAAGTGTAAGATGCGTATCTTCACCGTGGCCCAGATGGATGACAACAGCATCCAAATGAAGAAAGATCTCCAGGTGTTCCTTTACCACCTGCGACTGGATGCAGAAGTGGAAGTGGTGGAGATGGTGAGACTTTGTTTGATAAAATTAGTGCATCTGCATCAGATCCTGTAATGGTAATGATGCATCCCTAAATTGGAATCTGGCTCATAGTCCTCTAATACAGTGGCTTCATATGTTGAGGATGTACTTTTAAATTCACAACTCAAATTTATATCCAGAAGCTGAAATGCATTCAGTTTGCCAATACTCTACTCTAACTTCATGTTACAGAACCTATCTCCACAGCGCTGTGGAGTACAACAAGTATGGGATAGGAAGAAAAAAAACGTTCCGGGTTGTTTCCATTTCTTTAACTCACTCACAATCGGCTCGGGCGGCGCTAAGACTTAATATCGCATAATATCGCAAATTTTCTGTGGCAATAGGGCATCGATACACAGACGCCAAGTATCGATCTTTTATTGTATATGCGTTGGTCAGTTTGTCTGCTTGACAATTTTTGCAGCAATAAAATTTAAGTGAGATGAAACAACAGAGAAATGTATCTTTTAGATAAAACAGATGTTGACACAATTTTGTTTTGGGGATGTCATTTGAAATTGTTAAAAAAAAGAAAAGGTAATACATTGCAATATATCGCAGAATATTGCAATATGTTAAAATCGCAATAATATTGTATTGTGAAATAAGTATTTGGACAATATCGTGAGGCCTCTGGTAAGTCCCACCCCTACTGTGAGCTATTTAAATTAGCTGATACATGGTTCAAACTCATTTGCCTCTCACCAGTGTATCTGGGTGTGTACTTCGTCCACAGCAATCCCACCAAAACGTCCCACTTAGAGAGGAAAGGCCGTAAACATAATCTCTGTAAATCTTTACCATCGTTACCGGAAGAACCAAGCAGGCCTGCCTTGTTGCACAATCCACACTTTCTTCAAATCTTGCCATTTTCAGCGAGAAGCTTGCTAGCTCGAAGTTTGTTGTTGTTCCCCGAAGTGAAGGGACAGGGCCTGACAGGGCCTACCATCCGGTGCGTAGCTCACACGTCCAATTTTAGTCAATTATCCTGGAAATGGACTACCATTGATCCAGACTACATATACTGTAGCATGAAGTAGGTAATTTATCAGTTTCAATACAAGCACCTGAAGACTTCCACAGTCAGATAAATCTCATATATTTTGTACTCTTAAAGGGCCAAGAACTTCCATCTGTGATTGTTGTGCAAATGAACAATATTTCTTGTACAGTAATTATTTATGTTGTCTTTTCTCTACACAATCTGGAAGTACTGTATGACAACCCTGTACCAGGGCACCCAGATAGCTCTGTTGGTAGAGCGGGTGACCATATATAGAGGTTTACTCCTCGACGCAGTGGGCCAGGGTTTAACTCCGGCTTGCGGCCCTTTGCTGCATGTCATTCCCCCTCTCTCTTCCCTTTCATGTCTTCATCTGTCCTGTCAAAAATAAAGGCTAAAATAATCTTAAAAATACATCCCTGTACCAAGGATCAGTAAATAGATGTGATTAATTCCAGACCTAGGACTTTTATTCTTTAGTTTGGATGCCAAACCGCAAGAGAAACCTGAAAGAGAAACAAGCAGTAACAAGCTGCCATGAGGAGTTGGCGTTGACATTGGAGAACTGTTCAGCATCAGCAGAGGTTTTGCACCAGGAGGTTTCCTGTTGCTCCAAAGTGCATTGAAAACTTTCTGTCCTCTCCTGTGCAGCATGATAACGACATCTCAGCCTTCACCTATGAGAAGACACTGGTGATGGAGCAGAGGTCTCAGATGCTGAAACAGATGCAACTTTCCAGGACGGAGAGGGAGAGAGAGGTAATGTTGGTCAACCTGAACACAACCCGCCAATCTCAGTCACTTTGTCTCCGTAGTTTCATTCTAATTCAACACAAGTGAATGCAGTATTTTCATCGTTGTCTTGACGATGGCATTGATTGTTACTGTATGCCGTTTGCAATTTGCGTCTTAAGCTTGATTTATGGTTCTGCGGGTTCCACACAGAATTTACACCGTAGCCTACGTTACGTGGCCTGAGGTTTATACTTGTGCGCTGGTGTCAGCGTCGTTCTAGCGTATCTCTTTAAGGGAATAGCAAAGCCGGCATGTGTGTATGTGTGGGGAATGTGTGGTTGAGCGAGTGACAGGGATTAGCTTCGAAACAAGTACCAACTTTGCAAGCACAGACGGTACTACGTTCGAAAATTTGGCGCAAGAAAATGTAACCCTCCCCTTAATTGGATGTTGTTTACGGAGGAGGACAACCTGGAAATGAGTAAAAGGAACCAAGCCCCGGCCGAGCAGATCCTATCACAGTTTTTGCGTTCATGACGTGTAGTCACGTCTATGAGAGGTGCACGTCAGGCTACGCGTAGGGTCCGTATCTACCCGTACCTACGACTTATTGTAGGTTTAACACAGGACCATAAATTGGGCTTTAGTGTGTTAGTTTTAACAGAATAGACATGTGAGTAGCTTTAATATCATACAGGTCTGATTATATAATCTGTAAAATGAGCTCTTTCTTTCCATAAATAACATCACCGTTAAATCCAACTAGTATTTTAGTAAATCTGGCCTACCGCTACGTTACATGACAATTGGCTCCTCTCCTTGTTCATCTGCCATCGCCTGTCTGGGCCACGCCTCCCCGCTCAGATTCAGAGTATCACTGACGAATCGCGTAGCTCGATCCGGAGGAAGAACCAGGGCGCTGCCCCGAGCACAGAACTCAGCACGCAGTCCTCAGCGGCGGAGGACACTCACGAGGACGAGGTAGCCAATGTTGTCAACCCCACTGTCCCTCCCTGTTAGACACCCAAACCTGCCTTCACAAAGCTGGATCTATGGCTACAGTTTTTGCTTGGCCTTTGACAGTTTGTATATATAATGACTTTTATCATCATGGTTTAAAATCTGGACTAAGAAATTAAACTTGTACGCCCATATTAGCACATAGTCAAAAATAGATGTGCAAGTGGTCAGTCATACATAAAGTAGATTCCACGTGCTAGTGTGGGCATCAGACTGTGATGTATACAGTATAATTAACCCACAGAGGGTAAAGGAAGGATGGAGGAGTAGGAATACCGCTATGGTTAAAAATGTGTGTGGATTTCAATTTACACTGTATGACATTTTTACTCAATTTGATTATGTCCTCCAAACTATTCCATGATTACAGATTGCATCCATCTTGTACATCTGACAATTAAAAAACCCCAAACCCCAAAAAGTCCAGACTGGCCCGACAGCAGTCCTACCTACTGTATAGTCACTAAGAGCTGCTTTGTGAACACCAGCACCATTGCACCTTGAAACTGCAGCCCGCCCTCCCAACACCTCCATAATCCCACCCCGTTCCCACGTGAGAGGAAGGAGTGGACAGAATTGTCTCAAATAGGCCTGTAACAATTATTACATTATTGTCAATTTTTTTTTTTTTTTTTTACTTAATCGCTGTTTCTTTGTTTAACCGCGATGAATTGCTAACATTAGCTAAGGTACAATAAGAGACAATTATATTGGTAATAACTATTTCTGAGACTATTAATTGTACAGCAAAATGTGGAATTGTTACAGCTCTGGCCTCAGAAACCTAACCTAACTTAAAGTTTGCATGTTTGCTGCTGTTGATTGAGCCAAACAGCCTGACAGGGCTGCGACCCAGGCTGATTTTACTCACCATTCTGCCTTGACAATACTGTACTCTCTTTGTGCACGTTAGCTTAACCCCCTGTCATCTCCCACCCTCCGGCCACTCATACCTGTAACCTATGTGCATACTGTAGAATAACAGTCGCAGCTGGTAGTCCACATGCATAACGGAAATGGTGTCTGTTCCAGAAACTAGCACATAGCCTCCCTTTCTCCGTGTACTGAAGGACAATAAAGACATTGAAAACTGAGTATTTGAATCAGTAAGCTCTATGTTTTCATAGTCAGCCTGTTTTATGAGCACTGCCTGCATTCTATGAAGATTTATTATGCCTTTATCAAATCTGGACTGGTACCAAGGAGCACAGAGGCCATAATCCATATCTTTTATGATGACAGAGAATAATAACACCATCATTTATTGTTATCCTTTGTACTCTGTAACACAGGCACAGTACCAGAAGAGAATAAAGTTGTGACCAGTGTAATGAATTATACGTTATATAATAATGATGTACAGTACGGTAATCCTAATCTGCCATGCTACTGCTGTGCTGTATTACCGCTGCACTATCCCTGCATTATAGGCTTCTTTATATTTGTTTGAGTAACATATTTTAAACATGTGTAGTAATCTTTGAAATCCCTGTATCACTTTTAAACACTTGGAATACATCATTTTGTACCTTAGTGGTGGAATGTAACTAAGCACATTTACACTAGTACTGTAGAAAAAGTACAAATGTTGAGGTACTTGTACTTTACTTGAGTCTTTTGTTTTCATGCCACATTCCACTTCTACTCTACTACATTTCAGAGAGGAATATTGTACTTTTTACTATTCATCTGACAGCTTTAAGTACTACTTACTTTACAAATTAAGATTTTTGCACATAAAATGCTTTGGTTTATAAAATATGATATATTATAAACTAAACAACTGATTTGATGAACCCATTAAACACTTAGTTGATGAGTTGAACTCTTTTCGTTTCCAGTTTCTAAAACTCAGCATTCAGTACTTTAAGATCATTTTTCTGATGATACCTTCAGACTTTTACCTAAGTAACATATTCAATGCATGACTTTTTCTTGTAACAGAGTATTTTTCCAGTGTGGTATTAGTACTTTTAAGTAAAGGATCTGAATTCTGAATTCCTCCACCACTGCTGTCCCTTCCCAGCCGGATCGTTCTCCCCTCCACTGCTCTGTTCCTGTCAGTCACCCATAAACGTTGTGTTTCAACCCTTAGCTTGGGCCTTCAGTCTGCCCACAGAAACTTTATCTTGTAATGTCCAATGTATATTTGTTCTTTTATGGTCCATGTGTGTTGTAATTGTTGTAACAGCTGAACAGGTTTGTAATTATTCTCATTCTCTAGCATGGTTTCACCCAACGTGCATCAACTTGTAGAAAAATAGTCGGTTGCATGTTGGTTTCCCTTCTTCCTAGGTCCCTGTTTTCTTTCTCACTGGCCAATTTGTAACTTTTTTTGCACCATTCATCCACTTCTTTTTTTATTTCTTACTCCTATTTCTGTCCATTAATTCCTTTGTGGTTCTGTGATTATCTTGGACTCCCTCCTTGCTATCCTCATTACTTCATTCATTAGAGTTCTGGATATTGTTTTGTACGGAAGAGGATAAGGGCCACATGTAAAAGAAATGTATTTGAGTTCTGAGTTTAATCTCAGAATTAATCTCAGAGTTCTGACTTTTTTTAAAGTCTTAAAACAAATTATTTGAAGTTTAATCTCAGAACTCAATACATTTATTCACATGTGGCCCTAATCCTATTCCGTAGTTTTGTTACCACCTTTCTGTTTCTTCTTCCATTCTGTCATCTCCCCTAAAATGTCTCCTGGTTAATTCTCGATTTCCTCATCCTTCTCTCTAGGCGCAGCTCATCCATGACAGAAACACAGCGTCTCACGCTGCCCTAAATGACAAGGCCGACGCTGGGCCCGATCGGGTTCACATGACCTGGACCAAGGACAAGCTCTTCACAGAGCGGAACCGCAACCGCGAGTGCAATGCCAACGTGGCTGTACGCGACATGTTCAACATGAAACCGTAAGTATGTTGTTAGTTTAAACACCACCCAAAAGACAACCTCTGTACATTCATAGCTTAGGGGGCTAAAAAGAAGGAAAAGTGAAGGGTTTTGCCTTGTGGATCTATAACTTTAAGTAGAGTGTCAAGTCTACTGTATGCTACTGAAAACTAATGAGACATTTGCACCATTTTGAATACCGTTTCACAAGTTTAAAATGTCAAAATATTTAGTATGTGTAAGTATTAAAAGGATGATAAAGTAGGGATGCTAAAACAATCCTAATCACACATCATTTTGGTCAGTATTGAAATCACGATTATTTAACACGATTACTCATTGCCTTTTGGGAATATGTTGCATTTATTGAACTCAGGGGGCTTTCACACCTACTTTTTATTATTATGGTTTTTTTTGTATTAACCTTTATTTTACCAGGAAATAAATCCATTGAGATCTCTTTTTCAAGGAAGTCCAAGACAGCAGTATAATAGTTCCATATTAAAATATACAGTAAAAACAAACAGTTGGCAATTTAACGTCATCTCAACATAATCACCAGCAGCGCTCAGCAACAGCACTTATGTGCATTTAGTACTCAAATAGTCCTTTAACCTAATTTTATACTGTGTCATTGTTGGTAGGTAGTCTAATTTAAGCTTATTTTGCAATGTGTACCTAGAGGAGGGTGCAAAAACTTTAAAGGCACTTCATTTGGTCCAGAATTTCTGACTTTTCAGTTTGATCCGCATCAAAATTCTAGGCGTGAAACCTCCCCCGGACCAAAAGAAGTGGTCTTGGTCCGGATTAAGCTGAACCAGGGTCTGGTTTGTTTCTAGTGTCAAAGATTTTTTGGGATGGTTCGGACTTTTGGACCAAATACAGGAAGCTCTGGCAGGGTAACACCATCGCGCCATAAGACCGGGGAATAGCTCAGTGCTTAGTGTCTACGTGAGGGAGAGACGGAAAATGTGGTCAGAGCAGACAGCTGAGAAGAAATCAACAGTTTACCTGTTAAGTGGTAGTAAATGCACAGCGAATGTTTCAGTTTGTCTCTGAATAAATGCTGCCGCTCCTCAAACACTGAGTAAAGTTCCCGTGTCTGGCTTCTCAACGCAACAAAACAGAAAGAGCCTCCAAAAACTCTGACACAGAGAGAGGATACGAGAGGACGGGGAAGGCCGTCTACAAACCAATCAGTTACAACTGACGGGAGAAGCCCGCATGTGTGTGACGACGACAGGACGTAGTTTTGTATAGATTTTTAGCGCGCTTGCATAACTGCAGTGTCAGAGTCGACTTGACCCTCTGAGTAACAACCGCACAATAGTTCAATAATGTGTGAAAACACAAATGGCAAATAAAGTTCTTGAATCTCTTGAATCTCTTGAATCGGGTGTGAAACCAAAACTTACCGGATCAGATGTATACAATGTAACATAAACATGAACCCTGGTCCGGACGTTCAGGTGTGAAAGCCCCCTTAAAAACAAGTGAAATATTCAAACAAATCAACATCTTAAGCTATGAAATCTCCCTTAATATTCTTGCCGTTTAAACTTTTTTCTACAAGTCAAAATAAGAGTTTACTTGTAAAATGTAATGTGCAAATGAATTGTCTTTTTTCTCGACTACTTGTGTTTTTTTGTGATTGATAGGAAATCGTACGTGCACGTGTAACATTTTCTTAAATACACAGTGCATAGTACTTCCCTAATGTGTAGAGTAAACCACATCACACTGAGTACTGCCAGTGCTTCAGGATGGTGCCGGAGCTTCTGAGCCTGACAGGCTGAAATGGGAGGACTCACTGCATGCCGTGTGCAATCAGGCTGCATTTGGCGTGGGGGGGCATGTGTGTACACTTTCAGCCATCTCAGTGTTGCGTGCCCAGACCACATGCACACCTCTTTGCTGTTCAGACTAACACCTTCTCATCCCATACTGTCCATACTACCAATGTGTGGACTTCATCAGGTGTCCCAGTCCACTTATATTGGCTCATAAAGTTTGTAACGTAAATTAGCAATAGTAAACACATTGTAGACTCTCACAGGACTAAGGCTGTAACAATTCCAGATCTTGTACAATTAATTGTCTCAGAAATAATTGCAGTTAACAATATAATTGTCTTATTCAGTCAAATAAAAAAAGAAATTCACTTATATATTAGTTTTATTTAAAGAATGAAGTTTTGAAGGAATCCCAGATATGTCTTTTGGTTAAATCACTGTTATGTGGCCCAGATACTGTAACAACACAAGTACCCAGCTTTAGAATCTTTATTATCATAAAACATTTTTCCGACCAATAATTACTGATATAATTACAATTTGGCACATCTAAACAAAATCAACAATTGCCATCAGCAGTCATACCCTTTAGGACCTTAGCTAATGTTAGCAATTAATTGGGGTTAAACGAAGAAACAGCGATTTATATAAATGAAATAAAAAAAGAAATTGACAATTATGTAATACTTGTTACAGGCCTAACACAGGACAGAAAGAAATGGAGGCTACTTTTTCATAAAGCCTCACCACACACATCAAACACTTCCATGTCACTTTTGAGAGGTTTCATGGGTCGCTCTTTGGTGTCACAACGACCCGCCTGGGACAGTTGGTAGCATGCGGTGTGGTGGAGGGACCTGGAGAGCTCATCTAGGAAGCATCTAAGCCTGTTTCTGTTGTTCTGTCCCATTTTCCTCCTTCTAGAGAGTGGGAGAGTCTGTAAGTCTCAGTTTTTTTGTTTTTTCTCTTGGCCGTATGTGTGTACTGCTTCTGTGGTGACTGTTGCTTTGTTCAGTGTCCTCCAGCTCGTGCTCGCACTTCTCTCTGTGTGTGTGTGTGTGTGTGTGTGTGTGTGTGTGTGTGTGTGTGTGGTGTGTGTGTGGTGTGTGGTGTGTGTGTGTGTGTGTGTGGTGTGTGTGTGTGTGTGTGTGTCGTTGTGTTGCGTGTGTGGCGTGCGTGGTGCGTGACTGAGTGCGTATGCGTCCTTGTTTGTGTGTCCTAATATGCATGGACTTCCGGTTCAAACAGTATGTTGGTGGGAAAGTCTTCATTTCCTTACTTTGCATGTACTGTTGAAGACATTGCATGTGTGCATGAACAACTTTGTGCTTTCCAGTTTCCTTTTTTATAAAGTGATGAGCAAAATACAAAAAAAAAACATTTTTAATTTGGTGTTGACATGAAAATCTACATATGTTTTTTTCTCATTCAGTAGCATGGAAAGCAGAATTTTGTGAATTAGTTTTCCTCCTAATGTAAGGTGGCTTCTGGCAGTCAACGTCATGTGCTTTTACGGCTTTTGCTTTAACAATGTGAAGGTGACGATAAAGAGGCAACATTTAAAGAGATAGGAGATGGGGGATGTTATTTTTGACAGTGGTAACTATTAACAGGATTTAATTCATTTAAAGGACTACAGCATGGACACTGACTATGACACACTCAGCAATAAGAAACACCAAACGACTGATAGCAGGGTGTGATGCTGCATGTCCCTTTTGTCTTAAAATGCTGCCTCTTTATTTGGAATTCAATACGCTTCAGTCTCTGTGCCTTGTGTTCTCATTTGTGTCTTTGGCTAACGTACAGAATGCTTAACTAAAATGTGGTTATGTGTATACTGGTTTTCTCTAGAAGTACACAGTGTGTTGGTGATGTTTTAATTCATAAGCAGGTCAGAAAAACATGTAGTTAGATTAGTTTTTCCGTTATATACGTAAGACTCCTGAGAAGCAGAGCTCGGTCTCGCTGAGTTTTCCAGGTGCTCGGTAAATGAAGGTATTATTCATTTAAAGAGGAAAGAATAATCAAGTACTGGCTTAAAGGTTTATGATTTTTAAAATGATTTTTTCCCAGTGCGCAGCTCCTGTCTTTTCCAGGAAAGCTGCCATAGTGCCACAATAGGCCATTGTCACAGAAGATATTTTGACATGCATGTAGGTAAGGCACAGGTGTAATCGGCAAAATAAATCGAGGCTGAATTCCATTTAACAGCTTCAGTTTCAGGGTCCTGGTATTTTTATCTTTTTTTATTTCACCTATTTCTTTTTTTCACATGCCAGTCAGGTTCTCATTTACGATGGCGGCCTGACAAGTGGCAAAGCCATTAGGGGAGGGGAAGGGGGGCTCGGAAATAAAGTACATCAGACACACATACAGTTTCAAAATGGCATTAATACAAATTCAAAATACAACACAGAGAGGAGTCAACACGTATAAAAAGAGAAGCACACATGGGTGAGTAATTGTACATGCCATAGGCATAATTTGGGGTGGGGTGTGCTCAATGTTTTTTTGTGGACCCTTTTTTGACGTTTTTGTCCCCTTTCTGTAGGTTTTTGTCACTTTGTCTGATACTTGTCACCTTTAGATTTACATGCATACGTGTCTCTCCCTAGATAGTTGGGGGAATCCCTCTGCCGCCCCCCCCAAAAAACACAAGAAAATTAAAAAGTTACGCTCTTGGTTCCTGCACTGTCACTCTGTCATAACTTACTGGGACACTTGAATAAAACCGAGCCATAGCTAATGTTATTAGCATCACCTGTGCTTTTCCTACTATGACAAGTCAAAAGCTGTGTGCCAAATCCATACTACTTCTATACAATGTGTATTACATACCAATCATCATATATACTTTATCTTTATATTTTTATATTTATATTAACAGTAGATGATACAACATATGTTAGATTTTTTAGTTTTCCAAGATGTTTTTGGAGCCGTTTCACCACCACCAAAAAGTATTGACTGAAGATAGAGTGACTTTTGTCACTTTTCTATTGTGAACACACTATAGACTCAAGCCCTCCTCCTAATCAGTAGGTAGTATGGAACTGAAAAAGGTATGGTATGGTCTAGGTATGCCATGAAAAAGGGCCTTTGTAGTTTTATATGATTTCCGAATCAAAGTCTTTCCAAACCTTCAGTGCACAGAGAGAAATGTCTAGTGTCACATTTTGATGGACCCCTGAAGGCTATAGTACAGCAGGACACATTCTCATGAGAACTGAAGTAGTCCCAGCAAACGCCTGCCACCACTGTTTCCCACCTTATGCCTAATGAGATGTAGGGTTTAGTTTAGTCATTAAAGTATTCTTCAGTGCTTTCCTTTCCCACTGTGACCTTCTCGTCAAAACTAGGAACCAGTCCAACGTTCGCCGGATGCACACAGCTGTCAAGATGAACGAGGTGGTGGTCAACAAGTCACAGGGGGCTCACCTGGTTCTGCTCAACATGCCCGGACCCCCGAGGAACAGGGGAGGAGACGAAAACTGTATCCTTTAGAGCAGCTATACTACATGCTTTTATAATAAAAACTGTATCAAATGAGTTTAACACCCCTGGTGTAGGGAATGCTCACAGGACAGTAGGAATGCTGCTGGGGGGGGGGGTAGAGGATGAAATTGTGCTTCTCACTGGAACTTCTCTGGACGTTTTTATTTCTTGACCTCTCTTCTCAGACATGGAGTTCCTGGAGGTTCTCCTCGAGGGTCTGAACCGGGTCCTCCTGGTGCGAGGCGGCGGCCGTGAAGTCATCACCATCTACTCTTAACAAAACAAAACAAAAACTCTCACGCCCCACCCTGCACACATGGGCTGCTGCCATGGATACCAGTCACCAGGCATTTTTGGGGGAAGAAGCCTAATTTGTTTTGTTTTTACGAAGGGCGGGATTGTTGGAAGGCGGGACCACTTGTGATTGACAGATGGTTTAAAGGACCCCAGGATGAAGGAAACAGCGTTGAATCGGTTGACTGGCTGAGAGAGCCGCCACAGTGTGTGTCCACGCTGGCTCACAGCAGCCCTGCATGTGGAAGATAGAGCATAGAGACACTTTATATTGTTTGTTTAACTCTGAAAAACCTTATGTCCTGTTACATGTTCATGTTCTTTCCCTCTTGTGTCGATGTTGTCATGCTACTGGCACTCACTCTTTAAAGAAAAGCAAAGAAGTGCGTGCTGATGATATGAACCTCGTAGTCTTTATCTTGTCCGGTGCACAGAGACGTTTACTGGGCCTGAGAAAAAAACATGCACAGACAGAACAAGTTACATAACAACTCGTACTGGATTTTTAATATTACAGTTTGGTGGTCTGTACGTTCTGCATCACCATTTGTGCTAAATGTTTCCATTTTAAATAATTAGGAAACTGGCTTCAGTCTGAACTAGCGAGAGGGCGGGCAGTCTGTTTAGAAGCTTCTGGAGCATCCTGGTTGGGGTTGCCGAGCCGTCAACGTCGTTCCTAAAGCGGCATTTGTAGTCGGAGTGTCCTGTAGTCGTTCGCCTTTTTAATGCTGTAGTGAAGGCCGGGGAGTCCGGAAGGATCCTGAACGTGCACCACATGTTGGACCACCTTCTGTTAAATGGATGGGAGCATTTTTAGATATCCGGTACCGATACGTGATCTTGAACATCTCCCACCCTCAAAGGACACTTCCATTAGGAAAAACAGCCATAGTTAATATTCTAGGGCCCTTTGTAAGCTTTATAGAATGGCATATTAAACGCACATGTATACATATTTATGGTGACTCAAGTAGTGTTCAGTTGGGAGTAACTATAGATGTTTTTTTTGTTGTTTTTTTTAATCCAAGGGCTGTTTGACAGCATGCAGTAACTTAATGAAATAGTCGATTGGCTAATTGGTTCGAACATGAAATGTTTATTTTGCCCTCAGAATTATTGTTGGCATTTAACAAATTGCTAAATGTAAAAGCACAAATCACACGTCTGTTAGTGTAGTTCTTCACCTACCGGCGTAGTTACAGCACTGTTGACTTTGCACTATCGATCGTTTAGGATTTAATTCATCGTGGACTCTCACCTGGTTCTATCGCCTACACTTGACCCTGGTCAAGACCCCGCGACGTTCTTCTTACATAGGCGGAGCGAGAGACTGATACAGGAGCTCCTGAAAAGAGGATGCACACCGCAAGTTATTCCATTCTACCTAATGCTTGTGTTGTTTTTATAATGTTTTACCGAACAACACTCTTTAGGCTTTGAGTCCCAGACTGAGTAGACTAATTATAATGAGCATGTGTAGAATTACAAGTGCCAAACATGACGTGACAACAACAAAAAAGAAACTGTGGGAGTATTATGCAGAAGCCACCGCTTTTTACATTGACAATCTTTAAAAGAAATTAAAAGCACAAGTTTTTTTTTAAATATTTTGATAGAGCTCATCCTTGCCTGCATTCTTTTAAAATTCAGCAAAGTATTAACTGAGTCAAAGGAACTCATAGTTAAATTCCCAGGGCATTTATACCCATCTCACATGGGCTAAATGCTGTAAAAAGATTTTGTTTAAGAATAAAAGAGCAAAAGCAAATTGTCTTTCTCGTGTAACCCCACAGTCTCTTTTTTTTTTAATTAGCTGTGCAGTATTTTGTAAAGCAGAAAGTTGTGTTATCCTGCGCTTCTTTGCAGGGAAATGAGGACTTCTGATTGTCAGTTATGCAACATCAGTGTTTTATTGTGTGTTGTTCAGTTTTTCATGTATGCCTGTGTCACTATATAGTTGTGGTCTATGTGGTATTTTTGTTACATTATAATTGATCCTCTGTAACTTTGTGTTGTTAATTTTCTGTGTGATTTTTACGGATGGAGACAGAGTGAGGCGGTATGTGTGAAGACGGCAGCAAATGTCAAGTGTTTTGTGTTTTGTTTCAATCTATCAGAAACACAGCATGCATAACACACAGGACTGGAACCCTGGACCGAAAGCATTAAGACACCAGGGTACAAATGAATGGTTTAAATAACTCTCACTATATGAAGTTCAAACTATTTCAGATTTCTTGTTCAGTTTTATATTTTTAGCCACCAAAGATAAAACCTAGTCCTGTATAAATCAACTTGACATTGTCTAGTTTTAATAAGTTTGAAAACATTGAAAGTTGTCAAGATAAATTATTAAAGAAGTTTCTTTGCTCTTGAATTTGGTGACTGAGCTGAATAGCAGTAGCTGGGCTTAAAGAAAACAAAGAAGACATGAAACCATGAAAAAGATGCTAAATAATAACCAAAACAAATGTTTATGGCGGTAAATAAGGATTGTCAGTAGTGCTGTCAAACGATAAAAATATTTAATCGCAATTAATCCCATTAATGTTATAGTTATCTCACAATTAATTGCACATTTTTATGTCCCTTAATTTATTTTTGTCTTATTATTTTTTCTCATTTTATTGCTCTTATCAACATGGAAAAGTGGATCCGCTTGCTTTGTGCAAATGTTTTTTTTTATTGAAAACAACATTGACATATAGCCTACTGTTGTGTTAAATTTCACACTAACATTCTCACTTGGAGCAACTAACCTCACACAATGTAACACCGGGGGGGGGGGGGGAGAACTGGCTTCAGCTGTGTGCTTGGCCACCAGGTGGTATTTCAGACTGGCCCTGCTGCAATGATAGCTCAGTTCACAACGACAAACACACAGATCACTTTGTTCTGGTCAATGGAACATTTGGTAACTTTTTACTAGGTAAACTTTCCATCCAGAATCCTATTGTCGTCCATTTCGGCGTCTCACGCTCGCCATCCACTCAAAACGGAACGTTACTACTCTTTGGCCGACTCACAAGCCCAAACGGCGTGTGTGCGGCGTGCCTGTAGTTTGGTTTCCGGTCCAACTAGATCCGGTGTGGCATGTGAAAAACTACAAAGTTTGCTAGGCCAAAAAGAATGTTAATCTTGCGATAAAAAAAATTGACGCCGTTAAAATGGGTGTGAGTTAACGCCGTTAATAACACGTTTAACTGACAGCACTAATTGTCGTCAGTTTGTGCTTCTCAGCTCTACTGTTCGAGGTGACTGGAGAACGTTATCTACCTCAAGGTGTCACTGAGGCTCGGCTGAAGAAACAAAAACGTGTTCAATCACATCTCCCTTTCAGAACTGATGTTATGGATTCATGAAAGGGAAAAAAAGCCTCTGTGATGTGAGAGGACTAGCAGAATTCTGTGTGTGTGTGCGTGTGTGTGTGTGTATGCTGTGTTCCCCGTGCACACTGTTGTGAGGTGAAGCTGTTTGTGTTTCTGCTGTTTTTTCTCAGCTGGCAGGCCTCACAGGCTGGAACAGGAAGTCACTTGTGGGCACACAGATAGAGGAAGGTAGCCCTGTAAATTGTATTTGTGCCTCTGAGTAATTATTAAAAGCGATGACATAAACCAAAATGTGTCTGATTCCTGATTCACAATTAAGTCACACTGGTTGAAGGAAAACCTCATTATTCGAGGTGCATGTTAGTTTTAACATGAATAATATGTCCTAATTATATGTCCTAATTATTTTATTAATGATTTCATTTTAAAGCTTAAGTGCGTAACTTTTTTATAATAATGAACGTCCATTTCAATCCATCCATCCACACATTATGACTATGTTCAGAAGACTGTGGCGTCCGGCGCCTTTCCCGTGCCCGTGCGAGTCCTCCTTGGCTACTAGCCAACGTGTGGAGGAGGGGTGGGGGCGCTTGTATCATGTCAACACGCCGACAGCTTTGTTGTCATTACTAAGAATTCCTCATAGGGGGGCAGAAGCGACGCACTATATCGTTAAGCCATTAAGGGCTAGTGGCCTTACCAAGGTTGCAGTGACACAAGACATGGTTTACTCAGCAGGTTAGAACTGTGTTTACTGTAGTCTACAGTCATGCTAGCAGCATGTGGCTGTACTCTGTGGTTTAAGCTAAATGCTAACCTGCTCAAAATGTCAGTGTTAACATAATGATGTGTAATAGGTAAGTTTACTTTGTTTACCATTTTAGTTTGGCATGTTAGCATGCTAACATTAGCCAACATCATCTTAGTTTGGCATGTTAGCATGCTAACATTAGCCAACATCATCTTAGTTTGGCATGTTAGCATGCTAACATTAGCCAACTATCACTATACACAAAGTACAGCTGAGACTAATGGTAATTTCATTAGTTTAACATGTCATAAACCAAATAAGTACACTTTTGTATTCCCTACTTGTATATATTCAAACATTTGTTCTTTTATTTTATCCTATTATTATTTTGTGTATATTGTATGTATGAATATTGTATCCTAGTATTTAATTTATAGTCTGTGCTGTGTGACTGAGTTTTCTGCTGTAACACTGTAATTTTCCATTTGATTGGGATCAGTATCTATCTATCTATCTATCTATCTATCTATCTATCTATCTATCTATCTATCTATCTATCTATCTATCTAATGAATTAATTTAAATCGAGAGGAAAAGCCAAGTTATCAGGATTCATTTTAACAGCCAGCACCATTAAATGGCAATCCAACCAATCCTGTTACCACTACTATTCCAGTCTGAGCCAAAGTGATGGACCAACATTGCAATCCAATAGCCGCTGCTAAACTGTTTTTGCATTCAATGATCTTCTCACATTTATCTTATTGTTCTACAAGCTGGTCCCAGGCAAGTGGGACTACACTAAAACCCTTTATGTACCCTTTACAAACAAGCTGTGAAAGCTCTTGACAAAAAACAACAAGAAATTACCATCACTGTACAATCATAAAAATTGAGCCATGATCTTGTAACAACCTCACTCACGCAAAGTGTGTTATTTTCAGAAATAATGTAAGTGTCTCCAGGGCCTCTGTAAGAGGTTACACTCATTTTAGGAAGACTACATTTGTTGCTATGTCGATTTAGCTTAATAAGGCTTACTCTCCATAGGTTAGCTGGACCACTGCTAGCCTAGAGTTTAGTTTCCTTTCCATTTGCTTGCTATTTTGTGCTTTTTTCAACACAGCAAAATAGAAAGAAAAGAGAAAATCCAGGCAGAGGGCCGGGTCTCTGAGGATACAGACTCCACCACACACTTCTAGTGGCTCATCAGTTCAGACTGAGAGGGATATTATTGGCCTGTATGTAACATAGTTAAAAAGGTTCAGGTTAAATCCTACTAAATGGGACTACTGTGCCACTTGCTGTTGTAAAGTTGTACCTGCAGCGAACGCTAGAAATGACAAAGGATTATGGGTAATCCTCAAAAGCAACAGAGGATTTACCCTTAGGTAATGTGTCTGTGAATGTCTGTGGACTAAACAATGCTAACTTATTTGAAATAGCACGTAAAAGTTCAGCTAGATTTATTTGGGTAAATATTATGTGTCTTTTATTAATTTTGCCATGTTTTTATGAAGTTAACCATCCGTTTATGTGTTTTATAGCCAGTAGAAAATCTCTCTCTGCACTATTTTTCTTGCTGTTACCCCAAACCTGACGGGCTCCGAGAGATTCAGTCGGGGATAAGAGACATATCACAGAGGTTACATATACAGGGTTTTTTATATATACCTTTAAACTAATTTGTGTTTAAACATGGGGGGTGCACGTAGCAGATTAATCCAGTGATAGATAGAATAAATTAGACTGACTTGCAGATTTTTTAGGATTTGTGAAATCTATCTGGGGGTGGTCTTTTCCCTCCTTCTGACAAACGTATTGCCACATTTAGATTAGACTGTTCATACAGAGAGGTTTCCAACCTGGGGATCAGGACCCTACAAGGGGTCACGAGATGAATCAGAAAAACTTAGCTTTCAATACACAAAATTATGCTTTTTTTTTTTTTATTTGGACTTTCCTCAAATCATTGCTTCTTTCTTGTGAAACACTAGTTTTAACCTTTCACTAAAATGATTCATATGAAACAATATGAGAAGGGAAATTAACTCTTCAGTTGCCCTGCTCACATAGATATGCAAAATATGATAGGTAGTCACAAGGAGATATAATTTAGATTGAGGGGTCACATGCAAAAAAAAAACCATATTGGTATTGGTGCTTTTACGTTAAGGATCTGGACAGTGGTGAATGTGCAGACTCATAGTCGCGTTGGTGGATCAGCTTTTATCCACCAGAGGGGGGCCTTCCCTTCCCTTTAAACCACCTTCAATCTGCAGCTCGATGCCTGACACCGATACAGAGATTTATCTCCGAGCCAAATCAAGCATGGGCACATTTTTTGTATCAGACGACGTCCAGAGAGATAGCACCACGTGCTTGTCAACACAGCGATGCGTTCACAGGCCTGTACTAGTCCACTCACAGCATCTCTGTTTGCAGCAGGCTGTCAGGTTATGGGGCAGCCCCTTTGCTGTGGGAGGTGTCGGCCCGCTCCTCCCCTCCTATCTAACTGGCTGATCAGCTATCCAGCGCCCACAGGCCTGACCCCGACTGGTGACACAATCCGTCTCACACAAACAAACTAACATCTGATTCAATTAGAGCGTGACAGAGGGAAAAAAAGAGGGACACTGTGTTGGAACATGATGATGTTTACAGAAGTTGTTGTTCATCCTTTAGTCACATCAGCTGGCCTGTCCCATTACTATTTTTGCATTTATTATGTATGGTGCAGGAAGAGGCATCGACTTCTTTTGAAAGCTAATAGTTGCTCTCTGGCTCGTCGTAAGTCATATTGCTGTAACGTGAGGAGGAAGTTATGTATAGCTGATTGCAACAACACCCTGAATCCTGTTACCAAATAATCCCCAGTTCAATAAGGCTCAGCTGCCAGGATTTTAAAGCAGAGAAATGCACAGTCACACATTCTGCCAAATAGTCTCTGATAAGAACACCCTTGAGCTTTGGTCTTTGCTGACCTTTCACCTCTTGCAGCCTGTGGTTGTCTTTTACCAAAGTACTGTCCCTCTCGTCTGTCTGTCCCGCTCTTTGTTGACCAGATCAATAGGAGAGGCTGGATGTTGACAGCGCGACCTGGTGTGTGTTAAAAAGCGTACAGATGTGTGTGTGTGTGTGAGACTAAGACTCCTCGATGATTCTCAGCAGCAGCACTGCACCATGGACAAAAACTAACAGTTACGTGACGGGTGCACTTCAGTGTCATGTTGTGTGCTTGTGCCCGTATTGATTCCAGCTATGACGCTCATTATTTTTCCATCCATTGAAATGTTGTTGATAATTCCATCACTATAGGTCAACAGAGGTCAACAGGCTGCCATTTGGATGTTTTGTGTGATATATGACAATGTGTAGCAGTATTTTCAGGTCAATTTGTACTAAACCACTGAGTCCTGAGTGAGACCACAGCGTGGGAGTTGGCTGCTTTATAAATGCGGAAGAAAGTGATGTGTGTTAGAAGGGGGGCACGCACCCCCACCCACCCCACCCTAATCTGTTGGGCTGTCACTCTGACAATTGTGATTTCCATTGGATCAGAGTACTGTCATTTGGCTGCCTTTTCTGTCAGGTTTCCCGGCCCTCGTCACATGACCAATTATTGTTTCCATGACGACTATCCAAAATTCTGATACCATGGAACCAGCACTGGAATTTTTTTTTGAAGTGGCAGACTGAGCCCATAGAGCATGTGTATTGTATTCAGATAATTCAGATAATAATATTCAGAAAACAAGTCAAACTAATAAATAAACTAATTAGCAGAATTACATTGGGTTGTTTTATCCTATCCAATATTTCCTATATTTCTAAGAAGAAGTTAATTATTGTATTCTGACAAACTGTTTCATTTGGACTTCTGGAACCACTGCCAATGATAAAATAGCACCTTTAAAAAAATGGCTCTGGTGTCACTTTCCCTTAAGGACAACAACACTATGACATTAACACACATGCTGAGATAAAGAGAAACATAAAGAGAAACAAGTGCACTTTAACTTTAACAGAACTATTATAAAAAAGCAGTGGTGGAATAAGTATAGTCCTGCATTAAAAATGTTACTTTAGTAAAAAGTATGCAAGTATCACAGGAAGATGTACTCAAAGTATTAAAAGTAAAAGTAGCCTACTCAATGCAGAAACATCCTCTCACTGTAGAAAGTGTAAAGGATCCAACCAGCTGTGTGTTTAATGGTCTGATCATACAGCTGGACCGGTAGGACCTTATACTGTTGGCTAGTTTACTTTATACTCTAATAAAACATTGTGTTTTATGAACTGCATGTGTTGTGTGTGCAAAAGCCTTCATTTATAAAGTAACTAAAGCTGTCCGATGAATGTAGAGGAGTAAAAAGTAGAATATTCCTCTCTGAAATGTAGCGGAGTAGAAATGATAAGAAAAGACTCAAGTGAAGTACAAGTACCTTTGTACACTTGTAGACCTATCTAAGTACAGTACTTGATTAAATGTTCTAACTAACAGTACACCCCTGATAGTGAAGGAGTATTAGAGTTATTGTTATTAAGAGAGATTATTAATTATTTCTCTACAGCAGCCGAAGGGTTAAACTGGGGAGTAAGCGCGGTAAAAGCGACGTAATTCGATACAAAGATCGATAGAAAAAGACCGGAAATTGTCCAAAGTTGTCAATAAAATAAAAGTGTAACATTTGTTGCCTAATTTATTTGTTATAATAATAATAACAATAATAATAACAATAATAATAATAACAATAATGATAATAATAATAATAACAATACTACTACTACTAATAATAATAATATTATTATTGATAATAACAATTATAACAACAACAACAATACTACTACTACTAATAGTAATAATTATTAATAATAATAACAACAATACTACTACTATAATAATAATAATTATTATTAATACTATTAATAATATTACTATTATAACAAAAACAAGTAGCTCACTGACTGTTTGGAAAGCCAAGGGCAATGCCGAATAACCAAAAAACGTCACTAAATAAATATGCACAGGAATAACAATGATAACAGGCAAAACATAACCAACACAATCTAAACTGTCCTCTCGTGATAATTAAAGAGACAATGCTAATAATTAAAGCAACAACAAAAAATGCAGTGTATTCTTATTGAATATATTCGTGTCATTGACGCTTTTATTTTGAAAAGCCTTTGCACGTAGCGCTTCCTGTTGCTGTGTCTAACTTGACAGCTCGGAGCTGTTTCGAAAGCTGCAACATCAACAGCAGCTCGGAGCCTCGTAGCGCCGCTGCAGCCGGGTCCCGCGGACAGAAAGCGGCGAGCCGGCTGATAAAGGTAAAGCCCCTTTCTGCCTCTCATTTTATTCCTTCTCCCTTTACCTGAAGAGGGGGGTGGGGGGGGGGGGGACCGCTCGAAAAGGAATACCAAACCCAGGAAGGAGTTGACATGCCCTTTGCCGCTTGGTGCAGTCAGTGCGCTGATCGCTGTCAGACGCGGACGAGGTAAAGGACCCGGAATGGTGCATTTAAATAGTTCTTTTTAACGCGGAGGAAGCCTGTCCCGGCTTTCAATCTGTTTTGGGATTATTTCCCGTGGGGTAATAACGACAGTACATGCCCGATCGCGGAGCCGGAGCGACGTGGGGAATGCAGAAGAGCGGGTGTTTGGCTGCAGGTGGATGGCCAACCTGACGGTCCCATCCGCGGCGTCGCTCCCGCTCATCCAGAGCTGTTTAGACAAACTGAAAACAGAGAAAACCAGATCAAGACACGCACACGAAACCCGAGCCATGCTTCCAGGGGTCGGCGTGTTCGGCACCAGCCTGACCACCAGGGTGATCATCCCGCTGCTGAAGAACGAGGGCTTCGCCGTCAAAGCGCTGTGGGGCCGCACGCAGGAGGAGGCGGAGGAGCTGGCCAAGGAGATGAACGTTCCGTTTTACACCAACCGGATCGACGACGTGCTGCTGCATCAGGATGTGGATCTGGTCTGCATCAACCTGCCGCCGCCTCTGACGCGGCAGATCGCAGTCAAAACGCTGGGTGAGTCCGGCAGCTGAGGGATGGATGCTGCGGCCCTGGTGCGGTGTGGTGGGGGTGTGGTGGGGCCGGGGTGGATGGTTTAATGCTGCTTGGAGCTGACAGCCAGTCGCATGGCAACTTTGGGGGTTTATTGTCCTGCAGTGGAGCAGACTTGAAGTCCAGTGAGTTTGGAGTTTAGGTCATGGGGGCATGGAGCTGGAGGTTAGGGCAGGTTGGTGCCATGAGCAGCCCCCCCCCTCCCCGTACTGATGAAGCTGCCCTCTTGGCTGACTTATGAGTTCTGCTGCTGTTGGCCTCAGGATTGCAGCTACAGTGCTCTTGAGCAATGCCCTGCCCTGGACTCAGGGCTGGGCAATATATCGATATATTGTGATCTGTAACTAAATATCGTCTACCATTTTGAATATTGTTATTACGCTTGTAATAGATAATCTAAAAGTAGAGCCTTACTTACCCAACGTGATAGCCAAAGAGGGCTTAAGTCTTGTCTTTTCCTGTTTTTTTAAAGGCTACTGACTTTAAGAGACTGTCCTAGCTTTCTATTATTTGCCTTTACCCACTTTAAAACATAATTGATGACTATTTATCTTGAATCCAATTTTGAGGAAATTTGGTTAAAGCACCATTTGTCAACCTTACAATATTGTCAACATCGAGGTATTTGTTTTACAATATCGTGATATTTGATTTCCTCCATATGGCCCAGCTCTACCTGGACTCGTCTTCAGGTGCAGCAGTGTGTGCAGTAGAACTGTCGAGTAGAGGCAAGAACGTCACTGGGACTTTATTGGGATTTATAGAGTCATCCTGCCACTTTTTTAGATACGTTTAGTTATTGATGTTATGCTTTGTACACTGGGAAATGTGAAAGTCGGTCACTAGTGACTATTGTTGGTCTTCTAGCCCACTGATATTTAATCACCTGCCATCTCCTTCTCTATTAGACAGATAGACAGACAGACAGACAGACTGACAGACAGACAGACAGACAGACAGACAGACAGATAGATATTGATCCCAATAAAATGGGAAATTACAGTGTTACAGCAGGAAAATCAGTCACACAGCACAGAATATATAAATATACATGAAATACAAGGATACAATGGACATACATACAATATACAGGAAATAATAATCCGAAAAAATTACAAGAACAAATATTTGAATATATACAAGTTGGGAATACAAAAATGTGCAAATGCTTAAATAGTATGATAATATATAAATAGACCAATTGTGCAGGTTGCACTGCAGTGCAGTATTGCGGTGTAGTATTGGGTGTAGTATTGTGGTGTAGTATTGTGGTGCAGTATTGCGATGTAGTATTGTGGTGCAGTATTGCGTGTAGTATTGTGGTGTAGTATTGTGGTGTAGTATTGTGGTGTAGTATTGTGGTGCAGTATTGCGGTGTAGTATTGTGGTGTAGTATTGTGGTGCAGTATTGTGGTGCAGTATTGTGGTGCAAGTATTGTGGTGTAGTATTGTGGTGTAGTATTGTGGTGCATTGTGGTATTGTGGTGTAGTATTGTGGTGTAGTATTGTGGTGTAGTGTTGTGGTGCAGTATTGTGGTGCAGTGTTGTGGTGCAGTGTTGTGGTGTAGTATTGTGGTGAGTGTTGTGGGTGTAGTTGTGGTGCAGTGTTGGGTGTAGTATTGTGGTGTAGTATTGTGGTGCAGTATTGTGGTGTAGTGTTGGTGAGTGTTGGTGCGTTTGGGTGTGTGTAGTATTGTGGTGTAGTATTGTGGTGCAGTATTGTGGTGTAGTATTGTGGTGCGTATTGTGGTTGCAGTATGTGTGGTGTAGTATTGTGGTGAGTATTGTGGTGCAGTATTGTGGTTAGTTGTTGTGTGGTGAGTATTGTGGTGTAGTATTGTGGTGCAGTATTGTGGTGCAGTATTGTGGTGCAGTATTGTGGTGTAGTATTGTGGTGTAGTATTGTGGTGCAGTATTGTGGTGCAGTATTGTGGTGCAGTATTGTGGTGTAGTATTGTGGTGCAGTATTGTGGTGTAGTATTGTGGTGTAGTATTGTGGTGCAGTATTGTGGTGCAGTATTGTGGTGCAGTATTGTGGTGCAGTATTGTGGTGTAGTATTGTGGTGTAGTATTGTGGTGTAGTATTGTGGTGCAGTATTGGGGTGCAGTATTGTGGTGCAGTATTGTGGTGTAGTATTGTGGTGTAGTATTGTGGTGTCTCAGAGCATTATATGTTGTTTTTGCTTTGCTGTAATTGCCCACAGGGGACAAAATAAAGTTGAATTTGTAATTCCCTCCCTTGAGCACAGGATTTAAATATTGTGACCTTCTCTGAAAGGATAGGCTACAGTTTCTCTCCCAGCACATCAAACATGTCCTGAGTGTGATGCTAATGTGTTTAAAGAGGCCTGATCGTCTTCACCCCACAGCACAACTGGATGTGGGTGGGGGGGACTCCCCGTGAAACAAAGCCTGTGGTTAAATGCTAAACTTGACCTGTGTTTGTGAAACTGGCAGCCACAGAAGAAGAACAGAGAGACGCACAAAGAGAGGTTGTTCTAGTTTAGATCTGGAGCAACGCAGCTTATTTTGGAGATCCCGTTCGGGAGCTGTGGAGCCGCTGTGAAAGAACGGAGGCAAGGACTTTATTTACCCCTCCGTTTGGCAGCAGAGCTCAGCTGGCAGGAAGCTTGAATAGGTCAGGGTTGTGGCTGAAAACCAAATGGGTCCAAAGATACTCAGCACCCGGGGAGTAACTGGGTGAGACACATTGGATCTTAGCTACACACCAGTTTGCTGGGGGAGGACAGCAGGGCTGCAAGTAGTGAGGATTTTCATTATTGATTCATCTGTGAATTTTTATGATTAACACATTTATAAAACACATCTCCCAGAGCCCAACTGTCTTAAAACCAGCCAACGGAGCCATTGTAGTTGTTCTGGAGCTTTCAATCATAACACGTGATTTTCATCACTAGATAGAAAAAACAATGGGAATTTTATCTGCAATCTAGGCTTTTGATTGCGGTTCTTTCATTTTTTTTTTAAAGATTGTGTTTTGGGGCATTTTGGCCTTTATTTTGACAGGACAGCTGAAGAAATGAAAAGGGGGAGAGAGGAGGGAATGACATGCGGCCAAGGGTCGAGGAGTAAACCTCTATATATGGGCGCCCGCTCTACCAACTGAGCCCTCCGGGCGCCCCTGATTCTGGTTCTTATTGATTCTCAATTCTTTGAGGTTTGGTGTTGAATCAGGTCACATGCTTACTTCACAGATTTTATTTGTAATCAAAGGTGATTTACAGTTTTACTGGGGCTTTTCAGCCACATGTTAGAGCGTTGCTTACTGTGCTCCATGTGCTACGGAGACCAAATGTTACGCATGTTAAATTTGAAACCAATGATCAGATTCAGAACCAAATTTTACAAATAATTCCAAATGATTCCAATTGTACTTTTTTAAATGATTCCAATATGGAACTGGTTCTCGATGCCCAATCTTACTGCAATCCCATGACTACTCTGCAAACCCCGTCTTCTGGTGAAGCCCATGTGAGATTTAAAGCACCAGAGTGGCTAAATGGACCTTGTAAACTACAGTTAGGGGCACTTTTGTCAACTGCAGTTTCCAAAGTAAAGTCCAAACTTTGAATCTCAATAATAGACTCATATTGCAGCCGCAGCATCTGTATTGCAACATATGCCTTCACAATCTATAAACCTGAATATAAGAAACCAAATATTACAAAAGAATAGATGTGTATGAATCCTGTTGCAGTGAGAACATGCTATGGACCTCACCTTTTTTATCCTGTCATGTACAGACAGAGCATGTGTGACAGAGACTGGGATCCACCAACCAAACTGCTGTGACTATAGAAGAAGTCTCGCACTGACAGACCTTCCTCCACAGCGCTGCTGAGGAGGGTCTGGGTAGTCCTCACAACATTCAGGGATGGGAGTGCTCTGGTTTATTGGCATTTCTTTAAACCAATCACAATCACCACGGGTGGCCCTAAGCATTGGACGGAGCCACGGCGCCTCTGCAAAATAGCCTCTGGAAGGATCTTGTTTTGGTGGAAAGTGTGTACGTTCAAAAGTAGTTTTAGTCGTGCGAGAGAAAATCTCAGCGGCATCGGAGCAATTCCGGAAGCGGAATGTGGGGAATATATACTACTATCAAAGCGATGCTCCCACTGTCAGTGGCCATCAGAGTGCCGGCATTAGCACTATCTCTGAAGTGTGTGAGGGACGGCGATGGAGAGGGAAGAGCTGCGGAGTGTGAGCTGCAGAGGGACTCTTATGGAGAAGGTCTTGTGACTGGACTCGGCTGACCTTAGCTGATTGTCATGGTTGGTCATCCAACTTCTTGATGCATAGCACGGGATGTTTTTCAATGTCATAAATGTCAAAAAAATTACTCTTAATAAGCATGCAGAGTTTGAATTAAAAGAGCCAGATCGTGATTACGCTTCCTAATCCTAACTATCACAAGACTAATTGAGAAAAAATATTCTTGTCTTTTGGTCTGAATGAAAAAAACAAGTTTATAGGGAAAAGTATAAAGGGAAATTTCTTAGTTCAAGGTCTTTTCACTGTTGATTTGTTCAACTTTTACGCTGTTTTTTTAGATTCAATAATTGCATCTTTCCAAAAGTCGTTAATCATGCTAAGTAATAGAGTAATCTTGTTAAAAAATTGTGATTTCAATGTTGACCAAAATAATAGAGGGATTATGATTTTTCCCATAATAGAGCAGAACTAGTTGAATCGGGTGTGTTTCTAAAGGGCTTCCGCATATTGCCGTGGTTGAAAAAGTGTCCATAAAGTATCCTGTGACTCCCAGTGCAAAGGTGTGACTTCTGCCCCGGCATCCCTGCGCTGAGATAAGACCTCTGTGGCTCCACTCACTCTGACACTGCTGCTACTGTTTGCTCTTTGGCTTCAGTTACATTCTGCGGAGCTAACAGGAGGGACAGGCCCTGAAGTACAGTAGACGGTGTTTGTTTATACCGTGACCACGCTAATGTCAATAGATACACCCGCTACACCATACTGCAGACACCCACTTTACTGTTGGGGAAAGAAATCTCTTTCCTAATCCCGTCAGTATGCATGCAGGGTTTTCTTTAACATTATGAGGTTTAATGTGTACGTTCAAAAGTAGTTGTAGCCGTGAAAACTCGACAGAAAACTCAGATTGGATTTACCCTGCAGAGATCTGAGGAGCATCTAACCATAGTCCCCATGTATCCACCAGAGTTTATAATGCCAACGCGAAGGCGGATTTCCAGCCCAAAATGAGTGAAATCCAGGCGGAATTTCCGTCGGCAACGGAGCAATCCCAGAAGTGGAACGACAAGGATATAGACTAGTCTCCACCTAAGCCGAATGAATCAGTCCCGAGGATCAAAACCTACTAAAAGACTTCTCTCAGATCTGATGATTGTAGTCGGTCCCCAGTGGACTTCTTTAGCAGGTTTTGTCTTTAAACTTAGTGTTTTTATTCATTATCTTCTCTAAGTTTTAGACACAAATACGATAATAATAATGGTCCAAAATAACGTGAAATTACATATTTCATTCATTGGAAATATGTACTGTAAGTACCTAAGTTTTCTACAAACCTAGGGAAGTGGGCACGTGTCAATGCTTGTGAAGTCCAGTTGTAACCCCGTCTGAACGTTGCACAAGCCAGCTGATCCTGAGTCAGAATCCCTAATCATGTTCCAGTGAACTTGACTCAACCTGCACCCCAGCCGCCGCAAACCAGCCAACGACCGTTCTTTCTCTCCTTCCTCTCAGCTCATTTCCTCACAGCTCATTGTTCCTTTCCCAACCTCCTCTCCCCCCCCCCCCCCCCCCCCCCCCAGCCAAGTCTGGTATCCAATCTTATTTATGTTCTGGTGGATTACAAACATAAAAACAGTATTTGCATATTCTGTTCAACCCGGTTTCAATTATCAGACAAGAAGTCAAAATTGGAGTCCACTGTGTACTCTACTGGCCGATATATTTGTCAGTATTTATATTATAATATGTTAACTAATCATTTATGATTATTTTTCAGTATGGATTGACTTGTTTATTTTTGATTAATCTATTGATTATTGTACCTATAAAGTGAAAAATGCTGCTCAAGTTGCCATCTTTATCAGATTAACAGAAAACTCAAAGTTCCTTTTTAATGATATAAAACTGAGGAAAGCATCGAATCATCACGTCGTAGAAGCTGAAATCAGAGAAAGTTTGACATTTCTGCTTAGCCTAATAAATGACCTTAAAGCTTCAGTGCGGAACTGTTTTATGTTAATGAGCGTCCGTTACATTCAAGCCATTGCTAAATGAGTTGCTCCAAAGCTAATGAAGACTATCAGCCCCACCCATCTCTCTCTGTGTTTCTCAGTTTGACTATGTTCAGAAGATTGTGGCGTCCGGCGACTTTCCCGCGCAGAAACTCAATTAAATGAAAATAATTCACCTTTTAAAATTTTTTTAACTCCGTGTCCTTCTTGTAACTGTGCGGAGGAGATGTGGGGGTGGTGCGCGATCACGGAAGGCTTGTATCATGTGGACACGCTGACATGTTTTGTTGTCATTACTTAGACACTTCCTCCCGGGGGGGAGACAGAAACTACGCGCTATAGCTTTAAGAACTCAGCGATTCAGCGGTATAAAGATATCCGTTCCCTCCCGAGGCTATTTTCACAGCAGCACTGTTGCGCCGTCCGGCCAGGACGATTGTGATTGGTTTAAAGAAACGTCAGTAAACCAGAGCATGTTTTTCTCCCATCCCAGAATGCTGTGTTGACTAGCCAAACCCTCTGGCAATGCGAGACTACTTCGGGGCTAACTCTTTTTCAGTTTACCTAACAATTGGGAAGCAAGACACTTTGCTGGGTCTTGATGGGCTGCAGCATTTAGTCATGAACAGATTGAAACCATGCATTTACTACCACAACGTTACCGTTAATTAGTTCTCAGCTCCTGTCTGCTCTGATCCGCCATCTTTCTCTAGCTGGCTCTGCCACACACTCACTACGTACACACTACGCATTGAGTAGGGCTGCACAATTAATCGAATTTTAATCGCGATCACGATTTGGACTTCCCACGATCAAATTTGCGTGATCAAGCGATTATTTTTTATAAAGCGTCATTTCATAGAACGCTCCGGGTTTTTTGCAAAGCCAATCTCCCGCT
The DNA here is from genome assembly GCF_008692095.1 of Etheostoma spectabile. Lineage (NCBI taxonomy): Eukaryota > Metazoa > Chordata > Actinopteri > Perciformes > Percidae > Etheostoma > Etheostoma spectabile. Next base: position 2,406,010 of record NC_045754.1, read on the forward strand.
CCATAAAGCCGTCTGCTCATGAGGCAGTCAGAGTAGTTCACTGCACCCCGTGCAGCTAAGTTTCTAGATGTAGACAGTCCCAGAGGACAGAGTAGCGTGAGGAAAACTCAACAGATAGCAGTCGGTAATACGTCAGTCTCAAGGTTTACCAGTTTACCAGTAAACGCAACACTTTGTCCCATTTGTTGTTTTTCAGACAACAGCAGTGACCAGTGCTAGTTAGCGTCTGTTAGCTGTTAGCTCTTCTAGGACGCACCGGTGCTAATGTCCTCGCATCCGCTGCAATGCTGTTTATATGGATATGGTTTAATTTTGCGTTACATGACCCATTTCGTCTGTAAAGCCGTGCCTGTGTGCTCTCTCGTCCTACTCTCTCTCCTCTTACTCTCCGCGCCCCGCCACACAGCGGCCGCCGGTCCACACTTCTGATGTATGTCTACAGTTTTAATTTTTCATTAACACAGCTGTATATTGTTAAGTATGAGCAAACCTGTATTTGTACCAGTGTTTCCGCGGGTAACTCTGTTATCGCGGCCGCTACGGCGAAGAACACAGAAGAAGTTTTTGAATGCAGCTAACTTCAGTTGGTAGAGTAACAGCGTGGGAGACGGAGCTGCTGCACCGAAGCCTAGACCAGGACCAGAGATGTGACCCATGGCCAGAATATCATAGTTCATAAAAATGCAGCGCAGTGAAGATACAGACGTTTAATACACACGACGTGTGTATCCGCCGTTCGACCCGTGCTGGACCCGTTCATAATGATCAGCCGTCTCTCTGTGAGTAGCGTCCATCACACTCCCTCTCGCAGTTATAAATAGCCTATGTGACAATAAAATTAGTTTTGGTTAAAATCAACAAATAATCGTGAGAATAATCGCGATCAAAATTTTGATCAAAATAATCGCGATTATCATTTTGGCCATAATCGTGCAGCCCTAGCATTGAGCTATTTTTTAAAGGAGCCACGCTACTCTTACAAAAATCTTATGTGAGAACAAGTGGATTGCACTTAAATCCAGATCTCAGTCAAATCTCAGTAATACTGCTAGCCATAAACTTGCCATTTTACAAGTTTTTTTTTTCAGTTATCAGTTCTCATTCATATACTGTATGCCAGGTGTTTCCGACCCTGTTGTGGGTTAGATTGTGTAGCAAAGACAATCCAAACAATGCTTCTTTTTTGTTTTGTTTTATCGAAGCTTTTGCGGTTTGACAGTCTCGTTCTATTATATCGCAATGTCAGTTTGAATTAGATGAATCATTCAGAACTAGCAAAGACGTTTGCCAACACCGTTGATATACCAAACATATGTATTTAAATGCGTTCTTTTAAGGGTCCTACTTCTGATAAGATAAATAAACCAGTATAAAGTGAAACAAGCATTGTCAGAAAGCTGAAAACATGGCTGTTAGTCTGAGCTCATGAATATTTAAATCATAGATGTTTTAGAGAAACATGGTTTTCACAGGACAACAAGAATGTTACATGCATGTAACTGCATACGCTCTCAATAACAGTGTTTTAAAAGTCCAATAAAACCATTGTTTACAAAGTAGACACATAAGAAATAAATGCCATCTATATGAGTGTCAGGGGAAATGGCCAGTGTAATTATTCCCATAAACTGCAGTATGTATATTACATCACCGCAATGCATGACACCTCCAGGAAAAAGTCTCCCGCACTGGGAGTGAGAATGCAAAACTAACTTCCTCCTCTGTCAGAGTGTGTGAGCTGATATAATCTGCCCGTGGCTGGCTCATTGCTTACCCCGTGAGCTGAGTTAATAAGTGTGATCAGACTTTTTCAACAGAAGAATGTGAACACTGGCTCTGAAAACAGTTTTGTGTTATTTTCTGTCTTAAAGGTCTCATATAATGCTCATGTTATGGTTCATAGTTTGGTGGGTTTTTACTAGAACAATTTGAAATGCTACAAACACCAAAGATTCTTTTGTACTCTTTTTAAATAATTTTAATAATAATGTTTTCCTGTAAATCGTTTCAGTGGTTCATCAACTCGTAACAGGGGGAACTTCTGCATTCGCGGCTCTCTATCAGCTATAACCGCACTATGCAAGTCTGCCAGATCGCATAGTGATCTGTAGTTCCAATGAGACAATTCCGCTTCTAACCTGTAGGGGGACCAAAGAGAAAGAGTGCTTTGGTGTTGCTTTAATGTTAAAAAAAAACTTTATTTTTCTCATACTGTCTGTCTGAATATACTTCACCTGTGTTCCCTCTCTGTCTAAACTGCTCTGTTTTAGCGCCTGCCTTTTTAAGTCCCCTTCCTGAAAAAGCCCAGTCTGCTCTGATTGGTCAGCATTTCCAAGTCTTCACACCTGTGCTCTCAGAGTCTGCACTCACCCGTCATTGTAGCTGGGAATGACTGTAACGCCACTGTAGCATCACTTTCCACCTATATATATATATATATATATATATATATATATATATATATATATATATATATATATATAGTATACTTGTGACATCACAACTGTACAGAAGTCCTGACGGCTCATTTAAAGGCACAGTTTCTGAATACGGGCTGTGTACATTTGTCAGTGAAATGAGCATTTTTATACTTTGACAGTATTTAAATAGTACCTCAACCTGATTTATTATCTTATAAAAAAAGACATGGTTCAGGCGCTCAGATGGCTCAGTTGGTAGAGCGGGCCCATATACAGAGGTTTACTCCTCGATGCAGCGGGCCCATGTTCGATTCCGACCTGTGGCCCTTTGCTGCATGTCATCCCCCCCCCCCTTTCATTTCTTCACCTGTCCTGTCAAATAAATGCCCAAAATGATCTTAACTAAAAAAAAAAAACATGGAAATTTCACCTTTTACAATATGGGACCTTTAATTTTTCTTTTAGCCCATTTTAATTTTACACGACATATATATCCGGCCTTGAAGTCAATTATATTTATATTTTGCAAGTGAAATGCAAATGTCTCAGGTAATTTGGAATGTCCTTGTATTTGTATTATACCAACAACTCTAACAGAAAAGGTAAACTAAAAATCATCGCCCATAATATTAATGGATCAAAATGTGTTATTTGGCTTGTCTCTAGACCATATGATGCCCTATTCTTACTGAACTCCTCCATGTTGTTGGACACAGAGGGGTGGAATCTGGTCGGCCACTCCTGCCCCCCACCACCAGAACCAGAAGGGGATATTTAGTAGGTATACAAGTGTCATGGAGTATTGAGCTGGCCTACTGGGTAGAAACCCACGGGCCCTGGAACAGAACCTCTGAATGAACGACTGTCACCATTTAAATGACTTCAAAGAGCAAGCAGGCAAAACAGGATGAACAAGAAATGACGGAATAGAGACGTAAAATGACTAAAAGAAGTTAAGATGGCTAAAAAAGAGCCGTTAACCACTAAAACTTGACGCAGAACTACTAAAAGAGTGTACAATGACTAAAGAAAGGTAAAAAATGACAAAACAAAGAAACACAAAACTGGAAAAAAAGAGATGTCGCTTAAACGGGTTCCACAGGTTGTTCAGCTTTGACCAGAGTAGGCTCGCCCCCCCCCCCCCCCCCCCCAATCCATCATACCAGTCCGTCTTGTTGGGCCGCATCTCTCCTTCCATACTTTCTTTTCTTCCATTCTCTTTCTCACCACTATGGCATTCCTGAGGCGTCTCATGTCAAATCAGGCTTTCGTGGTGTGTTGGGAAGGCAGGGAACCTTACACACACACGCCACACACACACACACAAAGACAGACTTGTGTGAGGCAGAAGGATTGAAGGAAAGTAGGATTTCTTAAACCAGAGGATTTTGAAGGATGAAGGATTCTTTGGTCTGTTTTTTTTCAGATCCATTTGAATTCATTAGCATTTCCGACATACTGCAGCCTGATGAATTCAGACACCGTGTGTGTGTGTGTGTCAGAGCCTTAAGATACATTTTAGTATGGCCGATTGGAAGTTTCTCAGTAGAATTAGTTATTAACTATATTTAATGTCGCTTGAAGCAGTGGATCTTTAATGTACCAGAGCTGTTGTTTATTCATGGGATCAAGGCTTGTAAAAATTAGAAAAATGGGAACGCTGGTGCCCCAGTTTTTGGTCTTTTAGGTTTAGAGTACAGTTTTTGTTTTTAGGCATCATTTTAATGTCTTTAAAAAAATGTACAAAGTATCCAGCTTTAAAGTTACAATGAGTGGACAGATGCTTATGAACTCACAATACAGAAAGTATACTTTCTATACTGGAAGATAAAGTAACTCCAGACCCATTTTATATCTTTAGACAGAGCTTTTAACAACACCTTATGGTCTTCCTCTGCAGATGAAGTTTGCTTTGTCTCCTGAGGAAGACCATGCAATATGTCTGAAAGTTCCGGGCTGTAACTAATATTTCCTTTTCCAATTAATCAGGGGATTATTTTCTCAATTAACATTTGATCTATTGAATCTTAGCAACTAACATTTGATAGCCAACACTAAAAATATTCAGTTTAGTAGCACTTAAGACAAAAAATCAAGCCATCATCACAATCAAGAAGCTATAGGGAGTGTAAATTGATTAAAAGAATTAGTCATTTATTAGTCATTTGACTGATAGTTTCAGCTTCTTATTTTTGTTGACATCACTTTTTAACATTGGGCTCTAGTCGGGGTGCGTTTTCCTCCTGCTGTGTGTGAGCGGGGCGGCAGCTCTTGTGCCGGCCGCATGCTGAGAGGCAATCTGAGAGCTGAACTGAAAACGTTACACGAGCAAGAGTTTCATTTGCACTTTCTGTCCCTTTGTGCAGTTTAGGTTTGGCAGTGGGAGGAGGAAGTGGTGGGAGACATGCCCCGCAGCACCGTGCGACCTCTGGAGGGTTTTACACTGATGAGCAACAGGCACGGAAGTGTATCTTTTTATAGCAGTTCACCATACTTTATGACGTTTATGTAAAATCCCCTTCATCACGTTGCTCCGGTATTCATCATTTTGGAAAATAAAACAAATTCCGTCATCACATCAAGTGTAAATGTAACCACACCCACTCCCAGTGAAATCCAAAGAGCTGCCGAAAGGCTTCCCCAAACCTTTTCAGAGTATATCCAATGTGTGTGTGATCTCTCTCTCTCATGTCAGTGATAGAAACTATCAGGTATCAGGTCTGAGCCACTCGCCCCACCCACCCGGACTGTGCTGCTGTCTAAGAATAGCCTCTAATACTCATCACGCTCTGATAATATTTAGAAGCAAAGTACATGGGCAGTTTGGGTAATTACAGCCTGAATTACGTCGTACGAGGGCAATATCCTCTATGTTGATATACAGTAGGTAGTTTCATATCTCGATGACGATATGCATCACGATATAATGTGATTTGATAAATAATTATATTTATCTAGTGCAGATGCAGTAACCAACGTTGTAAAGCATGTTTTTGTATATTCCAGTGTGAATTACATATTTGACAAATGAAAGATTAAGAGTATTTTTCTCATTTTATTAATAACTTTAGTGCAAAATGGAAATAACAGAAGATCAGAACGTAAAGTGTCATCCAAATGACGTAAACATTGTAAACATTGCTGTATCCCAGTTAGGCTGCTTGTTGTTCGACATTGCGATAGAAACGGTTTAGAAAAATATGCACAATAAATATATACGACAGACATTGTTTTGACCAGATACTGTCATATTGTGCAGCCCCACTTTGTAAAGTTTCCCATTTCCTCTTAAAGCTATCAGCTAAAAGGTAAGAAATTCCCCTAAGGAGTAAGTGGAGACCAAAACAAAGCTGAAATGCGTGTGGATGTTGGCTTTACATTTGACCACGAGCAGATAGAAACAGGACTTTGAATGCTAATGCAGTCTGCTGGATGTGGAAAATATAAAAAACTGTTTGCTGACACTTTCACCTTAACACCTTTATAAAAGTTCTGCATTGAAAATGTTACGTAAGTAAAAGTACGTCGCTCAAGTCAAAGTATCATCAGAAAAATGTAATTAAAGTAGTATTCAATGCAGAAAAACTATCTTTAATGGTCTGATCATCCAGCCGGACTTGTAGGCCCTTTATATTGTTGGCTAGTTTCATTTAGAATAAAACATAGTATTTTAAGATTTAAAGTAACTAATACTGTCAGATGAATAGCGGAGTAAAAAGTAGAATATTTCTCTCTGAAATGTAGCGGAGTAGAAGTAGAAAGTGACGAGAAATGAAAAGACTCAAGTAAAGTACAAGTACCTCAACATTTGGAAGTACAGTACTTGAGTAAATGTTCTCAGTTACATTCCACCTGTTTTTTTTGGTTGTTGTGCTGTCCCCAATTGTCCAAAAAATTGATTGATACAAGGTTAAAGCTCTACCAGATTTTGTTAAGGCGCCTACTAGTGTTCCCCAGTTGTTAACCAGCTCACTGTCTGTGTTCTGAAACTTAACCTGAACTCTTTTGGGTAGCTGTAACACAATCAGGGCGCGTATCTTTAAGTTGCCTCAAGTGTTGCTGTAGCACAATAGTATACTGCATGTCCCAGGTTACTTGGTTATTTCACACAAAAGACAACATGAAAGAATTTAATGAAAGCAGTGCCAGTATTAATTAGATGAAGCTGAGAAAAGGGATTAAGATGTCAAATGCTATGAGGTTGATTAATGGCTGGGCTTTCTCACTAGGAGCTTATCTTGACAGCTGGGTTGTCATGGAAACTTTAAATTTGGTTATAATGACACCCAGTATTTTACCACATGTCCACATTGGGTGGACAGCAAGTGCGTAAGGGCACGTCGTCATACTCTGCTTCTGACTGGCTAGTTGTCTTTACCTAGCTACTGCTCATGTGAGACTCCCAACAAAGATGGAATAGAAGTGAGATGTCTCACTCTGTAGCTAAAACAAACCTATTGTGGTACAACCTCTAAATACAAATATTAGCATAATAGGAGCACTTTCAGGCCTATGAGTAAAGATGCATTGTTAACTTCATAGGCTGTGTATTTGTGTTACTACATTATCTGGGTCACATGACATGACATAAGAAAAGATGTTACCTGGAATTCATTCAAAACTTTATTTTGTTTAATAAAGTAATACAGTAATACATGGTTTGAAGTTTGACTGAAAGAGACAGTTTCATATTGTTAATCGAAATTATTTCTGAGAAAATGAATTGTACAGATACATTTGCAATTGTCACAGCTCTAACAATGAGATAATAGTAAGTCATTTATCAAAGCCTTAAATTGACTGATATATGGGGGCAAGACCAATTTTAAGTTGCTTTGTGTCACAGTCCATGAACGTGGAGCAGCACAAAAAGTGTGCGTTTATACCAAGTATTAGGGATTTTTTTCAGGTGTCTCATCATCCAGATGAGAGCTAGCCTGAGTGAGAGTAAGACGCATGTGACGTCTGAATGTTTTTTTTATTGACATGCATTGAATGGCAGCGATGGTTGATCCGCACTCTGATGAGCACACAGCCACCTGCTCTGAAGGGCCACCCAAAGGCAAAGAGCTATTTATAACCTGACTGCAAAGGGCACGCAGGCGTCATCATAAATACATGTTCCAACCGCCGATGCTCTTATGCAACTGCACTACCGACCGGTGATGAGCTCTTCAACAGCCAACTCAACTCTTTTTAGAAGGGCTAGTAGACCCAAAATGCACACTTTCTGGGTAACAAAATATGAAATATAATGCTCCAGCTGTTTTCCCATTTTCAGAAAAGGATAAAAACTATTTTGGACATATATTTGTGGAGCCTCTGGGTGGCCGTTTGTCATGACAGCAGATATTCAGTTTTTTTTTACTTGCAGCATGCAAGACTTTTTCTGCCATTTCTAACTCATTGAAAAGCAATTATTTTTCCCACTTATCAAAAACAGATGCCTTAGAATCTACCGACCAATTAAAGTATGTTTCATCCAACTTAATGTAACCAGGCTTGAAAAGACTTCCCGAGCCCCGAAAGGCTCCAATTTTTTTTGGGTTTGATTTTTCTGTGTGGTTAGGTCTTTCGGGTTGAGCGGGTTTTTTCCACAGGTTTAAAAAAAGAAAATGAACGCAGCCTAAGACATCACCAAAGAAAAACGCCGGGTAGAGGGGTACCTCCCTTTCCCCGGCCCTTCTTCCATTTGCTGCTCCTTTTTTTTTTTACCACCATTTCCCACTGGTTCCGTTTAGTTCCCCGGACTCCATCCCATGCAAATAAATGTGGTGAGTTGGGGTGTGAATCACCCGCGCGAGAAGGAGGGAAAGGTGAACGCGGGGAAATGAGAAAAAAAGGGGAGAAAAAAGCTTTTTTCCTTAAAATTGCCTTTGTTGGGGAAAAATGCAATGGGGGGGCTCTTCGCCCCCGCCACGCTCGCTGACAAGTGAGCTTCCCGAAGAAACAGTCAAAGTAGAAAACTCCCCGCCCCCCTTTCAAAGTGAGCTTTTTTTTCTGCATGAACCAAAAAGGAACTGCTGTGTGGCGGTGAACTTGGGTTTTGCAGGTTTTGGAGGGAGATCCGTTATATTTAAACCCCAAAGGGCAAGCGAGGGGGCAACTTTTGTTTGGGGAAATTTTTCCCAAATAAAAAAAAAGGGTGGGATTGGCGCGGGCTTTAAATAATAGGTGATTTTCTTTTTAAAACCGAGTTTAATAAAAATTCTTTTTTTTTGTTTTTAAAATTTTGAGAAAGGGAAAAGACGCTTTGGGCCCTTTGGGGCCTTTTTTTTCTTTTGCAACTTTTCCTTTATATTCAAAGTGGACAGGAAATGAGGGGAGAAAGAGAAAGGATGGCTGAAACAAAAACCTGAAAAAAAGATTTGAACGGGGGACTTGGGTTTTTTCAGGGACGTACGTTAAACCTTAGCCATCAGGGGAAGGTTTTGACATAACAAGTCCTTTTCAGTCTAATTTAATTTTGACCATGACGTCTGAACCTGAACCCTAACCCATTTAGATTGCAGTTATCCCCAGGACCAATATGGTGGAAATTTGTTTCAGAATAATAATTAAAAACAGAATCAGGGTGATTTGTAAAAAAAAAATACTTTTGTCCCCACCCAATTTTTTTTTATTTTATTGGTTATTTTTTAAGGGACAAAGCAATTTAGGAACATTGTTGTAAAAAAAACACCATGAAAAGTCCAGAAATTGTAAAAAAAACTAATTTTCCTCTGTGTCCCCGGCAGTGCTAGGATTAACAAAAGAACCAGCCTTAAAACACCCATTACTAAATTAAAAGGTACACATATTGGGGAATTTCTTTATAATTTTGACAAAACAACAGAAAAAAAATACTGATGACAAAGACATCTTCAACCCCCCTAACGCTTCATTTAACATGAAAGTGTATGTATGGGTTTATAAGTGTGTGCAGTTTAAAATGTAGAAAGAGTATAAGTTTTCCAGAAAGGGGGGGAAAACCCCCCAACCCCCCCGGCAAAATTGCACCCTGCAAAAGTGATTGGGAGAAATGAAATGAACCCAACTACTGTACTTTTTAGTAAGGGGGGTGGCTACCAAACCCAGAACTTTCATGCTACATCTAGGTCCTTTCACAGTACCCCTTGGGCCGTTTTAAAAAAAACCCCGGGAGCAATTTTGGTCAATAGGGGTTAGCTCTAGCTAATGTTCCTGTTCAGGGAGCTTGCGTCTGACTATGTTCTCCTGAGTCAGGTAGAGTAGCACGACTAATGTCTCCGGGTTTTCAGGTATTGGTCTGAGCTAATGTCTCCTGTACTCAGGTAGTTACAGCTGAGCAATGTTCCGTATCAGGTAGTTTGCAGTCTGAGCTAATGTTTCCCTTGTCCGGAGCTTGCATCGAGCTAATGTCTCCGGTTTTCAGTACTTACAGTCTGAGCTAATTCTCCGGACTCAGTACCTAGCGTCTAGAATTTCCCTGAGTTAGACTTAGCAGCTGACTAATGTTCCCCGTATCAGTACTTATAGTCTGACTAATGCTCCGGATCAGGTACCTAGCAGTCGAGTAAGCTCCTTGTCAGGTAGTTTGCATCTGAGTAAAGTCCCCAAGAGCAGGGAGCTTAGCTTGAGTATTCTCCCTGAGTCATAGTTGCATTTAGCTAAGTCCCTGCGTCAGGGAGCTTGCAGTCGATAATGTCTCCTGTTGGAGCTTTGCGTTGAGCTAAGTCCCGGGGTCGGAGCTTACAGTCGAGCAATGTCCCTGTATCAGGACTTAGCTCGAGAAGTTCCGGTTTTTTTAGGAGCTTGCATTGACTAAGTCTCCTTATCAGGTGCCTAGCAGTCTGAGTAATGTTCATAGTCGGGACTTACAGCTGAGAATTTTTCCTTCCCGAGCTTGGGGCTGACTAAGTTCCTGTATCGATAGCTTTGCCCGTCGACTAATTTCGGTTGTGGAGATATTTGTAGAAAATTGTCAAAAAACTTTAGGGTAGAACCACCCTTTTTTAATTAAAAATCTGTAAAATTATGCTTTATTTCAACTAAAAGAGTAGGATTTTTTGGGAAAAAAAAGGAAAAGTAAACCAAAAAAGGCTTTTATAGTTTTTTTTTTTTTGTGTTGTTGTTTTAAGAAAGGGTTTTTTCCCATGATGAAATAGTGTTTGTTTACATGTGTCGGTGGGTTTACGATACAATTTTTAGAATTTTTTTTTAAAAAAAAAAAAAATTTTTCTTTAAAAGAAGGTTGACCTCTTAGGAAAACCTTTTTTTTAAGTTTTCAACGCAAAACAAGCACTTTTTCAAAAAAAATATGAAGGTCCAATTTCCCTGAATTGTGGGTTTTTTCGTTTTTCAGATAAAAAATCATTTTTAAAAAATTGCTTGAGCCCAAATAATAAAAAAATTTTTTTATTTTAAGGGTAATTATTTTAGTAAGGGAAACCAACGTTTTGCTTCAACCTTGTAAATATTATTCCTGTTTTTACTGCAAGAAGGTTAAGCTGTCAAATTAAAAAACTTCCATGAACATAAAACAACCCCCTATATGGGTTGTGGGTTTGGGGTGTGGTGGTTGGGTGGTGTGGGTGTGTGTGTGTTTTGGGGGGTTTGTGGTGTTGTGACTGGCTGAGCCCAAATTGGGGCAGCCAAAAAAAACCGCAATCACTGTGGTATTGGAATTGGTTGTGAAATTTCCTCTTTCACAAAATTGCGTATGTGTGTTCCCATGAATTACTGTCCCCTCCCACAACTTTTGTCATTTTCTATTGTTTAAATGAGGGGCCTTGTAGAACTTTACTCTCTTTATTTCGTCCGGCTTATCCCTTTATTCCCAAGGGGAAGCCTTCCATTATTTAAAGGGGTTTTCAAGCCCCTTTTGCGCCCGTGTTTTGGAAAAGGCCTTCTTTTCTTAATAGCCCTTGGGGGCTGAGGACAAAGCAGCTGCAACTGAGAGCATGGGGGCGACACTACTGTCTTAGACTCCAACCAGGGTCTTGTTTCCCTTCTCCTGGCCGCCTTTTACTACAGTGTTTTTGTTTTTTTTTTTTTTTAGTATTTGTGCTTTTTAGATGGAAACACAAAACCTTACCATGGGTCAAGAATGAATTAACAGTTAAAGTTTTGAACTGCACAATAAAAATCTCAGCCTTCAGAAACCCACAGCAAAAGGAAGGGTTTTTGGATCTACCCAGGAAATTTTTTTGTTTTCCGTTACTGCTAAGGTGGGAAAAATTGTTTTGGGACATTAAGGTTCTTTTCCCTCTGTTCCTGCTAACAAAATGTAATGTTTCAGCATTATTGTTGCTCCCCGAGTTGGAATATAATCCGCCCAATTAGAGATGGAAGGATGTAAAGATGGAGTGAGCTGGAGTGAGCTACTGTAGCTCTCCATTTCTAAAATATACTCTTGGTTTCAGGTTCATGTTACTGAATGGTTCATAGCTCCGTCCATCCTTCTTAGTTTTGCCACAAAGAGCATCCAGCTTGTTCTCGTGCATGACTCAGTCATTCTGTAGCATCGGGCTAAGTATATTCCTGCTGTTTTCTACTGACTCAACTGTCGGTTAGTCAGTCACATGGGATAGCCAATCACAAACAGCAGCGTGTGCATCTCCCAGTAGAAATGAATGATAGTGATGTATCGGAGAGAAGAAGACTTTTCTGCAGGTGCAAGAAGCAGCCAGCTAAATTAAAATCTTGTGATTGAAGTGATTAAATGAAAGTTAAAAATACTGAGAAATACGTGCATTGATTTTCTTTCAGAAAATGCGATTACATGATCAATATTAATCTCGTGTCTACGAGATTAGGCAGAAAGAGTGACTCATCTCACATTACACATAGTCATTTAATCCACTGGTAATATAAAAATATTGTTTAGTGCAGTTTAAGTATGGAGCTGGAGGACTTGGAAGCAGGAGGGGAATTTTAAAAGGCCTGAAGTGAAAACAGACAAACACATTATTATGTTGTAACAACATTGTGGAAATATGAAATTTGTGTTTTAAAGGGGAGTTATGTGCAGGAACTGTTTATTGATGACAGGCAGGTGCAGGCAGACTGAGCTTGCCAAAGTCTTGCAATCAGGCCCTTTCATACATGCATTGTATCCCCAAAATATTTCAGGGCCTTTTTATGTGGAGTTTGCATGTTCTCCCAGTGTTTGCGTGGGTATCCTCTGGGTGCTCCTCCCACCATAAGGACATGCATGCTAAGTAGCTGTCCGGCTAATACTGGCACATTTACAAAAATGTGGAATATTGGGCATTGTCCTAATAAAAAAGAATATATAATAATAATACAACCTGTACTGGACATTAACAGACTTTACCCTGTCAGCTTACTAGTACAAAGTTTGTGTAATGTCCAGTTGAGCCCATGTGTAAATAGATTAGTTCAAGCGTGTGTTGAGGACGTTTTTATCACAGCTCACGCAAAACCGGGAGAAAACAAACATTGGAGGGCGAAGAAGTAGGGTCTCTTACACAAAGACGTCAACGTCAAGAGACATGATCAAATTACGAACCGGCTTCGTGGCCACAGTGTATTCCACGTCATGTCCTGCATCCTGCACGCCACCATTCTCATAAACAAAATGTACAACCATAATGTATAACCAGTTGAGAAAGTCTGAAACGGACAATCTTCTGTCGTGTGCTACATGTGTGAAAGGGCAACTTTAGACAATGTCTGGACCTGATTTGTCGGCCATTCTCTGTAGTTCACATGAGAGAATGGCTACAGTGACGTTTCAAGGTGTGGTACCATCATGTCTGTACAGGCGGAGAGCCAAAATCTGCTTTCACCGTATCTGGCAACCCACAGATACCTATCCACAATTCTTAATAAAGTAATTCTTAGTACATGGCAGATGGATACATTGTTGTTAGCCAAGAAATAGTTTCAGTGTGCAACTCAACTTAAAACCACTATTTTTTTGACATCTCTGTTGGAGTACATAAGAAACACACAAAGTACAATGTGTTAGTAAGTGAGCTTTAGATGAGTAAGCAATTTTTGAACTTTGAACAGAGCCAGGCTAGCGGTTTCCCCTGCTTAGCTAGGCTAACAACTAGGCTAGCTAGGCTATCTAGGTTAGCTGGGCTAACAACGTCCTAACTCCAGCTCCGTATTGAAAACACATGAAAACTTACTTATAATTATTCTTTAGAGACAGTACGGTAGTTCAGTTCACCTGCATCTGCCTGGTCTGTCTAGTCTCAGTACAAAGCTGCAGAGAGATGGAACCTGCATTTTAGACAGATGTGCTTCGTTCAGGAAAAATGAAAAAAAAAAAAAATGTATTTTAAGGAAAAAAAAATATTGAGGGCAAAGGTCACAAAAGAAAGACTCCTCATAAAAAACCCGAGGAAACCCAATCAGAAGTTAGAAATGAAACTAGGTAAATCCTCGGTCACATGAAAAATTTGCGGTTAAAAATTTGAACATGGAAAAAGCCAAAAAAATTTTGCAACCCGTTAAAGCAAGGGTTTTCTGTACGACTCAGGGTATTCAAATCCCCACAGGGGCCCACAACCCCTTTGGGGGGAGGAGGGGGAAGGGGGGGGCACAATACAGCATAGAAAAAACTGTTTTTTAAATTTAAATAAGGAAAGATTAAAATTTAACGTAATTTCATTGTCAGGGGTAAAAAAAACGAAACCAAATTTTAAAAAAAAAGCCCGGTTTTTGCGGGGGCCAACCAAAAAATTGGGCAAAAAAGGCAGGAAAAAAAATGCGGGGAACCTGTGATAAAATTCAAGGGGGTATAAAACCGGGTTTTTTGGGCCAAAAAGGGGCCAGGAAAAAAAGAAAATATTTAAAATTGCAAAGGGGAAAAAAGAAAGCAAAAAAAAAAAATATGGCATAAAATACTGTATGGCAGTGTCCCCAACAACATGGGGAAATGAAAAGCTATTTTTAAAAAAAAATGTGTCCACACACACAAAGAGCATAAACGGGCCCAGTTTTGGGAATCGTTTGGAGGGGGTTTTGGTGTTAAAAGTGAAATAAAGTCAAGGAAAAAGCATTCCCCCTACGGGGTGTTGCTTAGTCAAGGGGGGACCGGGCAGAAATTAAAGTGGGGAGAAAATGCCTTCCCCGTGCTCCTTTTTGGAGGGGAAATTGGGAAAGGGGGGGATGAAGGGGGGTAACCCCCGTTGGCCCCCGGGCACATGGGCCTTTGACATACATTAAATTTTAAGGAAAAATAAATTTTAACATTTGGTATTCCCAAACATTTCAAAAATTTTTTAGGGCTCTTTTTGGCAAAAATTTGGGAAAAATTCATTGGGAAAAATGAATTTTGGGCCGTGACAAGGGCTTGGGGAAAATTTTTTTTTTCCCTGAACCGCAAAAAATAAAGGCAATACACACAATAAATTTTGCCTCAAACTTCAACAAAAAAAACCCTTTGCTCTGCCCATTTTACCAAATAGGAAACTCAAAAATAAGGGCATAACCCACATCTTTATCTCTGGGGATATTTGTGAGTTCACAAAAAGCGGGTGGGATGAACCTCCACTACTTTTTTTTTGCTGTATTGGTTTTTTGTTTGCGCCCGTCTTGCCCGCTTTGTTTTTTTTCACCTTGCTTATCTCCCCCCCCAAAAAGGGGGCCGCCCCTAAACGATCATTGTGTTGGGCCCGTTGCTTACCCCCAAAAGGGTTATACCCGAAAACCCGCCAGGGCAGGCTGCCAAACCAATTGTGGCAAAAAAAACAAATAAAAAAAAGCTATGAAAGGCAGTATTTCAAACATCACGGGGAAAGTGTAAAAGTAAAGGGGGTATTCCCGGGTTTTTTATGTAACGTCATGGTTATTTAGTCCATGTTTGTGATGCAGGCCTCAAAATGAGGCCTTTTACACTGGGAATGTGTCAGTCCAGTAATACTGGGGAAATTTGGGCGGCGTTCCGGCTTACTTGTTTTTAAAAGACAGGAAACACTGTTCCCCTACTAGTGCAGGACCCCTAGGCTTAAAAAATTGGGAGTTTTAAGAGATATTCCTGTCACACTGATGTGTGTGAAATGATGTAAAACTGGTCGCGAGCTCTTTGTACTGTAAATTCAAACCAAACATAAGTGTTACAGAGTGAAGATTTTCACTTACTGAGTTACACAGATTGCACCATCGCAACTGAGCTTAACACTGAATGGCAGTTTCATAACATGTATGTGGGCGTCTTTAGTGCCATTTGTTACAGACAGGTTAAACTTGTTCTAGTTAGATAGCAGTGTCAAGGCAGTAACATAGTTGCTTAGTACTTCACACTGTTATGTGGTGTGGGTAAAGCGCAGTCATGTACTGATATTCACTACCAATGTGAGTCATCAATGTAGATTAGTCAACGCATTGCCCACTTTGTGACAATACTAAGATGTACAAAAGACTTCTGTATGTCATACAGTACAAATGGACTTACGTTCAGACTAGAGTTTACTTCACTTGCGTAGCCACAGCTTAGCAAGTCAACCAACAGAAGAGCCGCTGCGCCTTTGAATGACGTTTTGAGCTACGTAGCAAAAACCTTCTAGTTAGCTAAAAACGTTTTGAAAGATTGTATGCTTAGCTACAAGTAGCAATCAAACACAACACAGGCTGTCTCTTGAATGACGTTTTGAGCTAACGTTAGCAATAAACCAATCATAGTTAGCTAAAACGTTTTTGAAATGACTGCTAGCTTAGCTACAAGTTAGCAATCAAACACAACACAGGCTGTCTCTTGAATGACGTTTTGAGCTAACGTTAGCAATAAACCAATCATAGATAGCTAAAACGTTTTTGAAATGACTGCTAGCTTAGCTACAAGCTAGCAATCAAACACAACAAAGGCTGTCACTGTAATGGCGTTTTGAGCTAATGTTAGCAATCAAACAATCATAGATAGCTAAAACGTTTTTGAAATGATTTCCCTCTTCTGTTATTGTTTGTAATGAGAAGTTTATTGTTTTATGGATTTCACAAATTTCAGGATGACACATTACGCTGTAAACCGTTTAAACCAGAGCATGCGCGACTCATATCTGACTCGACTCACATCAGGTAGTGACAAGGGCACTTACTGTATTCACTTCATACTAAATCTAAATTAATACA
The DNA here is from genome assembly GCF_008692095.1 of Etheostoma spectabile. Classification (NCBI taxonomy): domain Eukaryota; kingdom Metazoa; phylum Chordata; class Actinopteri; order Perciformes; family Percidae; genus Etheostoma; species Etheostoma spectabile. The sequence continues at coordinate 2,422,494 of NC_045754.1, forward strand.
TAATACACTCCAACAATTAGTAGGCTTCACATTCCTGGATTCACACGATATAGAAATTACACACAATCACCAACTGAACAAATGATATCAATCAGTCAGCTACAGTATGTATACTGTATACAGTTGTGTATGTATATGACATACATGAATATATGTTCATGCTTGCTTCTTTATCGTGGCGATCTACAGATGTTTCTAGCTGGCACTACAGATGTTCCTAGCAACCGTTTTAAGTAGCAAATTTTTTAGGTTTTGCATGGTGTCCCAGTCCAGCAGTGTTCAGTACGTATATGCTTTCCTCCTCCATACTGATATTTATCCTCAACTGTCCTCCTATTACCTCAATCATCTCCTTTCCCTCTGCTCCACTTCTTCTTCTCTTGACCTCGGTGGCAGACAGAGAGCGCAAGGTGTCATCACAAAGCCAAACAATTGAGATTCAACCAAGCATCAATGAGCTTTCTCTCCTCTTCCCCTCCCCCTCTCTTTTTACCGAATTAAAAAGGGAAGTTCATCTGTCTCCTTTTCAGCGCTGCACTGACAGCGTGTTGGATAGCAGCGGTGCCTCACTGGCACACAGCTGTTCAGGAGGAGCATCCTCGCCCCGTGGCGAATGGGATTCAGTGAAAATGTCTCTATCCATTAGTTTGTGCCTGAAGTCACTCGGCTGCCTGTGCGCCTCAGGACAGTAATGGTTATTAATGAGAGCTTGCTGCTTTTTTTTGTTTTTACAATGTCAGCTTATGCCAAGTGTTTTCTCCCCCGTTCATGCCAGAGTTGGTTCTTGAGGCTCTGCTCAACATCCTAAATCAAAATATGGAATTCTTCTTCTTTTTTCTTCTTGTGCTCTCTGTCAGCACATAGTATGGAGCAGTGTTGTAGTTCTCGAGATTGGTCTTCTTTCCGATGGTCTCGGGGCTCGTCTCAGAACCGACCGCATTTTTGTCTTGGTCTCAGATAAGGAGGACTCTGGATTTTTATTTTAAGACCGGTCATAATCACAACTGCCTTTTGATTATTTTATCAAGGCATTTCTAATGATACACTGTAGAAATCATAGAAAAACAAGGCCAGTAGATTCTCTTTGGCTAATTAGGGCAATAAAAGAGGTGAATGAAGAAGAATCTTATTTTGTTTTCTGTGGGTTTTTTTATGGAAATGTGGATTTTTCGATCACTGCCTATGGTTAGCATTTTCCACATGTTATGGTGTTGTGTGGTGTGGGACTGGCACTGGTCTGCTCTTGGTCTTGACTCTAGGGCTGAAACAATTCCTCAAAGCAAAGTTCTTTGCCTCAAAGCTTTGTTTAATCAATGTAACTGAAGTGCTGCGCTGTTTTACACAACTACAGCATGTTACTCTGCAAATAGTGGTGTTTTACAAACAAGCTAAAACAATGAGTCTAACTGTTTATTAGGTTGCTACAAATCTAGAAATTTGGTGAAAAAAAAAATACATTTGGGCCACCAAACATGTACTTTTTTTTAAGGGTCCATTAATCGATGAAATAATAATAATAATAAAAATAATCTATACCTGCAGCCCTTGTCTCAACCCTTCAACGTCTTGGTCTTGTCTTGGTCTTGATACACTTTGGTCTTGATGATGACATAGTCTCGGTTTCGGTGGTCTTGACTACAACACTGGTATGGAGGTAATAAGCTCAAGAGGCATCTTAATAACGATCACGTGCAGTGAGTCGTGTGCTCGGTGTGTAGATGTGTATTAGTGCTCACAGCTGCGCCTATGAAAAAAAAAGTGCATAACTTTTAAGTGCCCAGTAACCGTTAACTCGCTGCTGCTAGTTAGCATTCAGAGCTTGGTCCCACCTCCTTCTTTCAGCCCTCAGCAGCCTCGCCGGACACAAAGATGTCCTTCATGGTCCCCGACAGAAGCCAACCAGAAAACAGGGGTCCAGCTCACCACTTGTTTGTCAGAGCCTGACTTTACCCATTGGGATCAACTGAAACAGAGTCCACTTTTCCTTTTATTGCTTCTGGATTCAGATATACATAGAGAAGTACAATGCAGGGTTTTCCCTACTGAATGAATCAATGATAATTTATTAACATGTCATGCCACTAAGTGGCCCAACCCACACGGAATTACAGTACATGACACCAATACAAAAGTAATTTAATCCACAGCTTCCGGTCCAATGTCCACACACAACATAGGCTACTCTACTGTTATAAAGGGCTTTTCACACGGGAAACAATTGTCGCGCTTTGTAATTGGTAAAAAAAACTATCTACATCTATCTACTAACTACATGCTGTTTTGAGTGAGATACGGGTTTCAGAATGTCCTCTGCCTTCAGTCTCCGGTTGAGCTGTTCAAACTCTCCACGGCTTTCTACGTCACTAGCCGAGACGAGGTGGCTAATTGTAGCATATGCTAGCCCTAGCATAACTCAATGTCTCACGCTGTAGCTAAAACAGACTTCTAGCTTCTACAGAAAGTTCCGTTTCACAGTCAAGTAGCTTGTGGTCAGTCTACCTCGGATGGTTTAGACATTATGGCTGATAAATAAATCAATGGCATTTTTACTACACTTTGGAGCTCTATGGTGTAGAACCTTTCCCTACGCGAGCGACGTGCCGTGCAAGTCGTGCCTGGTGTTTAATTGCACATAGCCAATTCGGTCTTTATTATTGTAGTTAGTCTTGATGTTGATTATGGTCAAGAAGGACTTACCGACGTCTTTTACCCTTTGTCTGTCTTGCATCCCCGGGGGCAAAGCATCACACGTCAGATTAGTTTTAGAGCTTCAGACATTTCAAAGCTTCCTACACTTTAGCTATACACTTTTCTTTAAATACATTGATATGATATTGATACTCCTTGGTGCAAAATCAATCATTTATTATTTACAACCTCCCCTCTCTGCCACTATTAACATATCTTACCGTGGCCAAACTCTGTCACCAGAACATAGGAGCAGTCTGGGCATGGTTTCTACGGGATAAAGAATCACTTACCTATATAATATTGATGAGGGCAGTCTCAGTAGGTGTTAACTGCAGCTTTCCTCAGGCGTGAGCAGTCTTGTTGTGAACACATTTCCAAGCTCTATCAATTAGGGCTGCACAGTAAATTGTTTTATTTTGTTGTCATTGCAACATAAACTGCCGCAGTAAACACATCGCGAAAGACATAAAGATTTTTATGTGTTAGTTGAAAGAAAATATCAGGAGAAAGCTGCATTAAAATGTAACTGTCATTCTTTTTTAGTGGTGCCTTTTTATATTCAATTAAAGGTTCAATTTGTTTAATAAAAGATTGTTAGAAATGATTTCCTTTTATTAGTTTTAAATTCACCGAGCAATTTGTTGCATTTCAGCACAATACTGAAAGCAAGTAAAGCAAATATCCCAGCCAGTTGCCATATTTTATCAGCATTTCGCTGGTGGATGGTGCTAATTTTGAACCCTGCCGCATATACACATGTTCACTTGTAACCCGCCGCAACCAGTCCGTATGGAAACTAGCTGAACTGCTCCTTTAATCATCATAATTTGGCAATTACACAACAAAAACAAGACCTCTTTCTAGACCGTCTTTCTGTTTGACCTGTACCTGACGAAGGCAAATAAAGGCTGTTCTGGTAGTAAAATGCAAATTGGAACAGGGAGGTGTGAGATGGGTCTTTGTGTAGAGCCAGACAGCTCTCTTTGGCAGCCATGTTTTCTTTCTCTCAGTTGTGTGTGTTATAGCGACGAGGCGAAGTGAGCTGATTAGGATGCTTTGTGTGTGTGTGTGTGTGTGTGTGTGTGGTGTGTGTGTGTGTGTGTGTGTGTGTGGTGTGTGGGTGGTGGTGTTGTGATTAGAAAGGAGGGGTAGCAGTTCAGCTCAGCAGTTAATTAGACCCCGGAGGAGCACAGGGGGTGCAGGTGGAGGCCTGATCCCACACAGACACACTCACATTTGCCTTTGAATGAGGTGTGTTTAAAAAGCAGCAGAATGTAAGTTTTTTTTTGTATTAAGTGTTTTTGTTGCTCCAATACAAAACCCGAAATCTAAATCCAGTTATATTGCTAGATACCACTAGAAGTAAAATAGCTTTCATGTAATTTGGATTAACTGACCCTTAAAATTGACTATGTTTTCATAAGAATAGTCTACACAACATTGCAATAAACCCTATACTGTAGCCTGTCTCTAGCACGGTTACTAATGTTAGAAGGTACAATGGGTCAAAGCTACTTCAGGAAGTTTTTACTGAATCAAACCTAAAATGATAATTCCCTAAAATCCATCAACAGTTTGTGGAGAAATTGAATCTGGTAAAAAGTCACAAATGAGTGTTTTGACAGCCTGTGCTAGAGTGGCTGTGCTGATGCAGCCGTCTCAGTGCACAATCATCATTAACATGTGCTTTTAGTGAATGCATTAGGAATCACATATCCAAAAGCCACTCTTTTGGATACTATTCATCTCCATAGTAGTCAGCGAGCCACTCTGGTGAAGGGGTTAATTGCAGCACTTAAACACACTTAGGAATGCTAAACTCTATGCTAGTCAATGGCATTAGCTGAAGGGGAAAGCCAGCTGAGTGAGACTAATGCTTATCATCATTCATAGTTCTGCTGTGCCCTAATGGATGTGAAGCTGCAACACAGACAATACAGACGTTGAATTCAATCTGCAGTAGTTTTTATTATTCCCATCGGTGGGTTAGTCCATTTGGTTGCTTTTCTTTCAAAGCCTACTGCTTTATGTGAACAAAAGGAAATCCAGAACACCACCAAAACCCATCTGCCTTATAGCTTTCAAGTCGGGCTGAACTATTGGAGGGAAACATCTAACTGTGATTGTTCTGACAAATATTGCGATTGTGAGTTAAATGGCAAGCATTTCCTAGTAAATTTCATTAGATACCTGTTTGTGTAGCTGACATTGTATTATGGCATGAAACGTTTGTACCAAGCATCATCATCAATATATCTTGTGTCTACATGTGGGTTTTGTTTAACTGGTCAGTCTGAGAAAAGTTAACTTCCACAAATTCTTATCTAGTTTTCTAGAGATAAATGGACCAATTAAGCCTTCATTTATCAGGATGTTACATTTGTGGTCAGGACTTTTCCTGACTCTGAATTGGCCTTTTGGGGGTGGTGATGGGGGAGGGGACTGCACACAACAGTGAGTATGATCGGTTCGCAGACAGTAGCAAATAGATAGATAGATAGATAGATAGATAGATAGATAGATAGATAGATAGATACTTTAGTCATTGCAAAGGAAAGTTCAGGCATCCATTAGCTTAGACAACCATAACACAACAAACACATACATGCACATATATCACACATACATAAGAATAAAAATAAAAATCACTCACAGAAATGCAATGACCATGATAATGTATGGTACTATGGTAGACTGTGTGCAAAAGTGAACAGTGCACGGGTTGAACAGTGTAGGAGATCATAATTAAATATTAACTATGACTATGACATATTAACATAATAACCTATAAACTGACAGATTTGAATAAGAATAAGAAAAACATATGACAAGGAATACGTTACAAGATGTAAGATGTAGATGTTATGACCACAGTCCAGATTGTGTAGGTGGGCTTGTTGACTGTGTTACCTTACTTGACAGAAATCTATATGCCTTTACCTGTCACAATTGACAATTTAATAAACATAAATATCTATTATGCTTGAGAAAATTAAACCACAATCAACAAAACTGCTTTGAAAAATAATATTAATATTAAAATACTGACTCTGAACGGTAAAACTGCAATAAGTGCTCCTATTCATGTTTCGGTTCTGCTTTTTCAATTGTTGTTTAGTGATTTGACACTTTTAATAAAATTGAATTGAATTGAATAGAAAATGTCACTCTTTGAAATTGTGATTTAGATAAAGAAACAAACATTCAGCACTTGTAAGCTGTTTGGATGTGACTTTTCTGACTAAAAGGGCCCCTTCAATCCTTAGTACAGTCCTATGTTACAGTGATAACAGATTAAGGTTAATTCATATAAAAAAATTTAAAAAAAAAAGATGTTAAAGTCCAACTGAAATTGCAATGCATTTGTGCTCTGTAAATCACTTGTCCTGTGTTCTCCTTGGAGACAAACCCCAGGCATTTATACATTGACTGTGTGTTCCTGCATAACAGTAGAGGGTTGTGCCTCTGCTTTTGCTTCAGCTGCAGGAGAAGGCAAACACGTTTCTGTGTTCATCCATCACCTCTATCAAGGTTGTTATTTACATGCTAATTTCAGACTGGGAACGCATGCCAGTCACACAAAAAGAGCAAATTAGTCAGCATGAAGCTTGTTTTCTCTGATTTACATCCAGCAGGAGACTACACGCTGATGAGATATGTTTGGATGTATAGCTCAACATGTCTCTCTGTTCCACTCCATCCTCCTTTTCTAATTGCTTTAAATTTAATTAGGTATAATCAGAAGAAAGATGGGCTTGTCCTCTGTACCAAGGCCAGTGTATACAATGCTTTTTTACATTGTTCCAACCAATGTTTTCTGCTCTAACAAGTACGAGACATCATAAACATTGTATCAAAACCATTAGCTATACCATACCGTATTATTACTATGATGATACAAGCTATTCCAATCTTAAATTCTAATGACATTTTATGGTAAACACTCTATTGGTCCAGTCTTGAGATTATTTGAGCTTCTAGTTTTATCAAGCAGACCACACAGAGCAGGCCCATTCTGCGAGGATGAGTCAGTTGACTGTCTTTGAGCATTTGTGAATGCCTCACTTGATTACACCCTTACTGTGTGTGTGTGTGTGTGTGTGTGTGTGTGTGTGTGTGTGTGTGTGTGTGTGTGTGTGTGGTGTGTGTGTGTGTGTGTTTTGTGTGTTTGTGTGTGTATGTGTGTGTTATGTGGGTCCGTGGGATTTCCAGAGCTTTTTCACCTTCACAGGATTACTAGACAAGCTAATTACTTTTCCAGTGCTTTGGTGGTGGAGGATGCTTTGTGATTCTGATTGCAGAGCTGCCACACACAGTATTTAACACTTGTTTAATCGTGCACACATTTCAACACAAACAAACAAACACACAACACACACACACACACACACACACACACACACACACACACACACACACTTACAACTGTAATGAAGTTGTTATAGTTGCCCATTAACACACGCAGCATTTACAGCGCAACATTAGTCGAGTTTGTGTCCACCTGACAAATATTGCACAATATTTACTCTGCTTTTGGCTCTGCTTTGGTCTCCACCAACTCTTGTAAAAAAATTCTCCACTTGTTCAATAGATAGTAGCATACTGTGTCTGTCTGCTGTTTGCTGCTGGGCCGGTGGTGCACAGTACAGGTAGCTGAAAACCGCTGCTTGTTGCTGCTGAAAAGAGAGTTGATGAGAGGAGCGAGAGATCTAAAAATTCAAAGTTGCACGTTGATAAATCAAATCAGTTAGCTAAAAGAAGCTAAATGCTGCGGAGGGCTCAGGGGAACTTTAGATCCAGGTGATAAGTCTTTGTGGTTTTGTCACATTACTTTTGATTCTTTAGCCTATCAATCAGTGCAGATTTAAAGTTTGTTTGTTTCTTTGGGGGCATACATGTAATTTGGCAGAGATGGAAAGTACTAAAATATTGTACTCAAGTAAAAGTACCAATACTTTGATAAGATATTACTCAAGTACCAGTGAAATTATCTATCTTAAAAATATGTAAAAGTAATAAGTAGTTAATTTAAAATGTCCTAGATGCTGATCCTTCTCCTACAGCAGGGGTTCTCAACCTTTTGCAAGCTGGGCCCCCCCAAAGCTGGTTCATTGTAGTTGGGGCCCTAGTGCCCAACGCCCCACACACCACGAACGATAGAACGATAGATAGATAGAACGATAGATAGATAGAACGATAGATAGATAGAACGATAGATAGATAGAACGATAGATAGATAGATAGATAGATAGATAGATAGATAGGCTATTATTTTTAGGCCCACATTATTATTATTAATATTATTATCATCATCAGTAGCGGTAGGTATGCCTATTATCATTACTAGGCTATTTTTATAATTGGCAGTAGTACCAGACTTCTAATGTGAGCTTGCAGATATTATATTAGTAGTAGTAGTATTATTATTAGTATTATTATGAGTAGTATTAGGCCTATCATCATTACTAGGCTATTGCTATATATTTATAGAGGTTACTGCTTATTGTTATTATTATTATTATTATTCATCATCATCATCATCATCATCATCATCATCATCAGTAGGCCTATTATCATTACTAGGCTATGCTATAATTGGGAATTGGCACCAGACCTCTGATATTATTTATGCTTTATATTGTTATTATCACTAGGTCTAATAGTAGGCATCATCTGCATTTGTAAAGAAGCTTGCAGGTGGTGATATTAATGTGAGACCTGAGCCTGCTTTGCCTTGCAAAGATCCTCAATTCTGTGGCTCAATGTTTGATAAACATAGCCTCAAATCATCCTCGATTTGTGCACGATTACGGAATTTAGTTGTTTTTTTAAAGTTGTTTTTCGTTTTTTTTTTCCCTTTATTAGATAGCGTGACAGTGAGTGTGTGAAAGGGGGAGAGAGGGGGGAGTGACATGCAGCAAAGGGGCCACCGGGTCCGCTGCGTCGAGGAGCAAGCCTCTGTACATGGGCACCGCTCTACCCACTGAGCTATCTGGGTGCCGGTATTTAGTTTTGAGTGCAGTCATTTTTGAGATCCTGCCTCACACAAATATGTTGACGCGAAAGGAAGGAGAATCTTCAAGGCGACGTCACAGAGTTCAGCGTATTCCTGCATCAATGATGCCAGAAGGACGAAAGAGGGCAGGAGCTAAAGAGTTCCTTCAGTCGACTGTCACTCTTCAGCTCAATAAGCTGTTCCTGCATATCCATTGATAGCTCGTTTGCTGTGCACGCAAACGGATCTCGAACCCACGCAAAAGATCAATAATCCTCTTTAAAGTACGTCGCAAATTGTTTTAAAATAGTTTGACTCACCAATCGGTAGATTTGTACATAAAATCCATCCGACGCTTTCTCGTGAAGACGTCGATCCCAGCGTTGTAAAACTCGTCTTTACGGCGCTTTAGTTTGCACGTCTCTGATCGGCGAGGGCTGAAGAGTGCTGGCCCGGTCCGGTTCCGACTGGATGTTTGATCCGTTTCAGGGGGAAAATGTGCGAAGCTGTAGTTGCCGGTATTATATGAGCTGACGGTTTTTCCTGCTTGGTTAAAGCTGCAGGCAGGTTGTTCGATCCAGGACCCCGTAGAGGTCCCGCCGCTCACTGTTAGCACGGCCACATAGCCACAGCTTTTCTTCCATACCAGTCAGTTTGAAACAATGCGCGAGTATTTGTCCCTTTTGCTGCAGGAGTCCATTTAAGGCTGGCGTAGACTCCATCTTGCTATCAGTTTTTTTTGAATTAAAATCGAGTTTAGAGAAATTCCTCACCGCTGTGATATCGGCGGACTCCGCTGCTGTCATTTCGACTTGTATTTCGCGGGGATTGCGCTTACAACGTAGCTGGTGTAATGACGTCAGCTACGCAAAGGGACAGTAAGATCTAGATTTTAATTGGTTCATGTTTGATATCTAACGGAGACGATTACTGGCATAACACATTTACGTACAAAGGCACGGCAGAGTTGTGCCTTTTGACGTACAGGTTAAAGAATACAGGATCGAAGTGCGCATGCGGAGGGGTGTGTGTCTTCTCTCTGCTCGACTGCAGGCTGTGCCTGCTGCGCGAGGCTACTGTGACTGTGAGTGCTTTTGGACGGGAGAGGGGCTCACGCATCTCCCGTGGTTGAGAACAGTAGGCTAACTGCAGAGTGATTCGTGCTTTCGAGTCTACAAACACTACAAAAGTCTCCAAAAACACCATTAAAAGTCGCTAGATTTTTAGCTTTTGAAGAAAAAAATAAAATAAATTATTAGTTATTTATTTTTTTCAGTTTTTTCCCCCCATCCTGTATTCTCCGCGCCCACCGTGAGAACCACTACAGAAAGACTTGGCTCCTGGTAGACAGCCTAGATGCTGATCCTTCTCCGACAGAAAGACTTGGCTCCTGGTAGACAGCCTAGATGCTGATCCTTCTCCTACAGAAAGACTTGGTGCCTGGTAGACAGCCTAGATGCTGATCCTTCTCCTACAGAAAGAGTTGGTGCCTGGTAGGCAGTCTAGATCCTGATCCTTCTCCTACAAAAAGACTTGGTGCCTGGTAGGCAGCCTAGATGCTGATCCTTCTCCTACAGAAAGACTTGGTTCTGGTAGGCAGTCTAGATGCTGAGTAGTGAGTAGTGACTACCTTACCCATAGGCCAGTAAGCTGCATAGACTCTGAGGACCACCTAGGGGTCCCAGACCCCCTGTTGAAGATCCTTGCTTTAGATGTAAAGATGCTGATGTAAGCATAAAAAACATAAAAAAAGGGTTTTTAAATCCATAGACTCCCTGACATCCCTGAGTGTACTTAAACACAAGATGATTCACTACTGCATGTAAATCATGAATGATGTGTTGACAGTGTTTCTCAGCCGCAACACTTCAAATGATTTTCATCAGTATGGAGGAATCTAAAAAGCTCCTCCCTGACTCCGCTCCTCCTCCTGACCCTCGGCCTACAGGAGCATGTGCACGGCACAGCGTGGCAGATGGCTGTCACTCCCAACCGGTTTCCCTTGCTTTTCTATTTCTGGCATCTTTATGAGGAGAGTCTATTGTGCGGGCGGCCATGATGCAGCATCCCTGCTAATCCACCTGGTTTTCCTCTGTGGTGATTTACAGCTTCCAGATTTTCCATCTGTTGCCACTGGGCCGCTTTAAAGTCAAGGTGGATTTAATATTAATTTTAGCATGAAAGCACATGGTCTTGTATTCATCTGTGAACATTGGTGATTTGTTTCCCAATGAAAAAAGAAGGGGAAAGGTGTGCGCCTCTATTATTTTTAACCCTTGTGTTGTCCTCAGGTCAAAATCAGCCCGCTTTCATAGTTTTTTTACATCAAATATTTGGGTTTCTTACAACTAAATTGCCCCAAAATAACATGGATGCATGGATGTACATTGTAGGAACCTATACAACATTCTTTGCAGGTAAAATGAATGATTACTTCCATTGAATTTTGGGTGTTTTATTCAATTTCATTCTATTTGGAGAAAAAAAAACAACGTTTAAATGGTTTTAAAACAGTATTCTGAAACTGAACTTTGACACAAATTAACTTCTTAGCTATTAGTCAAAATACTTCATAATAACTTAATTTGGTTTTTTTACTAAAAACTTTTGTATAATGTCATTTAAATTAGTTTTATTGACTATGAATTTAAAAAAGCGTTGAAAAAAAGCACCAAAAGCAAATGACAAAAATGTTTGAAAGGCACCAAATATTACATTTTGACTCAAGAGAACTAGTACATGATTGACAGGAAGACAACGCAAGGGTTAAAGCATTTATTTTTATTTCTCCATTGTCACGTCAAGTGTACCGTATCCCAGTTGCCGTGGAATGTTTCCATGTTGCCGTGATAAAATGTCCAACAACAAACAAGAAGTAATTGCACACTACGCAGGTCAGCTCTGCTGTCAAGAACAAATGTGTCAGCCGCGCCCTCGCTCACACCCACCGTGACCTTCCTGCACGTCCAGCCTTTCCTTCCTCAGCATTACTGCTCCTGCACACACTCACTGGAGGTGTGGACGCACAAAACGTCATGCAATGATGACGTTCCCTCTGCCGCACGCACACCTAAAGCCCTACCTTGCTCTATTGAGGCCATGTCGTGTGTGGTGTGTGGTGTGTGTGTGTGTGTGTGTGGTGTGTGTGTGTGTGTATTGCAGTCAATGTTGGTGTTCAGTAGAATACGCTGGAGCCATGCAGCGATGCCCAGATGATGTGTGTGGCAGTGAGCCGAGAGGAGCGTTGGACTGGAGAGGGTTGGCCTTCACTCGTAATGATGCAGCTGCTCTCTCTCACTCTCTACTCTCTTCTCTCTCTCTCTCTCTCTCTCTCTCTCTCTCTCTCTCTCTCTTCTCGGGCTTTCTTTATCTCTGCATGTCTCTCTCTCTCTCTCTCTTTCTCTTTCTCTCTCTCTCTCTCTTTCGGCCTTTCTTTATCTCTGCATGTCTCTCTCTCTCTCTCTTTCTCTTTCTCTCTCTCTCTCTCGGCCTTTCTTTATCTCTGCATGTCTCTCTCTGTCTCTCTCCCTCTCTTTCTCTTTCTCTCTCTCTCTCTCTTTCGGCCTGTCTTTATCTGTGCATGTCTCTCGCTGTCCCTGTCTCTGTTCCTTTCTCGGTAACTGTTTGCATTTTTTCTAAAAGAAGTGAAACCTGTTCTTCCTGCAGCAGTCTTAAAAAGATGGTAAAAATGTTTAAAAATAGACATACTGTACGTGCCTCTTAAACGCCCTAAAGTATTAGTTCATACACATGTTGTTTATTTAAGTTCAGTTCGCAATAATTAATTATCAGTAATATTATGCTTTAATCAAAGGCGCTCACTATAGCTTTTTCAACAACCAACATCAGTAATAGAATGTAACTAAGTACTGCACTTAAATACAAATTTAAGGTACTTGTACTTTAATTAAGTCTTTCCTTTAATGCCACTTTCTACTTTTACTCCGCTACATCTCAGAGAGAAATAATGTACTTTATAATCCACTACATTCATCTGACTGCCTTTAGTTACTTTACACATTAAGATTTTTGCACACAAAACACATGTAGTTTATAAAATCTGATGTTTTATTATAAACTAGCCAACAATATAGGGGCCTACCAGTCCAGCTCTATGATGAGACCATTAAACACACAGCTGGTAGTATCCTTTACACTTTCTACAATGGGAGGATTTTTCTGCATTGAGTACTTTTACTTTTAATACTTTAAGTACATTTTCCTGATGATACTTAAGTATAATTCTCAATGCAGGACTTTTACTTGTAACAGGGTATTTTACAACCTTAATTTGTTTGAGAAGTAATAAAAAGAAGTATATATATATGTATATTTCTTTTTTTTTTATTTGACTGAAAGAGACAATTATATTGTTAATCCCAATTATTTCTGAGACAATTAATATACAGCAAAATTTGGAATTGTTACAGCTCCATCATAAGACATGTACCACATTGATAGCATAGTGGAGACTAGTGATCTCTATCTCATAATATCATCAGTGGGGGCCAGATACACAGGTCTTTGTGTACATTTGGCCCCCAGCAAAGCTTTGTTTGTTTCAAGAGCAAATGAATTATGTATAATTATATATAATGTAATTTTTTGCCTTCATAAATGTCACTCCTTCCACTGTCTGCCACTGCCGGAATGGGCTGTTCCTAGAAGAACAGCGCCCTCTGCTTGTGCTGTAACCCTTTCAGCAGATTTCCTGCCCAATCAATCCTAGTTGCCCCAGTATAACAGGCTGCTATTGTGGCAGTGGTGTCATTTCTTATTTATTTTTAAGTGAATGTATGATAGCTGATACTTAAAACTGTAATGATGTGAAAATGCTGCACATGGCACATTTAATGAAGACTCAGTGAGTCATCTGATCAATCCTATTAATTAAAATGTCTCTCTTTCTCGTCTCTCTTTGATGAGATTAAAGAATTAACATTTGTTTTTCAGTGGGTGATCGTGAGCTGAATACGTGTTAGTATATTATCAAACAGCAGTCATGAGAAATGAGAAAAAGATTGTTTAGTTTGGGCGCTTTTTTGAAGAAAAAAGGGCCTCACTGCGAGCCACAATACACCGCTTTTTAACCACTTACCCTTGGATGTGTTGGAGGAGTTTTAGACCTCGGGTCTGTGGGACGGTAGGATGGGATTTCAGTCTGTGAGGTTAGCTGATTCTCTCTGACAGGACGTCAGTATTCTGCACGTCAAAGGCACCTGAAAGCAAGCAGGCTGCCACCATGCGCTGCTGCTGGTCTTAGAGCAGAGTGATGTGGTCGGGTACCACCTGTTCTGCAAAGTGTCCGTGATGTCCTTCATGCTGTACAACAGGGGTCTTCAATGTCTTTTAGCCCAAGGACCCCTAACCTGAAAGAGAGACAAGCAGGGACACCCCACTACATACATTGTATAAAATTGAGTTGCATATTGAACGGGGCCTACAATAACCTAACTACAATACTAAACTAATAATTATTTACATATTCATTTATCATTATGTTTTAATGTCAAACAGGCATGTGGAAGGCACAGTAAATCCATAAGCTTACCTGTATCTGTGGATTGCTACCATAGTGGCTACCATGCAGACCAGTCAGTGGATCCAGAGACAGTTTAGAATGGAGACGCCCCATCTCAGAGTAGTTTCCTGTCTCTGTGTCCCGGGGGCTCCGCCACGGCCACGCCTCTTTAGGACACTAGTGGCAGGTCTTGAGTGTATTGATTCCAACGGGAGATGTGAACGTGAACACAGATTTTGAGCGATTCTTTGAATTCCATAGTCACCAAAGTAGATATTGGAGCTAACATTCAAAAGCCACATATCTCCAGAACATTCTGGCACTAAAATGACATTTTTCAGATGGACACATCCGGAGGAAATTAATTTTTTTGAGATTTGTTTCTGTCTCAGGAACCAATTCTCGCGAGATCTGGCAACACAGAGAAGCTAACGTCCGCTAACAATAGCTAACGTTCGTGAACAAAACTAATCTCCGTGATGCTAAATATTAATGGTGGGGGAAAAATCAATACAGCATAGCATTGAGATAATACTGTATCGATACGCAGACGCCAAGTATTAATCTATTATTATACATACTGGATGTGTTGGTCAGTTTGTCCGCTTGACAATCCCATTTGTGCAGTAATAAAATTAAAGTGAGATGAACAAACAGCTAAATCAAACCTTTAAGATAAAACAGATGTTGACAAAGTTTCGGAAACAGAATTTGAATTTGGGAAATATTTAAAGTTGGAAAAAAGGTGATAAATTGCAATATATCGCAAAATATTGCGATATGTTTAAAAATCGCAACAATATCGTATCGCGACATACGTATCGTGACGATATCGTATCATGAGGCCTCTGGTGATTCCCACCCCTGACTAAAGCTGTGTCAATATCTAACGTTAGAAAAAGAACATATTGATACATTATTTAAATATAACTTTTCATCCATCCACACTACGCTCACTACACGTTCAAACGAGGCCACGCCCCTTTAGGAGAAAGGAAGTTTGTACCGTTTCATACCATTGGTATCTGTAGTGTAGAGACGATCTTTGATGTATGATGTTGTTGAGGTTGTTGCTAATATAATAATGGATTTGTTTTTTATTATTTTCAGACATATTTTAATGTAATGGCTCTGAAGATCCCTGTGAAGATCAATGCTTTACAAGATCCTCCATGCTTGCTGTTTTGCTTCTTCTTACTGTAAAAAAACAATATTTCTGCTTCAATAAGGAGTTTATAGTGACCTTTTAGTACCAAACCATGCTTCATTCTTTAAGTGAATCTGATTTTATCCATATTACCTTTTGTAACCTATATTTTTGCTGTACTTTACAATCTATAGGACAGCTGTTGTCTCTCTTTCTCTCCGTCTTTAAACTCTCTTGGTTAGATATGTCCTGCGTATGAATTATTGATGTTGAGGCACTGAGCTGCGGTGCAGTGAGGTTGTTCTGCTCCATTACTGTTCTCCCACTGGGCCAAGAGCTCTACCTGTCAGCAGACCTCCACTTCGCCCCGGCCATCACAGTGTCCCGTAGCTATTTCACTAGTCTATAACCACGACGTTCCACTTCCGGAATTGTTCAGGTGCGGTTGCAAATTCTGTCGGATGCCCGAATGTTCGTTACCTTCAGTGGATTTATGAGGACTATGAGGACTTTTTCTCCCATCTCGGAATGCTTCTTTGAGAAATACTGATGTCATCCTGTCTCTCAATTCCATGGGAATTGTTAGTGACAGATGCTCTTTCTGTCTCTCGGTTCCGTCTCCTCTAATGCCCTTTTTTTTGTTTCACTATCATCTCTCTGTTCTCAACTAGAGCCCAATTTTAATATTCATGCAATATTAAAATAATTAATAAATGAAATTAATATTCATTCATAGGAATACTTTAGAATGACAAATAAATGATTCTGATTAAGGAATATTTAAAAAATAAATTAAAAACGGACGGTCAACCATGTTATGAGTGTTGGCGTTGCATAGTTTGTCCACCAGAGGACGCTGTACAACGTCCCTGTTTGCAACACTGAGTTGTTGTTTTTTTATTGTGTTTTTGTTCAACGGACTTTAAGTTTCATATCTTAAGTTGGTATTTTTATAAATTTTATTTATCAGAACTTTAATATATTTTGATGTTTCTGTGATCTGTTGTGACAATAAAACAGATTATTGTCATATTATTTTAGTGAGAACTCATGAATAACTTCAAATAACTAATGTTAGGGAAATGTGTTTTTTTACGCATTTCTGGATTTTTGCCGGTATCGCCCTTAAAATCCTTTATCGGTCGGGCTCTTGTCCTCTCTACCAATGAAATTGTATTCCCCAGCTGTCAGTTTACTGCAGTAGCTGCTGGGATTTTACCTCGTGGTCAGGTGCATTTATTATCTGTTGGACACATGCACACACGCTGCATCATCTGACTGTATGAGGGAGGCTGTGGCTGAAGCTGATGACTCACCAGTGTGATCTGCAGAGGAGCTGTTTTTATCTCTGTGTAGGCCCAGGTCCAGTAGCAGTGAGTTGGAATGACACTGCATAAAAGGCCTTGAATTGGCTATAACTCAAATCAACTGGCGGCCAGGGGCCCACATATGGCCCGTCAAGGCGTATTCCACGTCAGCAGTTTTCCATATCAACTTTTCACTACAGGCTCTTTGATAATGACGTTCTTTGAGCGTTTTCTACCTCCACTGCAATAACGTTTCCGTATTCACCGATTTTGGCCATTACTCCTCAGTGAACTGCCTTCTTGGCAGAGACCTGAGAGCATTTTTTTTGTTAAGTAGTTAGTTAAAAATAACTAATTTAGGAAAAAAAAAAAAATCAAGCCATATTTGATCCAGACAGCTACCCACAACTTATGCAACAGCCAATATTCTCTGCCGGGTCATATTTGGCCCACATCAAGACATCAAGAAGTTACAAAAATGTTGACATATTTTGTTGTAAGATAAGATAACCTAAGATATGATAAGAAAACCTTTATTTGTCCCACAGTGGGGAAATTGCGGTTTGCAACAGCAAAGATAAGAGCAAAGATAGGTTAGTGTACAAAGATAGATAAGTGTCCAGAGATAGATAAGTGTCCAGAGATAGATAAGTGTCCAGAGATAGATAAGTGTCCAGAGATAGATAAGAGCAGAGATAGATAGGTGTCCAGAGATAGATAAATGTCCAGAGATAGATAAATGTCCAGAGATAGATAAGTGTCCAGAGATAGATAAGTGTCCAGAGATAGATAAGTGTCCAGAGATAGATAAGAGCAGAGATAGATAAGTGTCCAGAGATAGATAAGTGTCCAGAGATAGATAAGAGCAGAGATAGATAAGTGTCCAGAGATAGATAAGTGTCCAGAGATAGATAAGTGTCCAGAGATAGATAAGTGTCCAGAGATAGATAAGTGTCCAGAGATAGATAAGTGTCCAGAGATAGATAAGTGTCCAGAGATAGATAAGTGTCCAGAGATAGTACACTGTTGTGTTAGAATAGCTGTTTCTGAGGATATCATGAAGCCTTGTTCCAATCAAAACAAGTAAATAGTAAATAATACTTTTTACATATCTGAACTTGAAAACAGTGTCTACTTAGAAAAATTCTAGTTTATGATGCCTGGCTTAAATGATTTCACTCTTGGACCTTCCTGAAACATATATGTACTTTGGCCAACTCATGAAGAGAATCGCTTTTGGAAAGTAAAATCTGCCTTTAGGCATTTTAGTAGCTGGCCAAGCTTCGGCTCTGTACCGACATTGGATTCAAAATGAGCATTTAGGTTTCACCCAGAATGCCTAACCCAGGACAATGCATCTTTCCATCTTTCCAGGATCTATTGGTGTGTGCTTCTGCCAAAAAGAAGGGCACAGGGGTGCACTGTCGTTGCTTGGCTTTGTGTGTCTGCAAGGGTTGGGTGACGGGTGCCCCCCCCCCGTACGCTCCTTAGAACTGGGTCAGAGGGATTAATTTCCTGGCTAATGGCAGATTAACATGGGAAGTTTCACTTCCAAAACAGCCCCTCCACCCACAAGCCTCGGCCAGGACTGGAAGCAAAGCAGCATGGTGCTTTTCACACTCCCGTGTCACAAGGAATGTGTGTCTAGTCTAGAGTGTACACTAGATTTGGACATTTTCAGCCTTTAGTTCTGACAGGACAGCTGAAGAAAAGGGAGAGAGGGGGGGAATGACATGCAGCAAAGGGCCGCAGGTCGAACCCGGGCCCGCTGCGTTGTGGAGTAAACCTCCATATTTAGATGGCCGCTCTACCAACTGAGCTATCTGGCCGCCCATCATGCCCCTTTTAATGTGTGTACATTAGGAGTGTGAATCTTAACTGGTATCACAATCTGATTATGATTATCATATCCACGACTCAAATCAATTTGGTATCACAATGCATCCCCAATATTATTACATATTGCTACATGCGTATTGATCATGGTTTTCCATCAACAAATTCAAGCAGTCCAACACACATGAATTCCCCTTTTTATTGTATCTGCTGTTAAAAAGGAGTTTGAACACCGCAAACAACAGACAAAATGAAAAAATAACCCAAAAAGCAGCTGGAAAATTTAAAATTGACATCTTTAGGCAATAATCAATAAAGGTCTGCTGATGCAGAATCGTCTAGGTCCGCATCGCGATGCAGTGATTGATTTCAACACCTCTAGTGTACATGTGCTTTCTGTCTGACTCCCTGCTGACCGCGTGTGGCCATCGCAATGAAAGTCAATATAATATAATAACAGCAGCAGTGGCCACAAGACCATTTCAAAGTGACATTTATCAAAATGAATCCTTTATAGTAATAATCTCACACAGCTAAAACCTTTAGCCAACCAATAGTTTGCTTGCTTTTTCCTACTTACAGTACATTCATTGTTTTTTTTCTGCTACAGCCTTATTGGTTTGGTATGCCCAGTGGATGATGGTGGCTAATGCTAGATGCTAGAATGGGGAAGTTAACGATACATTTGACAAATCGACCAACCTGTTGACACATTCTTTTTCATGAAACCCAAACGGCCAGCGCAGCCAGCGTTCTCAGCTACCATAAACGCCCATCTTGCAGTTTTACAAGGGAAAAACTTCCAGGTGTGGACTAAGATGTTGATAATCCAAATGCATGTCTGGTTAACCTCCCCACCTTTGACAATAAGCAGTGAATAGCTGCTTTCCAAAGCTTTTCAATTGAGATTGTCTGCAATGGACAGGCTCAAACAGGACTAGGCTAATATTATCTTATGTTAGCATGGTGTAGATGTTGCTGTAAAATGGCCATTACTGAGTCAGTATGCTGACTTTACAACTCTTCACTCATTGTGCTACTATTGCATTGCATTTTTGCATTGTCCAGTCCCATAAATGTCACTTGTGGCCACAGTTCACTTCACACTTCAGGCACTCATAACATTGTTTTTTGGGAGAAAAGGCTGTATTGTTAACCAAGTAACCGACACATATTTACATACTAGTTTGCATATTGTACTCCTTCCTTTTGAAGATTCTAAGAATTGCTCAATTGGTAAGCGTTGATTGGAACATTTTTTTGTATATTCTGAAAATCTACATCTTGAATGATTCGTCCGTTAAATAAAAGAATAATCAACAGATGAATCATTAAGGTAAAGGATTGCTAGTTGCAGAACCAATCCTAAGGAACAGACTGTGCTCCTGTGAAATTGGAGGGTCAAGTTCAATTCCAGTTAATGATGCATTCTGCATGCCATTCACTGGCTCCCGTCTGTCTCCTTCGAGTCAACTGTCCAGTAAAAAGGAAGAATAGAAAAGACGATATGTTTCTGTCTGTCTGTCTCTCTCTCTTCACGTTACTGTCTAACCTCTTCTTGTTCTAGTGCTTGGGTGTTGCTGGCCCCAGTGGACCTTTTAATGGACAGGAAGTCATTTTAATTTGGTTTCATACAGTGGCTACAGAATCTTTATTTCTTCCCTTCTCCCTCTATCTCCTGGTTCTCTATTTTAATTGTAAAAATAGGTCTGAATGTTATTATTCTGGTTATTTTAGCATTGTTCCAGCAACTCAACAAGGAGTCTCCCTCATATGTTATTATATGTTCCCTGTGGACAATACATATACGTTGGGTCTTTTTGCAAGAACTCTCCTTTGTCTTAAAGTTCCCATGACTCGGAGATGAAAGCCCAGAAAGTTCTGGAATTCTTGAGTCAGCTTTTCTGGGAGTTGCCACATTTTGCAGCAATCTATTGTTTCTTCAGGGGATGTTTTCATGCTCAGGAGGATATTGTGTCTGCTAGTGTAGCAGAAGCTGACTACATTCCTTCTCTCTCTCTTCCTTTCTTGTTGAATACCTACTCATTCATCTCAACAAAGACGGTATCGAGGAAAACAGTACTGTCAAAACAAGGAAATTCTACAGCGAAACAGAAAGGCTCAGTTGGCTCAAACCTCAAACTCTCTCTCTCTCTCCTCTCTTTTGTAAGGTATTGGAAAGAACGTCATCTGCGACCGGACTGCAACGCCTCTGGATGCCTTCCGAATGATGTCGGCGGCCCAGTACTACCCCAAGTTGCTGAGCATTATGGGGAATGTGTTACGTTTCTTGCCTGCCTTTGTGCGAATGAAGGAGCTGGTAGAGGAGGGCTACATTGGTGAGCTTCTGGTCTGTGAGGCCCAGGTATGACAAAAACTCTGAGTGCTTCTCTTTTCAGTTCAAATAATGTTTGACTTAATGTCCTCCCCCCCCCCACAACACTATCTGATTCTCTGTTACTGGGTATTATGTTGAAAGTATTAAATAATTGCTTAAAGCATTTAAACAAAGTTCTGTGTTGGAGTTTGGTATATTCCAAAATCTAAATTTTGACTTAAAGGTTTTAATTTTCACTATAAATGCATATTGGTTCCAAATATTGGAACTACTATTGGTTTCCTAAACTACTAATAATCTGTATTGACCTTTAAAAAAAAAAAAAGTATCAGTCCATCCCTGGTCTTGATCACATTCAAGTGAAATAAGACCTAATACTGCATGACATTTAAAGTTTTAAGTTGAAGTTCTCCTATTTGCCTAAAGGTCCACAGCGGTAGTCTGTTGGGGAAAAAATACAACTGGAGCTGCGATGACCTGATGGGAGGCGGGGGTCTGCATTCGGTGGGCAGCTACATCATCGACCTGCTCACGTTTCTGACCGGTCAGCGTGCACTAAAGGTGCACGGCTTCCTCAAGACCTTTGTCAAACAAACGGATCACATTCGGGGCATCCGTCAGATCACCAGCGATGACTTCTGCACGTTCCAGATGGCACTGGAGGGGGGCGCCTGCTGCACCGTCACGCTCAACTTCAACGTTCCCGGGGAGTTTCGGCAGGAGGTGATCGTCGTGGGGACCGTCGGGAGGTTGACGGTCACAGGGACCGACCTGTACGGACAGAAGAACAACGGGAGTGGAGGAAGCAGCGGCGGAGGACCTGAACTCCTGCTCAAAGACACCACACCTCTTGAGAAGAGCTCTTTACCGGAGAAGGCTTTCAGTGACATTCCATCCCCGTATCTCACAGGAACCATCCGCATGATCCAGGCTGTGCGGCAGGCCTTTCAGGACCAGGACGACAGGCGGACGTGGGACGGGAGGCCTCTGACAATGGCCGCTACCTTTGAGGACTGTCTCTATGCTCTTTGCGTGGTGGATACCATCAAGAAATCTAACCAGAGCGGAGAGTGGCAGAACATTGAGGTGATGACTGAGGAACCTGAGATCAGCCCGGCCTATTTGATCAGCGAGGCCATGCGGCGGAGTAGGATGTCACTCTACTGTTAGCATCAGCTGATGTGCTGACCCCTTAAAAAATGGCTTTACTGGAGGCGGCACCGGAAAAGGCCTGGGTGTTGTTGAAATGTTATTCACACAGCTTCCGGGTTCAGCTCTTTAATTCAACACCTGTTTATTTAAATACTGTCAAAATTATGTTGCTACTGTTACAGAAAGAGAGGCTACGCCACTATGACACAGAGAGTTATAGTTTCCTGAAACCCTGCCTCAGGAGTAGGGAAAAAGCAATGTGACCAATAATCAAACCTTTATTTATAAGGAAACCTTTTTCTGTTTTTATCCTTTTGACACAAGACTTGAGTCCTTCTTGGGAGACGCACTTGTAACTCAAACCGATTCATACAACAGAAAGATATAGTTCTACAGCGGAGGCAGATCAGGGAATAAAAACTAATGCTACTGTGTTCGGCTCGACCATAAGGGTATCGCGCCTCTCATCTCTGCTTCTGCTTCTCTGCTATTTGACTGGGTCTGGAAGACAACACCTCACACTGTGGGTCCAAACGAGGACAGCCAAGGAAGAACGATAGTCCTCTGGGTTGAAACGGTGCCGCTGTATTGTTGCTGTAGTCCGAAGCACTCGCTAGTTTTACCAAGTGAATGTTAAAAACAAATCAGTATGCTTGATAGCTTCAGTCTCTGTCTGCTCTGTATGCTTCCTCTATGTGTGTGAGAAACAAAGAGAGAAAAGAAATCAATAGTTTGGCTGGTGGGTTTTTTAGAAGGGTTTACCTTCTGGTTTATGTATGCAATATATCCAGGCTGTAGTCCGCAGCAGGAACACTTTAATCTTCCAGCTTGGAGTTAAGGGTTAAAATACACTATGGTATGCCTTTATGCAAATACAGTAACCTGTGTATCCGTTTGCGAGTTCTGTATAAGTGGCCAGTGCAGTGATACTTTGTAGTGTCCGTTTCAAAGTGGGCCGATTGCGTGGCCCCCCCGAAGCCCTGCTTGCAGCTATCTCAAAAACTACTAACCCGATCACCTTCACACTCGACACTGCCCTTCCGTGGATCCTCAGCAATACACCTGCCAAGTGTTAGGTTGATTGGATGAATGTTTTTTTAGATAAATGGGCAGTCATATAGGGCTGGGCAATACGGAGAAAATCAAATATCACGATATCTTTGACCAAATACCTTGAAATCGATACCGCAACGGTATTGTAGTGTTGACTATTGGTGCTTTTAACAAAATATTTACACAATGAGATTTTATAAATAATCATCAGTAATGTGGATATAATGACTCAGTTGGGTAAAGGCAAATAATAGAACCGTTACAACAGTCTGGTAAGTCCAGAAAAGGACATCACTTTACTGTAATGCAGCCTTTAAAACCAGGAAAAGACAACACTTATGCCATATTACAACATTACAATATCCAAAAATGAAGATATTGATATGACATTGATATATTGCCCAGCTCTACAGTCATATCTGCATACATACAAAGATAGAGATTCCTTCCTTTGTAGTTAGATGGTGCTAAGACAGCGCCACCTATTGGCCAAATGGCACCAGGTTTGTCATGGCCGTTCAGATATCATATCTACAAACATCCACTAAATGTGGTGGCAATCGCACAAAGCATCCAGGAGATATGACATTTTCTTTTAATGTAAGCCCTGCCCACTGCATTTGAGTAAATGTTGGGGACCTGTATGGAATATCACAAATCCGACAAAGTAACTTTTTGTCTGGCTTGGTTTCAGAGAGGTTCATTTGGTGACGATTGCTAAAACTTTGTAGAAGGAGTAGAGAAAAAAAACAGATGGCGGAAAATCCTACAGAATCCAGGGAAGGAATAATTTTGCTCCTGAGACTTCAGTTCATATTTTACTGGCCAAAACTTAAAGTTTGTTGTTATAGCATTTCCAAGTTGCACCACATTAGACACTGCCCTCCATTGGGTCCCCGGCATTACCCGAGCCGAGTGTGTATTAGACCGGATGAACAGTCCTCGAGATATTCAAACAACACACTCACACAGATTCATCGCTTTACAGTTAGATGCTGTTTCCATTGTCGTGAAACATGGCCATGGAATAGATGGAATTCTGTGTGGTGTGCTTATGTCTGTACTGAGCCTTAACTGTGGATACTAATACAGTCTTGCACTAAGTTGCGAGTAAATACCGAGCAACGTGGCTTTTTTTAATTTTTTAAATAATTGAATGAAATGCAACGGGTTACACTTGCATCGAGCTACCGCCATTTAGCATTTAGCATGCTTTATAAAGCTTCTTTAACGTGCACAGTGAAATGCAGGTTTGTCAGTATACATCACATGCCAGTTCAATTTGGACCCACGGCCACAGTAAGACTGGAAACATGCAGCTAACTGGGTAGCACAGTGGGGTTGATAGTGGAGTAGAGGTGTTAAATGTGAAGGCTGCTGTCAAGGTTTTTTTTTTTGGAAATGTAAATCTTTAAAGCTTCACCAATCAATATTTGTTTTCATTGGCAATAGGTCGGATGGCTATGTGATGATGTGGGTTTAATGTGTAAAGTGTCCCTAGTAGGAATCAGCCTACAGATTGTTATCACCTGACAGTTCCCCACTCTACGTTGTGTTCTAGCCTATTTCAGATCATTGTTTAGGTTCACTCTCAGTGCTCTATATAACCCTGTTTCCCGCCATGGCAGAAAGTTGTAATTCATTTTTTTAGATCATTTTTTGGGCATTTTCAGGCATTTATTTTGACAGGACAGCTGAAGACATGAAAGGGGAGAGAGAGGGGAATGACATGCAGCAAAAGGCCGCAGGTCGGAGTCCAACCCGCGGCCGCTGCATCCGAGGAGTAAACCTCTACATGTCTACCAGTTGAGCTAACCCGCCACAGGCAGCTTTTTTAAACAAAAAATGTCTGATACACCCACGGGTGCTACTTTACAGCACCATAGACTGACAAAATTTAGCAGGAAAAACAGAGCTAAAAAAAGAATGAATGTTGGACTTACAACACATTACTAACATGTTAAAAACAGCTCACAAATATATAATGTCATCTTTTTTTGTAAAGACTTATTTCCCAAAACAATTAAGTACTTTCATTTTTTTGCTCATGTTCCCCATCAGGGGTGAATAAAGCACATGCTGGGGGGGGGCTAGTCCTTCCAGAAAAAGTTTTTTTTGTGATTGTTGCAAGCAAAAATCCTTGATTATGCGGCACGTTTTCTTAAAAAATGCAATGGAATATGCAGGATATTTATGCAGTTTTATGCAATGAAATTGCGGGAACCTGCAAAAATTATGGTTTGGGTATGGGATATGGGTATGGGGTATGGGAAAATGGCTGCTCTTGTGTGAAGTAAATGCAACATTTTTCAACTTTCTGCTAAGAGATTTGTGGATTTGATATTTGGGTATTATGAAATCATGTTAACCCTGCAATATTGTGCGGAAATTGGCTATATTTGCAGCGAAAGTGCGGCGTATTTGAAAAAATGCGGCTCATGCATAAATATGCAGACTTTGGCTCATGATGCTTGAATAATGCGATCGCATAATCACGTTTTTCTGGAGGGACTGGCTAGTTGCCACTCTTAAGTAATCCAGATGGTGCTCCAGTAAGAAACTAAAGAATATCACCACCTTATCTTTTAAGCATACATCACATGCATGCACTGTTACGAGTGCAGCCGGCCTTCAGACCTTCTGTGCAACAGGATCCAAATAGAAGAATATAATAAAAGAAAGGCAATTAAGAAGAATATGAGCAAGAGTGAGAACAAAAGAAGGGATTTGACACAAGCATCACAGTTTTTGACCCTTGTACTGTCTTCGCTTTCGGGACCCTCTCGTATCCCTCGGGTCATATTGACCCGT
The DNA here is from genome assembly GCF_008692095.1 of Etheostoma spectabile. Taxonomy (NCBI): domain Eukaryota; kingdom Metazoa; phylum Chordata; class Actinopteri; order Perciformes; family Percidae; genus Etheostoma; species Etheostoma spectabile. The sequence goes on from NC_045754.1 coordinate 2,448,345, forward strand.
AACTTATTTGTGGTTTTTTAAAACAATTCTGAAAGAAAATTGTACTTCATAATCTATTAACAAATATTGTCTTTATCTCAATTTCAAACAATTGAGATAACATATACTGTATGTTTAGGGAATGCAATCAGTCTCTACTAGAACACAGTTAAAAATGGAAGTGGGGTTCGTCTTTTGTCGTAAGGTTATAATTCATGTTCTGAATTGAGTCAGAATACATGTTTATCACAGAAAATAAGGTAAGGCCATGGATTTTCAGGTACAAAAAATGTATACTCAAATGGGAACACCATACAAGGGTTAAAATCGTGATACCAATTGAAAGGGATGTTTCGTGTGATTTTTATGACACATACAAAATCCCACCTGACTCTCAACAGTGTTCGGATCCACACATTCTCACTCTCATCGCGGCAAAAAGCGACCCCTGGTCAGGTGCCTATGGCGTTTGTTATTGATGCAAAAAGTCCCCTTTAGCGTCATATATAGACGCGCTCGGTCATCACTTTTTGTCTCTCCGGGTCGGGACTATAGGCGTCACTATTAGATACTCTCGGGACTGGCGTCTAGACCATTGGCGTCACTATTTGACGCTCTGGCTCGGGACGGAGGTTTAGCTGACATGAGAGTGGGACAGTTAGGTTTAGGAAAAGATGGTGGGTGGGGTAACAAAATGTACATTTCAGTGACACGCGGGACAACAACTGAACATGAACCCTGGTCTCCTGGGTGAAATTCCTGTATTTTAGGTCTTTCGTACTACTCGCTACCGTCGTCTCTTAATACTACGTCGTCTTACAGCGCTGCGACCACGCTGCTGCTCCGCCCGGTACGTCCCGTACAGTTTTTTTGAAGAATCTAAAACAAACTGTCAGAGAGTATTGCAAATACAGTCTGACTCAACGTTTGGTACCAGTGAATCCAGGTGAAAGAAACAACAGCGCCGACCTACAAGCCAAAAGATTGATTTTTTTGATGCGTCTCTGTGTAGTTTGAAGTTCTTAAACTGTGCTGAAATACTATCTATGTAATGACTACTGAAAACGTAAAATATTATATAACAACAATATGGGTTTGTCTAAAGAAACAAATACTGTATGTATTTTATTTGTAAAAAAAAAAAAAAAAAAAAAAAAGAAACTGGACATGTTTCGGTGAGCGTTAAAGGTATTTATTCGTTGTTTTTGCTGTTTACGGGCTGACCTGCAGTGTATTTGGGAGATGAACAGTAGACTGAGGCCTTGGAGCATTCACCTTCTTATCCCTTATCTGTAAATTATTGACCATAATACTCTTCTTTTAACACTGTTATGAAAAAGCTTTATGTTTGCTCTTAAGATGCATCATAAATCGTCCCAGTCCCAATCCAACAGAGCTACGATGTAGCTGTTTCAGTACTGTCTGAGCTCTTTTCATGTTCAGTGTTTTGTGTATTTGATGTGTCACACCATGGTTTATTAATGTCAGGACACTGCTGGGGTGCGATCAGCCACACAAAACTAACCCAAGTCACACATTTTACTAAACGAAAACCACTCATGTTAACGAGTCTGTGTGGAAACGCTCCCAGGTCAACACTGATAAGCTATCACTCTAAGATAACCCAGGTTTTAGTATTGTGTACCCATGCCTTATCAAATCTGCTTATAGACTTTCCCCTCCTTGTCTGATAACAGTTTTCAAAATATGAATGATTTAAACATAGACACCGGAACTCCCTGTTCTTGTTTAATCATAGTTTTTTATCTCTTTTCATGATCAAGCTGGATATTTATGATTTATGAGACCTGAATGACCTGAATTAATGCTATGATTTAAACCGGAATTCAGGTTAGGCAACCTCGACAGGCCATCGCTGTGGGGGGAAAGAAAAGAAAGAAAAAAGAAAGAAAAGAAAGGGAAAGAATTGATCCAGGATCCATATTACAGTGCTACAGTAGAGGATTAGGGCCGAACATTTTATTTCAGTTCTGAGAATAAAATAAAAATTCAGATTTTTAAAGTCTGAATTCTGAGAATAAAGTCGTAATTCTACTGAATTCTGCATATTTAAACAGTTTATTATTTACATTATTGACATTACAGAGCTGCTTGATTTCTGTCTGTTGTCTGTTATGAACATTGTAGTTACTACCGCATTGCATTGTGGTATATTTATGCTGGCGTAGTGTCGATTATTGCATACCTTTAATATTTTACCGGAAATAGTATGCAATTGCGTACTATTGGTTTTAATACTAAGGTTTTGGACATACTAAAAAAAATCCTACATACTGTTTTAGCTACTAAATAAAATGTTAATGTGGAATTTTGGACGTAGCCTGACATTAATCTCAGAATCTTTATTTCAGAATTCTGAGATTAAAGTCCGAATTCTGACTTTAAATTCAGAATTGAAATCAACTGTTCACCTGGCCCTAATCCTCTACCATACAGTTCCTACGTTCGACTGTCACAAGACGGTTTCCTCTCCCTCATTTAGTACTGTCTGATTTAAAGCTCTGTGCTGGAATAGCTTCGGCTGATGTCTGAGTCTGAATTGGATGGAAATGACCTCCCACTGGCTAACTGATAGATATGGACAGGGAATCTAAGGCGAGACACCGCAGTCGGAAAGCCTATCAAGTCTTTACCCTGAATCCCCCTAAGCTTGGTCTCATGCTAAGAATTAACTATAATTAGCTTCCCAGGGGAGAAAATGTGACAGCGACTAACAAGCGACTCACAACATTAGCTCTAGCAGACCTCCTTGAGTCCTTTTTCAGTGTCTGGAACATGGATTTCCTCTGTTTGTGTAGTCCTGCTGTCCACACAGACCCGTCCTCCTCCAGGGAGATGCAAACAGCAGACACACATCCGCAGCCACATGTGTCGGCTTCTGCTTCAAATCTAGAACATCACGAGACCAGAGGGATTTTTCATTTTAAGCAGATATTTGGCCAAACACTGAAACACAAGGGCAGAAGTTCAATTGAAACGGCGTGGGACGACATGCTTTTGTCCCGATTCGATTCTTACATGATACGGGAGTGCCGATTGGATTTGTGTTGTTGCAGTTTTCATTTATTGGGATTCTAGAAGTATCGGGATACGATAGTATTGGGTATTGGGATTTTTTTTTCCTTCTTTAACAAAAAAATATATATATACTGACAATATATCATGAGACATAAATTGTTTTCTAAGAAGAATGCACATTACACATCAGTCAGTCATGACATTTATTATTTCATTTGTAAAGAACAATATTACATGGATAATCGGCATGTTCTGCTTTCGGTCTGCGATACAATTCAATTCAATTTTATTTATAGTATCAATTCATAACAAGAGTTATCTCAAGACACTTTACAGATAGACCACACTCCAGAATTTACAAGGACCCAACAGTTCTAGTAGTCTCCTCCAGAGCAAGCAACAGTGCGACAGTGGCGAGGAAAAACTTCCTTTTAGGCAGAAACCTCGGACAGACCCAGGCTCTTGGTAGGCGGTGTCTGACGGGCCGGTTGGGGTTAGAATGAAGAGTGGCAATAACAAAATAGAAAAAATTAGTAGTTTGTAGCAGTTCTTTGTAGCGTAATAGATACACAGGAACTATTACGCTCCATTTAAAAATGGTCGCAAAAAAAATCTCTATACGTACATTAATTCCTTTATTAATTTATTTATTAATTTAGCGTTTTATTGATGCTATTCCAATGATAGTAATGCAATATTCTCACATCCCAACCTCAATCCTTAGAGTATAACCCTTAACTGCATACTAGTGAAGCATCTGCAAAGGCTTTTTAGCAACATCAGCCCCAAGTATGCATAGACTCACACTCATCTTAGCGTGGAGCGGCAGTCTGAACCAGATGAGCCAACATCTGGGTTTGAAGCACTGCATGTTTAATGAGTGGAATTTGAATGAGATGATACAGTACAGCACGGGGTAAGGATTCCATACTCGACACAGTTCTTCTGTTTTCTTTGAAATGTCCAATCACTGAATATTTCATTTTATGTCTACTGAAAAGTTGTCCCATGTCATAGCTCATCTTCATGCGTCAGTGCATGTGTCGCCAGTGCAAAAGAGAACTGTGGACAATTCAGGTTATGTTTCGCCATAATAAAGATGTTGTGCTGTGATTTTTTGTTGTTTTGTTTTTTTTTGCCACTGACTTTGTCATTGAGCTTGCTGCTTGTGGCCTGTTGAGGATGCACCAACTGCAGCAAAAAAAGGACATTGCAGAAACAAAATAGCCCAGTTCCAACTTTGCACTTTGACTGCGTTGCCGGTCGGGACTAGGAATGGCTTGGCCGTGCTTTGCCGGCATTCACTAACAGTTGAGGAAAGGCTTTCCCTTCACTGGGAGAGAGAGGGCTGAAGGGAGGTGGGACGGGTTGCAAATTGTTCATTTTGGAGACGAACGACCTCAAAGAGGCACTTCTTCTGCCCTTGGAGACCGTTTCTTAGCAACCGGAAGCCACGTTGCCAAAACTAGGTCCTTTTTTCTTGTTCACTTTCACTCACACAGTCACACGCTACCCTCACTTCCTCTCTCCACGTCTACACACCTCTTTCACACATTCTTCTTCCATTTCTCGCCATCTTTCTGTCCCTGACCTGTGAAAGGGGGAAGGCTTTCACAATCGGAGAGAAAGGTAACGGCTTTTGATCTGCTGGTCGTTTCACATTTCTCACAGTGCAATCTTTGTTTTTTTTTTACCTCCACTCTCTCCCCGTTTTTTTCTATTGTGAGTCAGGTTGAAGCCTGGAGGACAAGCTCACTGGTGCTTCTTCAGACCCCCACCACCTCCACCAAACACTTTCTCTTTCTTCTTTTCTTGTCTCTTCTTCTCTTCAGTGGCAGCTCTAGACCATTTCAAATGGAGATTTTAGGGATACCAGATACATTAAGAAGAAGTGTTACATACCTCAAACCCTCGATAGGTCTGGTTCTCCAAAAGACTAACGATACGCATACGGTAGGGACGTAGCACGCATGCATGGTGGTGTTAGAGCGTAGCCCCCACCCTCTGAAGCGCTTTGAGTGTCTATGGTAAAGCGCTATGTAAATTTAATTATTATTATAACAATAAACACAATAATACTCATTCAGTTTGAACCTACATTTTATCCATCACTGCACGTGAATAATACCCCCTCTGAGGATAAAGGTGGGGTTAAAAATGTAGAAAAGGCTTAATATTAAGGGGGGCACTGGCCATCTTCCCCCCCCCCCCCCCCCCAGAACTGCCCCTGCTTCTCTCCTTTTCTCTGCTCTACTCTTCTTTTCATCTGTTCTTTCATCTTCTCTTCTCGCATGTTCTCTTATCTCCTCTTCTCATGTTCTCTCATCTTCTCTTCTTCTCTTCTCTCCTCTCATCTTCTCTTCTCTCATCTTCTCTTCTCCTCTTCTCTCCTCTCGTCTTCTCTTCTCTCGTCTTCTCTTTTCTCGTCATAGCTTCTCTCCTGTTCTCTTCTATCATGTTCTCTTCTCTCACCTTCTCTTCTCTCATCTTCTCCCCTCTTCTCTCATTTTCCCTTTTCCTATCATCTTCTCTTCTCTCATCTTCTCCCCTCTTCTCTCATTTTCCCTTTTCCTATCATCTTGTCTTCTCTCATCTTCTCTTCTCCTCTGATATTCTCTTCTCTTCTTTTTTCTTCTTCTCTTCTCATGCTTTAGTAGCCAAGACAGGGGTTTCCAAGGCAACCCCTTTATGATAAAAACTAATCTGTCTACCAGACAGGTACAGGTTGTGAATGTCTTTCCTCAGCTGGTTTATGAATGTTGACCCCTGCAGTGTCTTGCTGTACCTGTAACTTGTTCAAAGAAAAAAAACAATATCCATCTTAATGCTGTATTGTGACTATATCTGATATTTATTGTTATGTACGTATATTGTGGACTCATGGACCTCTGTAGATAGAGTAATTTGAGCTCTCAAACGCATATTGATGGGTCTCAATCTAGAGAATGTACTTACTGTAGGAATAATTTATATTTTCTATCCGTTAAGGACAATATGCCGTTTTTAGGAGGTCTGTGTGTCACATGAAATAAAAGCCCCTCGGGGTTCTCTGCGTGCTGTACAGTGTGACGTGCACTTCTGTTGAATGGCTCCCTCCCTCTTTTTTGTGTGTGACTCCAACTTTAGTGTTTTACTGTCTCATCTCCCTGCACCAGTGCTCTACATTGATTGTTTGTGTGTGTGTGTGTGTGTGTGTGTGTGTGTGTGTGTGTGTGTGTGTGTGTGTGTGTGTGTGTGTGTGTGTCTGCAACATGGTTTACGGCTTCAGCACTTGTCCTATGCTGCAGTTTCTATGGAATAAAAAAAATGTGTACATCCATAATGACTCTGATTTCATTTTCTTATTAAATATATTTTCATTACAGGATTGATGTCACAGCTAAAATGAGTTTCTCATCCTCATGCATAGGGTTTTGATGAGAGTAATGTATATTATACATTAATGATATAATAATCATAGATCTTTATTGTCATTGCATATATTTACACAACAGAACTTAGTTGGAGTAATCCAGTTGGCAGCATTAAAATAAATACACCCAAATAAATACAATATGAAATATATGCACACACCTCACACCACCACATACATTACTCATACTATACAAAACGCCTCCTATTTTTAGATTTCTTTTGTTTCATGTTACTAAAGGAATACTTTTTTCAGGGGAGTCCTTATATGCACTCAGCGTATGGAAAGCTTCTGCTGACCTCTGCTGGCTGCTGTACACACTGCACAGTATATCATTCTGCTGCATGTTGTTGCCCTGGGAAACAGAAAGGCACACACCATCCCATTAACAAATGGAACACCTGTCCCATGTAGCTCTATAGTCTCTAGTGTAGTAGTACTATGGGAAGGCGCCTGGGTTGTTGGTGTTGTTTTACCTTAGATGGCGCTATTACCGATACTAACTAATGTTTGTTAGCAATCTGATTCTCAATAACATTAAATTAACTAGCGGGAATAGGAATAGGAATTAGGTAACTTTTGTGTTAACCTTGAACAAAAATCTAGACCCAAAAAGTATACTTTAAGTACAATAAACCCAGATAAGGAAATTGATTTAGTTAAAGTACAAAAATAATATCAAAACTACGGAAGAGGATTAGGGCCACTAGTGAAAAATGTATGTGAGTTCTGACTTTATTCTCAGAATTCAAATTCAGACTTTATTCTCAGAATTCAGACTTTATTCTCAGAATTCTGACTTTAATCTCAGAATTCTGACTTTATTCTCAGAATTCAAATTCAGACTTTATTCTCAGAATTCTGACTTTAATCTCAGAATTCTGACTTTATTCTTAGAATTCTGACTTTAATCTCAGAATTCTGACTTTATTCTCAGAATTCTGACTTTAATCTCAGAATTCTGACTTTATTCTCAGAATTCAAATTCTGACTTTATTCTCAGAATTCTGACTTTAATCTCAGAATTCTGACTTTAATCTCAGAATTCTGACTTTATTCTCAGAATTCTAAGAATTGAACACACATACATTTTTCACCAGTGGCCCTGATCCTCTTCCACTCGCAAAACCAAAGTTGCAAGTGTACAAACCACTTTATTGATTGAAGCACACAGTTTGTAGAACTTTAAACACTTCTCATGTGGTTAGACACAGCTAGCAAATCGGAATCGCTCTTTGTGCAAAACTGTAAACACATTGTCATTCAAAAAGCACATGTAGCATTTTGGTGCACTTCAACTCAGAATGGCACAACACAGCCCCAAAAGTGAAATACAAGTAACACACTGTTGTCATCAGTAACACACAAGCACTCAAAATTTAACACACCTGTTTCAAATCAGTAATGTGTTGCACCCAATCAGTAATGGGGATATAAAGCCAGGTCAAATCCAAATGGGATGTGTGATTTTCACAATGGAGGGCAGGAGAGAAGGTGGAAGTAGAAGTGGACGTGGACGTGGACGTGGACGTGGACGTGGACGTGGACGTGGACGTGGATGAGAAGGAAGAGGAAGAGAAGGAAGAGGAAGAGGAGGAGGAGGAGGAAGAAGAGACGGAGGAGGAGGAGGAGGAGGAGGAAGAAGAGACGGAGGAGGAAGAGGAGGAGGAGGAGGAAGAGGAGGAGGAGGAGGAGGAGGAGGAGGAGGAGGAGGAGGAGGAAGAACAAGAGCCATCATTTCCAATGAAATTAGAGCAACAATCATGCACCATGTTCTGGTTCATGGAATGAGTATGAGGGAAGCAGGACTACATGTTCAACCAAATATAAGCAGGTTCTCTGTGGCCTCCATTGTCAGGACATTCAGAGAACACAACCGGTAAGTGTACTATCATTTGTGGTCCCTCAAACTTACAGTACAGTATGTACAGTTGTGGAATGTCTCAGTAAATTACTGTAACATCTCTAAAAATTGGCCCTTTTCTTGCAGTATTACAGTAAAACTAATAATAGTATTACATAAAAATATATATTTTATGTATTTTACATATTTGGTTACATTGCATTAGGTCTGTCTGTACAATTCTAACAAGATGTTTTATTTGCTAGAATTGAAAGACTGCCACATGCCGGTGGAAGGAGAGGTATATTCTCACAAGAGCAGGAGACCATTACAGTTTTTTCCATTTGCTAACACACTAAAATGACATGCACAGCACAATTATTTAAACTGACACACAGAGAGCAAAACTTCCTCTCAAGTCTCCGAAAGTCTAAACACATTTTCTGCTTTACACACATTTTGCATTTTAAAATGGCACTTTTTAAAATGAACTGAACACAGTTTCCTGCATAAGACACAAAAATCTGACACAAAGTCACATGTTTGCCATTTCAAAACACTGCCATTCAAAATGACACTACATGAGCTATTTGGCTAATTACATGTGCCACCTGGCCAAACACCTCATTGGTTAATTGCCAACACTCCAATCAAGACGACACCATGGTGGAGGAAGGGGCCGAATGTTCACCGGGGTACAGGAAGCTGGAATTGTAAACTTGGTTTTGGAACATAATGAAATCAGATTACGAGAAATTCAAAGCCACATCATCCAAGACAACACCTTGTTCCACAACATTCAACGAGTCAGTCTGTCCACATTGGCTCGCATTCTCAAGCGAAACCAAATTAGAATGAAACAACTTTATACAGGTGCCGTTTGAGAGAAACTCTCAAGAAACAAAGAGGTCAGACGAGCATATGTGGATGTAAGTACTGTATTGACTGTTATCCAGTAGAACGGATAACACCATATTGACAGATTTTGGTTATTTGTTTTCAGGGAGTACTGGAAATGGATGCTCATGCAATCCCACATGAGTTCATCTTTATAGATGAGGCTGGGTTTAACCTGGGAAAGACCAGAAGAAGGGGAGAAACGTCATTGGCCACAGAGCCACTATAAATGTTCCTGGCCACGTGGTGGGAACATCCACAATGTGCGCTGCCATCTCCAGTATGCTGTGTCCTTCACCGTCATGCCAACCTTGGACCTTACAACACAGCCCATATTCTCACATTTCTGGACAGACTTCACAACATTCTCATACCACCAGAGCGTATGAATGATGCAGACCCTCAGGAAACCGGTACGTTGTAGTATGGGACACGTGAGCTTTCATCGTGCCGCCGCAGTCCAAAACTGGTTTGCTGACCACCCACCATTTCTCATGCAATACCTGCCACCATACTCACCATTTCTGAACCCCTAGAAAGAGTTCTTTTCGGCATGGCGGTGGAAGGTATACGACCGGCAGCCCTTTGTAAATGTAAATGTGCTGTATTTATATAGCGCTTTTCCAGTCTTAACAACTGCTCAAAGCGCTTTTACATCTACAGGAAACATTCACCATTCACACACATTCATACACTGTGGCCGGGGCTGCCATACAAGGTGCCACCTGCTCATCAGATAAACATTCATACACATTTACACTCCGATGCGCAGCACCGGGGGCAACTCGGGGTTCAGTGTCTTGCCCAAGGACACTTCGACAATAACTGCAGGGGGCAGGGATCGAACCACCAACCTTCTGATTGGCAGGCAACCACTCTACCACTGAGCCACAGCCGCCCCTTTGTGCGCGTGCCTCTTGTGCAGGCGATGGAAGAGGCATGTGATGACATTGATGTCATTTTTGAATGCCTTATCAAGGATGGATAAGGCATTCAAGGCGCTTCTTCCCTCAATGTCTGGCAGGAGAAGATATTGCCTGTGATGTTGACGAGGCGTTTGTGGCCAGACCCGGCTGTGCGGCAAATGCTGCCTAATTATTTTTTGTGCCTCTGTTTTTTTACTGTAATATTTTTTCTGAATTTTCTTTTCTACGAATATTTTTGTTTGGTCCCATGTGAATATATCCGCTGTGCATATGTTGAATTGACTTGTTTACTGTAGTGAAACAATAAAATGTTCTAACAGCGTGTGTGTGTAAATATTTCTGTGCATGTGAACAATCTGATACATATTTTAGTATTATGGCAATGCATAGTAAAGATGAGGGTGCTTTTCATTATGCCCAACAGTGTGTAGTTGGTTAGGCAAAACTCTGGTAATATGAATGAAGTGTGTGTCGTTTCATGCAAAAGTTTGATTTTGATAATGCTATGTGTAGTTTTGGTTGCAGTGCTTCATTTTGCAGGATATATGAGGTATTTTGCAGTTTGGGTGTGTGGTTTTGTGAATTGTGTTAAGTATTTTGATAAAACCAGACTAGTTTGCAAAATTGTGTGTTAGCAATAGGAAAAAACTGTATTGTCAATATGGTCCTTCAAAATAATCTCATTCGTCTGCGAGAAATACAACAGCGAGTTGAGGAAGACAACGAGAACTTTGAAGGAATCAACAGTGTGAGTCTCTCCACAATTGACCGTGTCCTGAAACGCAACCTGATAAGTCTCAAACAAGTCTACAGAGTACCATTTGAGAGAAATTCTGAGAGGGTAAAAGAGCTACGATATCAATATGTACAAGTAAGTAATACGTAATGTCCAGAGATTATAAAGCACTATTGAGTTACTGTACATCTTTACTGTGTTGAATGTAATGCAGCACATGTATACAGAGTCATGAAGCCTGGAATGCTATGTCATTTACGTTATATCAAAAATGAACTTTTTCTCATTTCTATAGAGAATGTTTCAACTGGATTCCATGGAGAGGCCTCATGAGTGCATCTTCTTGGATGAAGCTGGCTTCAATCTCACCAAGAGGAGAAGGAGAGGCCGCAATATTATTGGTCAACGAGCCATTGTAGAGTTGCCAGGGCAGCGTGGTGGCAACGTGACCATATGTGCTGCCATCAGCAGCTACGGGGTTATTCACCGCCATGTGACTTTAGGACCTTACAACACTGCCCATCTTATAACGTTTCTGTATGCTCTACAGGAAGCATTACTGAGACGTGAAGAGAGAGGTGATGAGCAGGCAGAGCATCCCATGTACGTGGTAATCTGGGACAATGTGAACTTTCACCGTGGTCCTAGAATCCGTGAGTGGTTTGAAAATAACCCACGTTTTATAAATGTGTGCCTCCCACCATACTCGCCCTTCCTTAATCCCATTGAAGAATTTTTTTCTGCATGGAGGTGGAAGGTCTATGACAGAACTCCTTATGCACAGGAAAATCTCCTTCAGTCAATGGATGCAGCATGTGACAACATTGGAGTGGAATCGATTCAAGGTTGGATTCGTCATGCTAAAGGATTCTTTCCCCGTTGTTTAGCAAGGGACAGGATTGCCTGTGACGTTGATGAGGTCCTGTGGCCTGACCATGCCCAGAGGCATGATGCTGAGGCAGAATGATTCCAAGACATTGCTATCGATCTGCTGCATATTTTGTTTGTGACTATTTGTGTGCAGGATTGTGCAAGCACTTCATAATATATCAAATTTTTCCCCTGCTCTGCTTTGAGTGCAGTGTTTTGCATTTATCTCTGTAGTGTGTAATGACTGCTGTGTAGTGTTTATGCATTAGCTGGATGTGTGTGATATCTGAAAACAGTGTTTGGTTTTGGGTAAAGATAACATAGTTCTGAAGCAATTGTTTGATATAGCAAGACAAGTCAAAGGTTTTGACAGTGTAGCTTAAGTTTGGTGATTTGTGTTTAAGGTTTTGGGAAAGCGAGAGAAATGTTCAAAAAATGTGTTTTAGCAACTCAGAAATACTGTAAATTAACACAAAAATGGATTGGATACTATACAACGCTCTTTGAAACTACAATTGATCACTTTCATTCCTGACTAAGCTCATCTGTACGTTCCTCTGATCTTAACTATTAGTCAAAAAAAATAATGACTAATTTCTGCTTTTTTTTAAACTCAAATATAATTCTATATAAATGAGGGTTATTGACCATGAATTCCAAAAAGTAGGCCTACTGTGAAACTAGTGGTAGTAAAGTGGTGTTAGTGAAAACTAACAAACAAGTCTGGAAAAGGGACACAAATGTCAACTTTTTGTCCCTTTTGGGAGGACAACACAAGGGTTGAGGTGTTCTAACTGTACCCCTGTACCTGGTCTACCCTACTGTCAGGTTGGTGCACCAACCATTTGGAAATGAATCTTTTGCCTGTAAATAATGTAACGTTACTCCAACACAGTTAGTCCACTGGAATAGCAGCTGGGTAGGCTACACCTTCTCTGTGGGGGCGCGGCATCCTCTTTGGCTCCCTGTGTTTGTCTCTGTAGCCTATCTGGCAGAGAGAGTGTACCGGGAGGACGGAGGGTCTGGGTCACGGAGCACACCCCCATCCACAGCGGCGGAGATGGCGGACCCCGCAGCGCAGACCACCATCAAGGTTGTATGCCGTTTCAGGCCGCTGAACAAATCGGAGTTGGCTCGGGGGGACAAGTACATCCCGACATTTCAAGGGGACGACTGTGTGCAGATTGCGGTGAGTGTTTTTCTCTATGTCACAGCTCTGGGGTCAGAAGCTTATCAGCCTTTATTCTTCCACCTTTCATTTCGGCTAGTGAAAGTCAGAACATTTTCAATAAAAAATATGCTTAAGTGTCCTTAAGGCTAGCCTAATTATAATGCAGATATATATGTTTCCTTACTTATATATCTTTAGTTCTGGTTTTAAAATGACTCTTTTGGTGTTGTAAATAGCCTGCAAAACACTGCTTTAAAATTAAGTTAAACCTCTAAATCCTCTTTGCCAACATGGACCAAACTTTATTCAAAATTTTAGCAATTTAATCTGACTTTGGTAATCAACAATAGCTACTCCAAATACATATGGTTAAACATTTTCTGAATTAGTTAGAGTTATTTTAGCTTATTTGCCTTGCTTGTTACAATGTTTGCTCTAAATACATCCACTGTTTTAGTAGTGTGCTTGTAGTGAGTTTAACGTTAGCTCCGCATTAGCATTAGTTTCCAGGGGATTTTTAGGAAGGGACTTTTTTTCCGATAGTTGGCAGATATATTGTTGATTTAAAGACGTCTCAGTCAACGTCAGACTTTTTTCAACACGAACCAGTCTTTACTTGAATCAGTAAAGATAAAATGTGTCAGTTTTATCTAAATTTAATCAGTTTCACCTGCGCCTATCGGCCTCTGCAGTACACTAACGCTAGCTACTTTGAGGTTAATGCTAACCTTAGCATGCTAATGTCTTGGCAGAGTCATGATAATGCTAGCGTGCTATGTTAGCTATAAAAGCTAACTAGACACAGCTTAGGTTGGATATTGAGCTGAGCATTTAAAAGAAACGCTTATAGTCTGATGAAAGTGGTCCTTTGATGATTCTGACCAATGTTGCCAGATCTTGCGAGACAAATAAGCAACCAGACCTGTGAAAACAAGCCCAAAACAAGCCACTTGTTCTACAGAGCCCCCTAAGATCCTGGAAGAGATAAATAAATAAACTGTGTGCACAGTTTTACAATCTATGTGGACAGATTGGTAAACTGTAGACACGTTAGAGTTTTATTTTCTTCCACTGAGCTTCAGGACAATGACAACAGAGGGAGTTATACCACCTTTTAACATTATTTAACATTAGAAAACTGATGGGACATCAAATATACACTTTTTCACAGTGATTTTGAGTTGATCCCCACGACGGGTTGGATCCATTCTTTTCCTCCTTTCTCTTTCTCCCAGTCTTTGCTACATTTCTTCCCGTATTTCCCCCTCTTTATTCCGGGCATTTATGCCTCCAAAACCTCTCCTACAGTCCAGTCACCTTCACATCATCGTTACTCACGCATTTTCCTAACCAGAAAAAAAAACACGACTGCCCTGCTCTGCCTCTGATTGGCTGGTAGCCTACTCGATGCCATCTGGGTCAGAGTCAATTAGAAGCAGAGGTGGGTGGAAAATAACTCCGTTGTCTCCGGTGTGTATGGGGAAAGGGCGGGACCGATGGAACAGGCAAGACAAACTCTACGTTAAATAACATATAAATACCCGCTTGACTACTTATTATGGAGCTGGGAACAAGCCCAAATAAGCAACTACACTTTAGTAACAAGCCAAGAAAACCGCAACCCGCGACTACCAATATTTGTACGCGACTTTACGGAAAAACAAGCCCAAAGTCGCTTAGAATAAGCGGACTTGGCAACACTGATTCTGACAAGATGAATTTAAAAAGTTTCAAAATGGACACTGTACAGCCCTGTGACTAAAAGACTAAATTAATGAATGTGTGAAAAGCTCGATAGTGAGGCCATACATTGGTAACAAAAACTTAAAAATAAATGTGTAGAGGAACCTAACAAATGCAGTCTTCCACACAGGGCACAATGTGAATGGTTCAATGAGTATGAATAATGAGAATCATATTCATGGATTTCACAGTAAAAACACCTATACTATGGGAGCTCTTTGCACTATACATCACATTAAATATCACAACATGTTTGACCAAATTCCTCAATATCGATATTACAATACTAATACAGGGTTGATAGTGCTTTCACAAATTATTTACACAATGAGATTGGCCTTTAAAAACCAGGAAAAGACAACACTTGACATATAACGATATTACGATATCTAAAATCTAAGAAATCTAGTCTCATATCACGATAACGATTCATATCAAATTATAGTCCAGCTCTATTTCACACTCTCCATTACTGTCATCAAAACATTAATGAGTGAATATATTTTTTAGAAGAATGGTGCTTAAACCTCCACTACACTGATACGACACTATGCTCTGAAGGCTCGTGATGGAACAACACCTTACTAACATACTTTATGTTGGTTTTTCCTTTCATTTTTCACCCTGAAGTTTAATTGCTGTATGCATTTAGACTCAGCTTTTATAGGACATATGGCAGGGGTTGCAGTAGCCTTTTTTTCAGCCTGATGTTCATAACCATTGCAAAATAAAAAAAATAAAAAGATGAATGGTTGCTTTGTTTAGAGGTAATCGACTCCCAGTCATAGGCCAACAAATAACCAATTATGTCATGTGGAAAAGTGTTGTACTGTTTTACTGCTATTTGTAGTGCAGATCATATCTAAAGCAGCATAAGGCCAGGCCTCAGATATGCGTTGCTTTCTTTCCCCTCCACTATTTAAATAATGTAACATATGAACAGCTGTGACAAAAAGATTCAGAATGTGATCCAGATTTTTGGGTATTGCTATCTGCCAATAAGAAAACTGTACGTTTGTTGCTGATTAGCCAGAAAACTTTTTATTTTGACAAAGAAATGTAACTCAACGTCTACTAGCTTTTTCCAGAGCTCAGCAGAAGGATTTTACTCAGTTGTCATGGCAATAGCTCATTTGTCATCACACACCTTTTTTCCAAGGTCAAGAAATACATTTCGTTATTTTGATATTGCTATAATCTAAAAATCTTAGTTTGTGAAATATGTGCGCCTTGTTCATGTGCCAAGCTAGGTATTGACTCAGTCAGACAAAATAACAATTATAATATGACAACATTTACCACAATTATCAGTACTGTTAAAAATGACAGTCAGCCTGTCATCTTTATATTTAATTATTAGGATTGATTGTTTATTGCACATAATCAAATACTGACCCTGATGAACAAATTTGGGAGATCAGCATGTGTGTGTATGTAGTGGTTCTCTATAATGTGACATACTGTAATATATATATATATTTTTTTCACCTTTATTTCTAGAGGCAAGTCATTAAGAACAAGTTATTATTTACAATGGCGGCCTGACAAGTGGCTTAGCCACTTAGCGAAAGGGAAGGAGGGCTAGAAAACAAATACATTAGAAATGAATGGAGTTTATAAATTACATAAAACACTTTTTGAAATAGTACACAGTAAAGAGTAAACACTTATACGAGTGCCCAGGTTCATGGCTGAGTAAGAGAGGGAGAATCCATTACCATATTTAGCTAGGGAAAGTATTATGTAGAGAAGCAACTACATATATCAGTGAACAAGGGTGATATGATGGTTTTGTGTGAAATGGAAATGAGTTTGTCTAGTTTGACAATCTTTTGCAGAGCGCGAGCGGCGGCAGATTGAAAAGATGCGAGAGCAGAGTTGTTTTGGGAATGCTTGAAATAAAAAAAAGATGAAGATGAAGATGAAGTGAGGACCGGGTGTTGTATGTGACAGACTTTGACTGCAGCTAAGCTGACCTAAGTTAGAAGGTGATCGGCCAAGAGGGGTCTTGTAAATTAAAGTGAACCAGTAAATCTTACGTCAAATGTGAAGGGAGGGCCTGTTGACAGATGCAGTGGTGTGTATAAATACATAATAACGCAGTACAGTATTATACAGTAATGAATCCATTCCTGGTTTTTCACTTCAGTGCCATGAACAAGCTTGATGACTTGGCTGTACAGGGACAGACTCTGAAGACCTTTACTCGGCAGCCATTAGAACATTAGGCCACACCGTAAGGATGACTCATTTATTAAAGATGGGCCTGACAATCACAGACTCTACTTCTGTGTCATTTTTCTCCATCTACGACATTCCACTTCCGGGAATGCTACGGTGCCGGCGTACATTCTGCCGGATCATGCTCTTTTCGCCTTCCAATCTCTGCAGGGTAAATCCAGACAGCTATCTAGACTTTCTGTCAAATCTGAGTTTTCTGTTTCACGACTAAAACAGCTTTTGAACGTGCTTATGTTGAGCTATGTCGGCCTATCATCTTGTAGCAATATGAAAATTCCTTCAAATTCACTCCCCCTCCCCCTCCTCTTCACTTCACAGGGTAAACCGTACTACTTTGACCGTGTGTTCCAGTCCAATACAACTCAGGTGCAGTTCTACAACGCTGTGGCTCAGCAGATTGTCAAAGGTAAGGTGTACAGCAGAATGCAGATGTAGTCTCAGAGGCAGTGATACACTAAAACCCTGGCAATTTCTTATTTCCTTGTCTGGCTGTGTACAGATGTGCTAGGGGGCTACAATGGCACAATATTTGCCTACGGGCAGACATCCTCTGGTAAAACACACACAATGGAGGTAACATTTTAACTGTTGCTTTTACCCTTGAGCAAAAATACAAAACATAGTGACTGAAAAGCCTAAAGATCAGTGCTGTGCTGTCTTGTTCACACTTTTTTTTTTATATCCATACTGTATATATGTAATCGTGTGCTAAAGGGAGATCTCCACGACCCAGAGATGATGGGAATCATTCCCAGAATTGTTCAAGACATCTTTAACTACATTTATTCCATGGATGAGAACCTGGAGTTTCACATCAAAGTACGTTCCTCTCCGGGAATCAGGGGCTTTTAAACATCAAGCAGGGTTTCCCCGGGGTCTTAAAATTAAAATTAAAAAAATTTCAAAATTTAAATTTTAGTCCTTAAAAATTCTTACATTTGCTCAAGTATGTGTTCTAGGTCTTAAATAATTAAAAATGTATTTTCTCTACGTCCATGCAACGCAAACTCTAACGCAAATTTTTTGTTGTAGTTCTTTGCCTACTACAAATATAATTTTGCTGTATTACGACTACAAATGAGACCAACATGCTACTTATATTGCAGCCAATCAGCTTTCGTGGTATTGGGGCGAGTCTCTTTTAGATGGTACCACAGGCATAAAACTGATTTTATTCTTCAGCCTCGGGGAAGTGCAAATTTAGATACTTGGATACTTGAATAAAAGGGCTCAGTTGATTTTGTGATAAATATCTTACATTTCATTCATAATGGTCTTAAAATGGTCTAAAAAAAGTCTTAAATTTAATTTGGCGAAACTTGCAGAAACTCTGTCAAGTGCACGCCGTAACGTTGGTCAAGTCTCACTGGAAGCTTTTCTTTGCAGGTTTCATATTTTGAAATCTATTTGGACAAAATCAAGGACTGCTTGGATGGTATGTTTCAAGTCTCTCGTGGCTCCTTATCATTGTCATTCCGGCCCTGATGCAGACAACATCATCGACCTGATGTGCACTTTCCTTCTCCTCCACAGTGTCAAAGATCAACCTGTCTGTACACGAAGATAAAAACAGGGTGCCCTATGTCAAGGTGAGACAAATGGTGATTTATTTCTGTGTTGAGAATGTTATTTGAAGTTGCAACACTGATTCGGATGCAGTCACACAGTCACAAGTTTGTCCCCGCCAGTTGTAATGCATTAGCTACGAATGACATAAGAGATAAGATATGATGTAGAAAACATTGGCACATCTGTGATCTGCACGATAAGAAGAGGGTGTATGTCAGCCTTTCTCCAGTCTATAGTCTCGACGTTCCACTTATGCATGTCTTTTTGCCGATGTTGGTTTCCTTCCGCTTTCTCTGTGTTGGAAAACTCCGGTGGATTTCTGAGGACTATCGTTACCTGGTCCTCAGATCTCTGCAGGGTAAATCCACACAGCTAGCTAAACTATCTGTCCAATCAGAGATTTCTGTCGCACAACTAAAACAACCTTTGAACGTACACACGTTCCACCAAAACAAGTTCCTACCCGAGGCTATTTTGCAGAGTCCCCTTGGCTCCGTGCAGAGTGGAGTGGATTGGTTTAAAGAAATGCCAGTAAACCAGAGCACTGTCTCCTATCCTGGAATGCTGTGTGGACTAGCCAAACCTTCCTCTGTAGTGCTGTGGAGGAAGGTCTGGCAAAGCAAGACTAGCCTTTTCTCAAACTGTGGGCGCCAGGCCGCGGAGCAATGCCTATTGGGTTGCGGGACCCTACCAGAAAATAAAATAGGCTCCATAACCGGGCATGGGCTGCTGTGGCACCACTTTATTAGAAGATAAGGGCGACACATTAATGGGCCTTTGCACAAAAAAGTTTGACTATTATATGTTATTATTATGTAATCTGCTCAATATAGACATTTACAATAATTGTTTTTAGTGGAATGAGTATAAGATAATAAAATCTTCTATATTGCTTTAAAGTGTGAGTTTTATTTAAGTAGATGGGGGAATGAAGATAGAGTATAAAATACACTGAGAAAACAAGGTAATAGGATCCCTCTCTCTTCATAACTTTCCCACTGAAAGCATCAGCCTAATTTAGTATGTCCTTCTCCTCAGCTCTATAATTGTCTGACTGTGAAGCCGGGCCGCTGCAGGGCTGTTGAACACAGCTTTTCTTTGTGACTGCATGTGTCTCCAGGGGTGTACCGAGCGTTTTGTGAGCACTCCTGAGGAGGTCATGGACGCCATAGACGAAGGCAAAAACAACAGGCATGTGGCGGTCACAAGTGAGTTGGTACACTGAGAGCCTTCAGGGGCTGCAGCCTCTCATGGGTTCAACATCAAGTCTCCTGACTGCAGTGAGACTCATCCGCCGAGGCGCGATGTTTCTGTCTCATTACCACGCACTGTACTGAGACAGAAAAGTTCAAACAGGCATGGTTTGTAAAACACACAATTAGATCTGTAACAATTCCACTTTTTGTTGTGCAATTAATTGTCTAAGAAATAATTGCAAATAATAATATAATTGCCTCAGTCAAATTTAAAAATATGTATTTATTTATTACTTTTGTAAAAAAATTTAAGTTTTAAATGAATCCCAGCATACGTCATTTACGTTATATATCACATCATATGACTTAGATAATGCACTAACAGCAGCCTATGAAGTTAACAATGCCCCTTATTGCTACAAAAAGAATTGTAACTGAACCCCCCCCCCCCCTTGTCATTTTTGTTGCTATGAACTTGTATAGGGTCAAGTGCCAACAACTAACAATTGAAATAATAAAACAAATATATTGTCCGACTGATACTCATCTAACTTATCTAATTACAATTTGGCATATCTAAACAAAATCAGCAGTTACCAATCATACCTTGGCACCTCAGCTAATTTGAGCAATTCATTGCGGTTAAACAAAGAAATCGTGATTACCTAAAAAATATTGACAATTAGACAGTTATGTAATAATTGTTACAGGCCTAGTGACACGATGTGATGTCATGTGTTTCTATTCCTGGACACTGGCCCTAAACTGTAGTTACACTGTGTTTAATTTTACTCTTTGGTGCATCTTCTGAGAATCTTTGATTTCACATGACTTTTGTTTTACATTTAATATTTTCTAAAATAAAAGGTTTAGTTATCTAATCACTAAACATCAGACTGTCACTGCGTGGATACAATTGTAAAACTATTATATTTATTTTTCATGAACTATGTGTTCCCACACAAGTAAATAGTATGTGGAAAAAGTAGACAATAACATGCACATAATATTTTGGTTTTTGCCCTTAATCCCGAAAAAGACATATTCCGACCAACTGTTTACATGGCTAATGAAAGGGAGTTCTCCATTAATATTCCTATTTACATGTAGCCGTGCAAAACAGAATTCTTTCAAAGGTTACTTGCGGTGGCGGACTTGTTGGACCATGTAAACACAGGGTCTCTCTTTCATTTCTTAAACCAAATGCTTTAAAAAGTCGGCGTAGCGATGTGTATGCATATCCAAAAACCTGTTGATATTCAAGTGATGATGTTTAAAAGTAGCAGTTTTTCGGGTCTGCAGCCTTACAAACTGTTGGCTGGTTGGTTTGTGTACAGAAACCATAGCAATGCACAGATCTGACCATTAAGCCTGCAGTGAAAACCCTGATTGAGAAGCATATTGCTAATGCATTGTATACATGTCCAAACAATGCCTGTCAGTGCCAGAACAATACCGGAATATCCCACATGTCTTAATCGAAAAATGCTATATTCAGAAAAAAGGCCTTGGAATACCCAACCGGAATATGCTGTGTACATGACGTGTATCAAATTCAGAATATTGTCATATTCGGAATAATAAGTGGAATATTGGTGTGCATGTAAACATACCGAGTGTCGTTCTCTAGATCTCCAGATCGCGGGTATTATCGGCCCCTCGCAAGTTGCAGTGTAGATGTAAGAGGAAACCAGGAAATCAGTAATTAAAAAGCAGACACTGTGAAATGGGCTAATTACCCATAATTCTGTTAGCTTTAGCTGAGTTTTCTACAGGAGCCTATAGCCTAAATATTACACATGACGTGTATGGGTACTCCCCTGATTTAGTATTTCACCTCCATAACGTTGTTTGTTTTGTGAGAGATGGATTCAGAAATAAATAAAAAAAAGCATGGCCAAAATTGAGGCAGAACAGGTCCAGTTATCCTGACTTTTAGTCCCTAAATTCTACCTTTCCCCCAATTCCCCTGGACAGCGTTAATAGTAGACCTTCCCACACCCATGTCTTTAAAGTTCTACACCTTCCAACCTGTTCCTCACAAAAAACTGTTTTTTGTTAATCAATTTTTGTATTTCTTGATTCTAGTGCGGTGACCTGCCTTAATCTTTTTTTTTTTTTACAAACACTAATTGGCAAGATGGCACCGTGTTCCACGTTGTAAAAAGAAAAGGTTTTAGGACGCAGTTGTACACAGAAAGGATTTGATTAGCAGAAATCAGACTGCATGTTAATGGGGCTTGGAGAGTTAGAACCATTGCAAAATAGTGTGTCAATGTGTTTTATTTTACTCATAGCATACTAAATATTAATATTAATAATATTCTTACTTTCACTATTATAAATAATTGCTATTATTCATAGATAATTCTAATAATGCATGGTTAGCACATTGCTACTTATGCTTCTCTGTTTCTTAGTGTTTCTGTGTGTGTGTGTGTGTGTGTCAGACATGAATGAACACAGTTCCAGGAGTCACAGCATCTTCCTCATCAACATCAAGCAGGAAAACTCTCAGACTGGACAGAAATTCACCGGCAAGCTCTACCTCGTCGATCTGGCTGGGAGTGAAAAAGTACGTTTCCATCCTGCACCTGTCCTCCACCTCTCTCCATCTCCTCTCTGCCTCTGGGGCTTCCCAGTTTCTCCATCTGCATTTTTATATATCTGTCCTATCTGAAATTTCTCTGAGATTTCTCTCGCATGACTATTTTGCAGTGGCTCTGTGCGGAGCGTAGCACCGCCCAACACGATTCTGATTGGTTTAAAGAAATGCCAATAAACCAGAGCATGTTTAATAGCTGTCTTTTTGCAATATTCAACAACATTCTCACATACTGCCTATTTTCCTCATATCGTGCAGCCCTAACTCAAAGCGCTTTATACACTCCAGGCACCATTCACACACTTTCATGCACTGTTGGAAGAGGCTGTCATACAAGGTGCAACGTGCTCATCAGATAAACATTCACCCACTGATAGCGCATTATTTGGGTTTCAGTATCTTGCCCAAATGACGGTGCTGTGACTCTGAGAAACATTGACCAATCAGAGCCGACTGTGCTAAAACTGAGTTTTTCAGACTGAGGGTGAAAACCATAGACAGTTAAAGATCCCGTTGTTCTGGACGGAGACCAGTGAAGTCTGTTAGAAGCACTTTTCCGGTGATGGCTGAGCGTTACTGCGCAGCCTCCAACTGAGCTTGACGACGTAGATGTGACGTGAGCAACCTGTCTGAAAGTTGTAAGTCTTCTGGTAGCTGTGTAAGACAAATGTCAATCATTCCCAATCAGCAGAGACGGAGAGTGTAGCTATATGTTAGGAGATAACATAGGCACAGGGTAATTACTGCTAACTAACATGCTAGTTAACATTAGTAATTAAACCTAAACAGCTAATGGAAATCCAAACTGTCTGTGAGCTTACCCTGTACTATACGGTGATTCCTCTACTGTGCGACAGTTAGTTGCGTGGTTATGACACAATCGCTAGCCTATTTTTACAAAAACGTCTGCTATGGAGCCATAACGTGAGCTACAAGGTAATACAATGTAATGGAGCCTTTTATATATTGTCGTGTTTCTTTAGAAATAAACAATGGACAAATGGAGTCTTTAAACACTTCACATGTAAAGTTATTTGCTGTCAAAGTGGCGCCAAAATGAATGGCAGTCAATGGGATGCTAACGGCTGGTGATGGCTTGGTAGCATTAAAATGGCGCCATGGGAGCTACGCTTAGAGAGGAGAGGCTTAGCCCCTTGGTCAAAACAGGTATACTGAGATAGACAGTATGAGAAAAAAAAAAGATATATCGTGTAAACCTGTTGTAGTAGAAACACAAAATACAAGTGAGCATAGTATTGTACCTTTTTAAACCAATAACATGATTAAAAAAAGAGAAACTTTTTTTCTGATACCTTCTTTAAACTTGATAGTTTGACTTTTACTCTTATCTCTAAAGTTGCTCTTGAAGGGAATTTGCGATTGTGTCATAACCACGCGACTTACTGTTGCATAGTCAACAAATTACCGTATTGTCAGGAGAAGTACGCAGATAGATGTTTAGGTTTAATTACTAATGTTAACTACCTTTTTATTTAGCAGTAATTAGCCTGTGCGCACGCTTCTGGGACGCCAGCATTGACTTGAATGGCTGAGATTGCTCGCGGGGTCCACGGGGCCTCCGCTCAGTGGAGAATAGGGGTTATGCTTTTAGTTGTACAGAATAATCCTGTCAAATAATATTGGGGCTTTCTAATGCTACAGTCTGGTTCCAGCCTGATTAAGAGAGCTCATTGTGTGTTTCCCAGGTGGGTAAAACGGGAGCGGAGGGCACAGTGCTGGATGAAGCCAAGATGATCAACAAGTCCCTGTCTTCACTGGGAAATGTCATTTCAGCTCTGGCAGAGGGCTCGGTGAGGCAGGCAGCACTTCCTGGTGGATGTTTGGTCCTATTAGTGTTAATAAATAAACAATGTGTGTGTTAAAATGGAACTCATAGTTTATGATAAGGATCCCTAGAAGAAAGAATGATGTAAACACTGTCTGCATTTCTTTAGGCCAATGGCTGAGGTTCTTGTATATATGCATATTCACAGGGTTTTCCTGCATAGAGAAAGTTTTCGCGCCCCCCCCCCAATGAGATTTTAGCCAGCGGAAAAGGAAAATCATGGCAAAAAGTTTTTTTTAGGGAAAAAAATACTGTTATGCTGTTGATACTAGTCTAATGAACTGGACTTTGTGTAGTCGTATGGAAAAACTCCCTACTGCATTTATTCCATTGTATTTTATATTTTAAATTGTTACCTGCCACCAGAGTTTTGCGTTTTCTTTGACATTAATTAGGATGTTTTCACCATAGATTTCCGCCTGACAATGTGTCAAAATGCAGGCAATGAAGTCTTTGACGCTCAAATTTCCCAAAAATGATGGCTGTGAAAATGACTCTTACAAACACAGTATACCTAGGAATTAAATATGAACTTGATGTCAGTAGGAACCCATGTGTGTGCTGTGGATTCTAATTTGTGTCCTCTGTCAGAGCTATGTGCCGTACAGAGACAGTAAGATGACCAGGATCCTGCAGGACTCCCTGGGAGGGAACTGTCGGACCACCATGGTCATCTGCTGCTCCCCCTCCGCTTTTAACGACGCTGAGACCAGGTCCACCCTGCTGTTCGGACAGAGGTACCACACACACACACACACACCACACACACACACACCCACACACACACACACACACACACACACACACACAACACCACACACACACACACCCACACACACACACACACACACACCACACACACACACACACACACACACAACCACACACACACACACAACACACCACACACACACCACACACACACACACACACCACACACACACACACACACACACACACACACACACACGGGTGGCTCAGTGGTAGAGCGTTGCCTGCCAATCGAAGGTTGGTGGTTCGATCCCTGGCCCTAATCGAAGGGTCGTTGGGCAAGACACTGAAGCCTGAGTTGCCCCGGTGCTGCGCATCGGAGTGTGAATGTGTGTGAGTGTTTATCTGATGAGCGGGTGGCACCTTGTACGGCAGCCCCGGCCACAGAGTATAAATGCGTGTGAATGGTGAATGTTTCCTGTAGATGTAAAAGTGTTTTGAGTAGTTGTTAAGACTGGAAAAGCACTATATAAATACAGCACATTTACATACTGGGAGGCAATACAATCTCTGAACCATGGGAATCATTTTCATGGACGGCAACATGAGGACAATCCAGCAGATCTGGCTGATGCATCGCTACTTTTTGGGAAAAAAATAGTAAAGATTCTGTTGTATCCAACAACCCATTTGTGTTTTAACCAGTACAATAATAAAAAGCACTTATAGTTGTGCTTTCATGTGGCTCTTTGTAGTTTGCCTTTTTTGAAACTCATGCACTTACTTCTTGCTTGTCCTGTTTGTTCCTTTTAGGTAGCTTTAAGCTCTTAATGTTGCTTTGGATAAAAGCATCAGCTAAATGACATGTAATGTAATGTATACAAAAGTAACGGTTTAAAGTACAAATGCTACCTCTAATGCATATTAGCACATTACATTTCCATTGCAATGTTCACAATTAAAAATTGGGTTGAGGGTAAAATTAAACATGTTCACAACCATACCACTTTCCTGAAATGACCAGGCACATACAGATAAAGACCTAAAGACCTTGCTTACCACAGCAGAGGTTTCCACAATTGGCCTGTTCACGTGGGAAGCCAGTGAGGGATCATGTTCTTGTTGCTGCACAAGTCAGTACCATGAAACCCACAGACACTTTACACATGTACAAAGGGACAAGGGAAAAAAGAATAGTAGGGGAACTCAAACATGGACTAAAAGGAATAAAATGGCCGCGCTAAATTGAAGGGGGGGGCATAATTTAATGTTGACTCCTGACGTACAACCACATGGCGCATTGTAAAGTTATCTATGTAATAAAGCAAGATGTATCTGTATGTACTGTATGTACCGTATGTGTGTCTGGGGAAGTGCGTGGGGGGAAGGTAACCAGCACGTCACACACAGACGCCAAATGCAGAACCCTTTACAACAGCGTCTGAGCGGATAGCTGACAGGAACATCGCGACTGTTGTGTTGAATAAGGTTGGTGAAAAAAATGGTGTCAGTGTCTATTATTTTGCTGAGGGGAAACTCAATAAAAAGCCATTTGCCAACACTAAATATCAAACAAAAGCCAGACACTATATCGTATTAAGTTGCTGTGAGCTGTACTTTCACCACTTTTAAACTGAAACTGAACATAACCTAATCTCAGAGATTATTCCTTCACAGCACAGACTATCTCAGAGTTGAACCGGCCTGCCCCAGCAGTTTACATCAGACTCGCCCTGTGTCCGGTTAATTAAGTCTACTGCTAACTTACAAGACTACACGTGACCGTCGCCCGCCCCGTTTGGCTTACAATTTGGTTTTGAAGAATTCTACAAGCAGCACTGCCAAAGGCCAAGCAGTCGGCCCGTTCCAAACTGGAACATTTTCAGCAAGCACTGTAGGCTACTAGTTTTATGAATGAAGTACACATATTACCTGAGGGCCAACTCGGGGTGGGTTTTGAATCATTTACAATCCCGTAATTGTCTCCATCTGTTGAAAAAAGAGTGACTTGGTTTTGCCAAATGTCTTTTAGTTTCCCTTTTAGCTTTTAGTTGTTCTTCTATTCATTTCCCTCTTTCCTGTGGAGGTCCTGCCCCAGTATCAGCTATAACTACAACTATTCTAAAATAACATTAAAATACAATTAGGTCTATATAAATACATATCCTGCTGCCTTGTACCTGGCTGGATACACAAACACAGGCATTTCTGGTGTTCAGGCCGATCTGAATGTGTTACTGTAGCGCCGTCTACCTGCCGTGAATCATTCTGTGACTTTGCGGGGAAAATCTGACCCAGGCAGAGACATTGATAAAAACTATATAAAACTAGCGTTCTTTTCACTGTTGGTCTCGTTTGCTGTTACAGGACATTTATGATCATTAGATGGAACAACACACAGTTTCAGAAACATGGAAAAGTTACATACCACACTGTAAAAATACTCTGTTACAAGTAAAAGTCCTGCATAGAGAATGCTACTTAAGTAAAAGTATGTAAATATCATCAGGAACATTTACTAAAAGTATTAGTAAAAGTAATTAATGCAGAAACCCATCCTCCCATTTCAGAAAGTGTGAAGGATCCAACCAGTTGTGTGTTTAATGATCTAATCATATTATATACTATACTATATACTATATATTAACAGTTATACTGTTGGCTAGTTTCGATAAAATAAGATAAGATAAGATGAGATAAGATAGACTTTATTAATTCCACATTGGGGACATTCCTGTGCTACAGCAGCTCAAAAGAAAAAAAATGTACACACATCAGAAAAACACAAATACACATTAAATAGACATGGGAGACAAATATACAGAATGTATTAGAAGAAATAGAGTTAGTTATAATAATGGTAATAATACAAACATATTTACACAATAAACACCTTTATATGAACATACAGTATATATACACACACACACACGAGTAAGGTGCAGATCAATAGAAATTACACATTGCAAGTTGGAGGGGACACAGTAGTTTATTATAAAACATTGTATTTTATTAACCAATTTTAATTTGTAAAGTAACTAATAACTAAAGCTGTCAGATGAATGTAGGGGAGTAAAAAGTACAGTATTTCTCTTTGAAATGTAGGGGAGTAGAAGTAGAAACATTTGTACTTAAGTACAGTACTTGAGTAAATGTACTTAGTTACATTCCACCACTGCATTCTTGTGATGGAATGCTTACACATAAAGTTGTTAAAAATAAGAAATCCATTCCTTTAATGCCCTACTGGAAAATCTAGCTGGCAACTCCAAATCTATCAGAGAAAACCCACGTTTTTAAATATAAAATCCTTTCCACTTGACAGCCACAGGGGGCCGTTTCAGTGTGTTCTGCAGTGAAAGCAAGTGGCTGGGCTGCTGATGCTAGCGTCCTGTCTCCCCAGGGCAAAGACCATCAAGAACACGGTGAGTCTGAATGTGGAGCTGACGGCAGAGCAGTGGAAAAAAAAGTGGGAGAAGGAGAAGGAGAGGAACAAGACGCTGAAAAACACCGTCACCTGGCTGGAGGCCGAGCTCAACCGCTGGAGGAGTGGTGAGGACTATCGTCAGATAACATCTCTTTTTATGTGCTCCATAGTAGGGCTTAGGATTTAAATCTAATTATAGTACAAGCAATATAACGTCAAGATGTAATATTATGCATACCATTTTTTAAGTTGTTATTTAAATGTTGTCATTATTTTTAGCATTAAAGAAGAATTACAGACAATTTTTACCCGAATCTTGATTGCTAGATGTCTAGCAGGCCGAGCTAGCTACTTGTTTTCTTCACAGTGTCTGAGTTTAAAACGCATCTTGTTGTCACGTAAGGATCCTGCTCATGTTCCACAGAAATTTTAATAAGTTAAGAGGCACAAAGGCACTCTTTAGAACATGCCCCCACAACTGGCATTGTAGCTAACCGGGAGCTCTGGTCATTAGCTGCTGTAACTCCAGTTTGCTAGCACCGATTTTGGTCATTTATTTTCCTATTTACAGTTCTCAGTGACGTCTAACAATCAAGATTCAAGTAAAAAATCGGCCGCAATTCTCCTTTAATTTTGATTGGAAAGTTTGTAAGTACACCAGGAGTTTATGTAAATAACACTTTCCTGCTGGCTTCTGCTCTCTGCTGCTACCATCACCTGCAGATAGACGAGTGCTGAGGGACGGCTACAAATTAGCACACCGAAAAGACATACAACAAACATATTTATCAATTTAATCATTAAATAACGTAGCGTCTCCAAACTTACCTTACTTATAACCTGTCTCCTGGTAGTTGTACTACAGCATTAACTTTTTAAAAATAAATTAAAATTTCGGTGTTGTAATTCGTAGTCATCCCTTAGCCCTCGTCTTACTGCCGGTAGCAGTAGCAGCAGAGAGCAGAAGCCAGCAGGCAAGTGTTATTTAAATAAACTCCTGGTGTACTTACTAACTTTCCAATCCATCGTTTTATGAGTACAGAACCTATTTGTACGACTGTAGAACTTTGGTATAATTTTGGGCATTATTAGTGGGGTAATTCACAAGATACACAGTTGGTTCCTTTAGCGCCTGTGCTAAGCTAACCAGCTGATAATGCTAACTCGCCCAATGTTTGACCAAGGTGAAAAAAGCTTCTGGGGGGTTGGTTTGGCTCGAGATCATGGTGCAAAGGACCCTAGGGTGAAATTACTCCTAACCATCACTTTAACTTACTTTGGTCCTTCTTACATGAAGTATTTCTATTGGCCGGCAGCTGGCGTGATTGGCTGCTGTTCAGTATTGCCTGTTGCTGCCGTGGAAATAAATGAGTAATATGTTATATTTCTGATCTGCCTTAGTTTAACAGCAGCGTCTACATATTGCACCTTCTATCATCATGTTAAATAAAGTTAAAAATAAAAATAAATCAAAAATCCACTGAAAATAGGACATTTCTGTTAACAATCTGTGATATGTAACATTATTCCAGCATTTATCTTGTGAAAAAACATAAATATAATAATTAAAAGAGGAATAAAAAATGTTAAAACCAAATGTTACAACCAACATTCACATTTGATTGAGCTTCTTTCTATTAACCATTCAATCCTACTACATATGCTGCACTATGACATTTAAACAAGGGCAGATGAGCTTGAAGGGACCGTACACTTGACACCCATCCCGGAAGTGGAAGGTCGTCCATATAGACTAGGGTTGTGTTGGTCGACAAGGGGTGACAGACACCCACAGAGACTGGAGCTGATGTCCCTTTTGCTTCTGCCCCCTGCAGGAGAGAGTGTGCCAGTGGAGGAACAGTTTAATAAAGAAACGGCCAAAGCAGAGGTCCAGGCCCTGGACAGTGCGCTCAACAATGACAAGACAGCACCCACACCTGCCCTCAGCACCCTCCCTGGAGTCAAACTCACAGATGCAGAGAAAGAGAAGTATGTTGCAGAAATGGCCAAGCTTTACAAAGAGATGGATGACAAGGTGAGGAAAGTGTTCCCATAAACAAAAAAAACAAAAAGAATAAGATCTCTCATTTGCGTCTTTGCATGAAGTATTGCTATTGGCCAGCAGATGGCGAGATTGGCTGCTGTTCAGGATCGTCTGTCGCTGTTGTGGAAATAAATGAGTGATATCTTACATGTCTCCCCCACCCTACCCTCCACCCCCCCCCCCCCCCACCACACACACACACACACACCACCACCACCACCATCCTCCCCCTCCGTCAGGACGAGGAGATCACCAGCAGTCTCAAATGATGGAGTCGCTGAAGCAACAGATGTTGGACCAGGAGGAGGTGAGACTTCCACCCCTTTCCTCTCCCTCTCCTCCCTTCCCTTCCCTTCCCTTCCCTTCCCTTCCCTTCCCTTCCCTTCCCTTCCCTTCCCTTCCCTTCCTTCCCTTCCCCACTGCGTCTCAGCCCTCCAGCCGTTCCTGTTAGCACAAACCCAGTCTGACAGCTGACAGCAGACCATTAGTAGCACGTAGTGGTCACCACGAGAAAGCAACAGTGGATACTTACAGACTGAACGCGTTTTTTTAGCTACAGAAAGGTAGTACAGAAATAAGATAAGATAGATTATATTGTTTCCAGAGGGAAGTTTGTATATCTGCTTATTAAAGCAGAGATCTTTGACAGGGGTCCTCAGAGTTACTGTAGGGGTGGGGGACAAAAATGTCTTAACATGAAATATTAATCAGACTATTTGTAAAAAAAAAAAACTATTGATGATAGGCGAACGGGCCCGTAGCATGAATCTAACATATTAGCAAATAAAAATCTGCCTATATAGGGGAAAAACATGAATTATAGTCTTACTGGCCCACAGGTTGCCATCCACAAACACAGTTACTCCTGAGGATTCACTGGGCCACATGTATGTTTAACATTAGGAGATGATTAATAAAATCATGCCAACAATTAATATTTTAATAGCTTGGTATTCTTTGCATCATTCTGTCATTAAAGTATTTCTCAACATATAAACATTTACAAATAACAAAAAAAAAACCACAAAGCAAAAAGCAGTAACAGCTAAACTTAAAGGAGAACACCCCTTGCACCACTACATTGTTTGTGATTATATTGACAGTGTTATGTTTAAGCATGTGTCAACACAGGAATGTGCTCTTCCAATTCGTCAATATCAGCCTTGCTGCAGTGATGAGGCCTGCATGTTGTCCTTTGTTGGTTCCCTGCGGCAAAAGTGTGCAATCTCCCAAGAGACAGAACAGTGGAGATTCCGATAACCTTTTTCCCAAACAATCTCCCAATTTACTTAATCCTGCTTTCCAGAATGGTAATACCACAGGACATTCCCAAAAGGCATGCAAAAATGTACTATTTTCTCCCTTACACTTCCAACACCTTTTGTCTTCTACAGTTCATTCTGAAAAGCTTCATAGGAGTATAGTAGCATCAATGAATGATTTTGTAATGAGTAAATTTGCTTCGAACATCCCTAGTGGCCCAGCCAACCTTGGAAACTATATTACGCCATTTCTCCTTATCTACTTCACACCCTAAATCACTTTGCCATATTAATCTAAGATTCTCAGTGCTCACAATTTGTAATTCCAATATATTTTTGTAAAATGTTGAAGCGCTATGCATTGTATTTGGCAAGAATCCCAACAAAAGGAGTGTTTACCTATCGCCATACGTGGATTATCCCATATGCTGGAGGACCCCTGTTTGTAATGTGATTTCCCCATCAACCTATGCACCTCAGACCACACCCATTGAGAGTGCTTCAGAATGGGATTCCCCCCCCCCCCCCCCCCCCCCCACCTAAGTCTGAGACAGAGCCTGTATGGTTCTGGAGGGAGCCACCACGGCCATTTCTATCTTTACCCAATCCGGTTGAGAACCATAGTCAGCCCAATGCCTCACCAATTAAGCCAATTCAAAAGCTAAGTTATATATTTCTACATTTGGAAGGGCCAAGCCTCCATTTTCCCTATTAGTCTTTGCATCATTCTGCATGGACATGCTCATGTTGCATGCAGAGACTGCCACTGGGGAACACAATTGCACTCTTCCCATTGAACAACACATCATAATAGTCATCATAGTTTGTGCAGTAAAGGTTTGACGCCTTATCAACATAAAAGAAAAGAAATGTATTTTGTAGATCCTGTTAGGAACTTGACTCCCATTTCACCTCCCCCCTTCCCTTCCTAGGCTGAGCATCAACTGTCTTCTTCTTCCCTCCCTATCCACACCCGTAGCTCTTAGCGTCCTCCCGCCGGGACCACGACACCCTGCAGACGGAACTCAACCGGCTGCTGTCGGAGAACGAAGCCTCCAAGGAGGAGGTGAAGGAGGTGCTGCAGGCCCTGGAGGAGCTGGCGCTCAACTACGACCTGAAGAGCCAGGAAGTCGAGGACAAGGCGCAAGAGTTTGAGGCTCTCAGTGAGGAACTGAACGAGAAATCGGTACTTTTAAATTTTTCACATCTCAATCCATTGGAAACGATAGCGCCGATTACACATGATCAGCTTGTCAGGCGTGTCTTTCTTCATGTCACCATCCCCCACCAGAGCTCCTTGGCCTCCATTGACTCGGAACTCCAGAAGCTGAAGGAGATGACCAACCACCAGAAGAAGAGGTTCACTGAGATGATGTCATCACTACTCAAAGACCTGGCCGAGATCGGCATCGCCGTGGGGAGCAACGACATTAAGGTTACCAGCCGTGGGGATGACCACTGTTTCAAATTCAGAAATATACTATAAACTAAGAGTCATTTCACACATTGGCATAGCCAACCGTGGCCTGTTGAAAGAAGGATTTTTGTGACATTACCATAGCAGCTGAAACATCCACTGTCTGCCTTACATGTGTCCTTTGGGCCACATGTTTCCAGTTGATAGTTATTGTTTGCATCATGCTCCTTTAATTTAAAATCGTATGCACTTGGGATGAATAATTTTCTTAAGTATCCAGGCAATAATAATAATAATGATAATAAAAAAATGGGGATGGATTTATGTAGGGCTGCAGCATACATTTATGTCTCTTGTCAGTTAATCTGTCATTCAGGCCATTATCGCCTGGAGGGGGTCATGCATTCGGTGTGTGTGTGTGTGTGTGTGTGTGTGTGTGTGTGTTGTGTGTGTGATTATGTCTGTGTCTGTCTTGAGATGAATAATCCCCATTTTTGTTATTTTCGCTGCCATTTTAACTGTTAAGCGTGATTAATATATATATACGTGGAGACACGGACCTCTGCCTCACTCTCTCACTCGCTCTACCACACACTCCCCACGCACACACACACGCCGGCCCTGCTATTCTCATAAAGAGATCAACGCTCACCTCAACGCTCAATTATAAACTTCAGGCCGCTTACGTAGGCTACGGCTAAAGCTCTGCGTGCAGCCTCCGCAGGACCTTAAATCACACTTAAGGGAACCAGGTGCAACAATTGAGTGAGAACCAACTCTTCTTCGTTTGACACACATTTTGCCTTTAACAAATATTGCACTAGTCCTTTTTTTCATTTAAATTTCAAGTTGTAGCACTTTATTGTCACTGTGTAGCACAGCGAGATTACTTTGTGACAGTCCAAGGGTCAGCTACAAGTGATAAAATATGTACGATAGTACTGGAACAATTTAAATGAATATAAATAAATCTAATAATAAAAGAAATGTCAGTATGTCTATCTAGAATAACATAAACTGTAACATAAAAGCGCAGCGGCGGTGGGTTTGACTCCTCCCTGCGGCCCTTTGCTGCACATTAAAAATATTGGAATTGTTACAGCTCTACAAGAGACACATACAGTACTTTTTTAATTATATTTTTAAGATTTTTGGGGGGCATTTCTAGGCCTTTATGGATGGACAGGACAGCTGATGAAATGAAAGGAGAGAGAGGGGGGATGACATGCAGTAAAGGGCCGTATGTCAGCGTCAAACCCAGACCCGCTGCATCGAGGAGGAAACCTCTATACACGGGCGCCCGCCCTACCAACTGAGCTATCCGGGCGCACATACAGTACATTTCAAAGAAAACATCATTTACTGTTACTTTGCCTTCTGCCCTCCCAGCAACAAGAGAGCAGTGGTCTAATTGACGAAGAGTTCACGATGGCGCGTCTCTACATCAGCAAGATGAAGTCGGAGGTGAAGAGCATGGTGAAGCGCAGCAAGCAGCTGGAGAGCTCCAAGGCCGAGAGCAGCCAGAAGATGGACGAGACGGAGATGGAGCTCGTTGCCTGCCAGCTCCGCGTCTCCCAGGTAACCGCTGCTTACCACTGCTGCCTCTGCCGCCATGGATACTGTCACCCTAGTGACAAATAGTGGTGGTTAGTTGTGGTTATATGAGGTTATCAATCAATCAAGCAGCTCAACAAGTTGACGGGTTTCTGCATATATATTTTTTTGTTTTGATGGGATTAACATGTTGTTGTTTTTTTAAACGTACAATTCGCAACATGAACATATCTTCCCCCCCCCGCCCCTTTGTCATCACCACCCACCCAAACACAAATGAAGAAAAGAGAACATAGTAACTACAATATTCAAGATTATACAGCAAAATGTTAACAAGATAGACACTAAACCAAATAAACCTATGTTTTTATGACAAAACCAGACGTTTTTTTGAATTCACACACGTCTCTCCCCAGCACAAAGCTTCTTAGGAGCCCTCCAGAAAGTTCAGGCCCTTTCCTCATTTTCTCTTATAGACATCCAATCTGGCAAAACCTTTTCAACATTTTTTTCAAACGCCGCCACCTTAGCCATGTCACAAGCCCACTCCTGGATAGACGGCCGCCCTTCATTCTTCCATCTCCTTAGTTTAACTAGTCTGGACCCAGCTTCTTATGTGCTCATCCATCCTGTTTAGGATAGACCCATCTCCCAGAACAAACAATGTTGGACTGAGTGGAACCTGGGTCCCTGCAATCAAACATAGGTTATCATGTATCCCAGTCCAAAATAGTTTTTATTTTTTGCATATTCATGCACATCTTTGTTCTGCGTTTGTGTGGGTTTTACAGTATAAAATCATTTTCCAGCATGAAGCTAAAATCAAGTCCCTGACGGACACCCTCCAGAATGTGGAGCAGAAGAAAAGACAGCTGGAGGAAACGGTGGACTCTCTCAATGAGGAAATACTCAGGATCAAAGCCCAAGGTGAGCATAACTCACTGTGCTGTTGTATAACAAATCCAGAGCGCATTTTTAAGTTGTGATGTCATGTTGAAAACGAGTCGGACTGAGCCCACACAATCCCCCGGGTGCACTCAATTTTCAGTGCTAGACCTGTCAGATGTCTGTCACCCTTGGCATGTTTATGGTGTAGATTTATATTTTTGCTTTGTAATATTGTTGAATTTTGTAATGTTTTATTAATATTTTTTTGAAACATCCAGCAATGTTTAAAAAAAAATCCGTTATTGGTAAAGGTGTTATTTTTAATGTCTTTTTAGCTAATAGCTAAGTTCTATAATAATCTGTATCAGTTTCACGTAATGTTATTCCATTTGATATTTGTTTAAATTATTACAGTATATCCGTGTCACTTGGTGGCTGTTGAATGAAAATAGTCATTGGTGAGGTAAATCCAGGAAGCTACAGACTTATTTAAACATAACAACAATTGTTGACTTTGACATCTTCACTGAAAGTGCGAGGGAAACTATTGTTGTGGTACAGATTATCATCATTATTATTATAGTCCTTCGTCACATTTTTGAGGGAATTAGAATGCACGAAAACTCACAAAAATGTGCACACGCGTGAGACCTGGTAAAAGTTCTGTTGTGATTGGTCTCGGGCGTACGCCATGATCCGGAAAAAATGAGATGTTAACATACCAAATTTTGAGGGAACATAGGTCTCATCTTGAAACCATGTAGCATTTTTTGGTTTATTTTTCCACCTGACAGGAAGTCGGACATCTTGTTTTTTTGTGCAGAGTTTTTCATTTTATGAACAGGTGTTTTAGGACTTTAGGATGCACCAAAACACTCAAAAGTTGGCGCCCACATAAACACCTGGGAGCTTTGTGAGGCTGTACAGCGATTTGGACCATACCTGTAAGCGGGCTCCATAGCGCCCCCTAATGTGTGGAAGCCCTTAATGTGGACATAGTTGCTCTGGTCTTCACCAGATTAAGTACACACATTGCTCTCATCACCTATTTCCTATTTACTTTTATTAGTTCCGCCCAACCAGAAGTCTGCCATTTTGAATTGTATGCATTTTCCATGTGTTTACATTCTGTTGAATTTTGATAGTTAAACAAATGTGCACGTGTGAAGGTGACAGTCTAAACAGGAAGAGTTGCATGTCTTGGCAACAATTATTCTGAATCAGAGGAAACTTGGCACAGCTATTCCCAGTGCTACGCTGTTCCATGTGCATGTGTCCCAACATTTTAATTTAATGGACCTGGCGTCCCGCCGGTACCCCCGACGTGCTGGGAGGGGCGAGGGCCCGTTCAATGCTGCTTGCAGCTTTAATTTTTCTTTTTGGAAATAAATCTCAGCACTCTACTGTTTGATAGATAAACATAGTTGGGACTATTACAGTAAATGTCGCAGCAGCTGTAGCAGTATTCGCAGAATGATAGTGATACCTTATCAGTTTGTCTCCTTCCAGAGAAAGTCAACACCATGGAGAAGGAGAATGAGATCCAGTCTGCCCATGAAGTCAAGGTACTGTAAGGCAGTGTTGAAGCTGCCAGCATCTGTTTTACATTATAATCCTATGGAGTAAACCATGTTTTCCAAAACGTCCTGAGCTCTTTTTTTCTATGCCCTGCTACACCCTGAACTACTATTTCTATACTACTAATTCCATTATCTTTATTGTCACAATAATTGCTGTGTGTGTGTGTGTGTGTGTGGGGGGGGGGGGTGTGGGTGTGTGTGTGTATACATGCTCGTGTGTATGTGCACGTGCGTACGTGTGTGTGTTTGTCTGTGTGTGCGTGTGTGTCTGTGCGTGCATGAGTGTGTATGTATGTATGCGTTCGTGTGTGTGTGTCTGTGCGTGCGTGTGTTTGTGAGTGTATGTATGTATGCGTATGTGTGTCTGCGTGCGTGCGTCCGTGTGTGTGTGTGTGTGTGTGTGTGTGTGTGTGTGTGTGTGTGTGTGTCTTCAGGAAGCTGTGGAGATGCAGATCCAGTCTCACAGGGAGAACCATCAGAAACAGATCAGCAGCCTGAGAGACGAGCTGGACAACAAGGATAAACTCATGACAGAGCTACAGGAGTGAGACACAACATTGGCAAACACCTCTCTCTCTGAATGTTGAATATAAGGAGTTACATACTGATACTGATACTGTTACCATTACCAACATGTGTGCAGTCTGAACCAGAAGATCATGCTGGAGCAGGAGAGGCTGAGGGTGGAGCACGAGAAGCTCAAGGCTGCCGACCAGGAGAAGAGCCGCCAGCTGCAGGAGCTCACGTAATGGCTCTGCGTTGAGTTAGGGGGCATGGTTTCCCATCATGCTTCCTACATTAACGTACATCTATTTTACATTGTGCAGGGTGATGCAGGACAGGCGGGAGCAGGCCAAACAAGACCTGAAGGGACTGGAAGAGACCGTGGTCAGTTATTGGCATGTCCATTTAAATCTGTATTTAATTGAAGGGTAACTTTGTTTTTTTTCATCCTATTTTTTTTGTGTCTCAGTGACTGATGTTAGCAACAATCTTTGACATTGGTTTAATATTAAGCGAGACCGCTGCTGATGACCTTTTAGAAAGGATTTCTAAGGAGGTCAACCTTTCTGTTAAAGAGTAAGGTCCTTCTTTTAAACATGACAACCTCCCTGAGATCGCTATCGCTAAATCCACCAGACTCCATGTAGATGAACAACCATTTTATCTTTATAAAATATGCATTTTTCTTTTTTTTAATTCAAAGACAACAGGTACAAAATAAAACTATGAAAAGCTGTTTTGGTTCATCTCTCCACTTTTTAACAGTCACAACTCTAGTTTTGGTTGAAATAAACACATAATTTATCAATTTACATGTGAAAATATGCTGGCTCTATTCACACTAAAAGTGTTGTTATCTTTAAATGGAATCTGGTGGGTTAGCAAAAGCAATCTTGGAGCTGTTTCTGGTTAAACAAAGAGGATTTTACTCTTTAAAAAAGGACTATCTCCGTAGGGATCCTTTTCATAAAGTTGTCAGTGGCAAAGATAGCACTTTTAGTGGACAAAATTGTCAATGCACATTTCCCTTATAGGGTTACATTGCAGCTTGATTTGTTGCTGCTGATCGCAGAGTTCTCCCTTATAACTGGAGCAGTTTCAAAGATTTTTGTTCCCATCAGTCACTTTCTCACAAAAACATAGGAAAATAGGGTCTAGGTTGAAATAGTAACCCTTTAAATTAGGAAAAAGAAAGAAGGATTTGATTAATTTCTTCAATTTAAGAATTGACTAAGTGACATATTAAAAAATTCAGTTGGAAGAACTCGATCCAGAAACAGTGTCCCATTTACTCTGAAAAACTGACATAGTAGAGTATACTAAAAACAGTAAAACAATGAGTCAGTACCAAAAACAGCACTTTTAGTCAACATAAGTGAGTGCGTATTTGCCCTATAGGCTTACATTGTATCCTGTTCGCAGCAGCAATGCCACAGGCGAGGATATCTCAAACCTGGACAGAATCTGGGTGTAATTGTACCAACCCTTTAATATCTCTAAGCATTTGTTGTCTTCTTCTATGAATTGGGTTTGCTTGCTGTCACTCAGGCCCGAGAGCTGCAGACACTCCACAACCTCAGGAGGCTTTTTGTCCAAGACTTGGTCACTCGAGTCAAAAAGGTAAAAACCCCGACAGTGTGTACATATCCTCCTGTACTCTGGACGCTACTCACGGCACACTACTGCTGTAACTATCCATCTGTTTAATGTGTGATTTAATCTCCTAGCTAGTGCAATATCACATGAGCTTGTGTTGTCCCGACCACAACATTTACCAGGAATGAGACAAACCGAAGCATTGCACCGGCTGCACCATGATGAAATTTTAATGAATCCAGGGAACACAACAGAAAGTGTGTGTAATAAGTAGGCCATCTGATTCTTCAAAAGGTAGCAGCTGTAAATTAGGGACCCGGGCTCTCAGCGTGGCGCTCATCTCCAGCCCTCAGGCTGAGGCTTGATGAGCTCAACAAAGGCAAAGCAGGAGGACAGAGACTATGCCACGGTGTGGTACACGTCCCAAATCTGCTGATTATCATCTCATTAATCCACAAATAGAAGGCTTTGGATTCAGGCGTTTTGGTTACAGCCTTTCTTTTAAGACACTGGGTTGGACTAAATGCAACAAATCAGTTGTGCACAGGTAAATGGATGGATGAAGGATGGATGGATGGATGGATGGATGGATGGATGTGTTCTCAGTTCTGCCTTGATTCTGCTAAAATACAGCAAATTGCTTGTTGAATTTATAAACCAAAAATAAATAATTTCCAACATTCTTTTATTTAACAAATTTAACATTGAACTAAACACAAAATGCACCTCTAAAAAAGGACAGTTACATTTTTAAGTTGTCTACTGTTACTCTCTTTAACTAACTCACAAAATCTCTAAGGGTCTTTTGGGATACGTTGCAACCAGGGCTTGACATTCATTTTTTATTCACCAGCCACTGTGGCTAGTTGTTTTCCAAAGCTACTAGCCCTTGAGCATCTTAACAAGCCGCTATTTTGTGGAAAATTATGTTTCATTAGATTTTATTTAATTAGACTTGTCTACGGTGCGCTATAATTAACTAGAAGAACCAAATTAACAACCCTCTTAAATGGAAATGAGCAATGAAAACACCGAAATCAAGACTACACAAAATATAACAATGCACTCATCAAATATTCAGCTCTCATTATATGTGTAAAGCTCCTTTTTATATGAAAACATGCCACTGAATACTTAACAGACATAAAAATAGGAGCTTCTCATTGCATAGGCAAGGTGGTGCGAGGGGAGATTAGCGTAAAGTGAAAGTAGCTAAGATTCTATCCACTTGTCAACCAAATTATCTGAAGTTCGGTAAAGGAACTCATGCGAATAAAGCCGGTGAAAGCGAACAAAAACCTGTGTATAATGACGCCACATGCTGTTTTGAAATCAAATTGGTATATTGTATTAATTCGAGACATTTTATGGTGTTTCCATTCATTTTCGTACTAAATTGCACAACACTCAAGCAAAAACATTTGCGAACAAAGTTTTTCAAGACAAAATGGATCGCGCCGTCTACCAACACATGAACAAATTTGGACAAGTTGGAATAGTGCTAACGTAGCAGCTGATAGCGACACACTGTATCAAGCTATAATGACAAAATAACAACACTATCAACACATCGCTATGATGATGCAGATGCAACTTGGCTTTAATTTTCCCTCCGGCACCGAGACAATTTTCTGTTTTGAGACATGTCCCGCAGTTTGAGTGCCTTCCATTTACTCCGGAGGACGTCCCACGGCTTGTCCTAACCTTTGTTGACCATCGTCCATCCACTTCCATCTGTCTTTGTTGACGTCCGCCATGTGTGCAAACAGATCGGAAACACTGGACGGAAATGAACTAAAACTTCTTCTTTTTCGTTTTGTGGCGGGTTGTAACCATAAAATTACCTAAAAATTACGAATTTTACTCTTTCCATAAGGTATTTTTCATTCAATATCACTTAATTCGGATAAAAACGTGTGGATGGAAGCATAGCTAAAGATAGAATGTGCAGCCATAAACAGCAGAGATCTGCCACATTATTGTTCAATTTTTTGAAGATTTGAAGAAAATGTAAACAACTTAATATGAATCCAATATATTATTAGCAAATGTAAGTCAGAGTTACAATTTGTAAAAAAATAAATAAAAGAAAAGTCTTACTGGCCCATAAGTAAGATCGTCACTAAGATCCACAGATACAGTTCATCCCAAAGATTCTCTCTGACACAGAGATGACACATATTTTACATTAAAACATGATTTTATAAAATCAACAATTATTATTTTATTAGCTTAGTATTCTTTACACTAAAGATGTGTGTATAAAGGCTTAGGCCGCCAACACGTTATTGAAGGCACAGTATGAAATGCAACTCAGTTTAATACAAAGTATGTAGTAGGGGCTCCCTGCTCCGTCTGTCTTTCAGTAAAGGGGTCCTTGGCTCAAAAACCGTTGACGACCTTTGCTATACCGATAAAGCTGTGTGTTCTTCATTAGAAGGCTCAGGTGGACTCAGATGACATAGAAGGCAGCGCAGCCCAGAAACAGAAGATCTGCTTCCTGGAGAGCAACCTCGCGCAGCTCACCAAAGTTCACAAGCAGGTAAAAAAAGAAAAGTGAAAACACACAATTACCACAGTGCTTCCTACTGTACCTGAAATAACCCTATAGGTGGTTTTCAACAGATTCTGTGTCTAAATGTTCTACTCCCTTTCCTCTCACGCTCACGCTCTTTCTTCTAAAGAGTAAGGTCCTTCTTTTGAACTTAACAACATCCCTGAGATCACTATCTCTAAATGCACCAGACTCCATGTAAATAGACAGCCATTTTATCTTCATAAAATACAAGTTTTGACTTTTTGACAAAATGAAAAGTTGCTTTGGTTCATCTTTCCACTTTATCAACAATCAACTCTAGTTCTAGTTCTGAGAAATTAACACATAATTTATCGATTTACTTGTGAAAATATGCTGGCAAAGAGGATTTTACTCACTAGTGGACAAATCTGACAATGCACATTTGCGCCATAGAGTTACATAGCAACTCTTGTGTTTTTCTGCTTTGTGTAGCTGCTACGGGACAACGCTGACCTCCGCGGCGAGCTGCCTAAACTGGAGAAGCGCCTGCGGGCCACCGCTGAGCGGGTCAAAGCCCTGGAGGCGGCTCTGCGGGAGGCCAAAGAGAACGCAGCCCACGACCGAAAGCGCTACGAGGAGGAGATGGGGCGCATTAAGGACGCTGTCAAGCCCAAAAACATGGGCAGGAGAGCCTCCATAGGTAGGCGAACACACATATGGTATCTTGCAGAGGATTAAAAAACTTGACAACGTTTAGAATTATATGTGTGCATTGCCAGACCTTCCGTCACAGCGCTGCGGAGGAGGGTCTGACAGCGTTACAGGATGGGAGCTTATTGGCATTTCTTTAAACCAATCACAATCGTCTTGTTCAGCGCTAAGCTCCATACACGATGGCGGTGCCTCTGCAAAAGCAAGGAACTTGTTTTGATGGAACATGTGTACGTTCAAAAGTAGTTTTAGTCGTGCGAGAGAAAACTCCGATTGGACAGATAGTCTAGCTAGCTGTCTGGATTTACCCTGCAGAGATCTGGGGAGCAGTTAACCACAGTCCTCAGAAACCCACCGGAGGTTAGAACACCAACACAAAGAAAGTGGAAGGAAGCAGACATCCAACCTAAAAAGAGGGACATGGGCACCTAAGCAATCCCGGAAGTGGAACGTCGTCGATATAGACTAGGAAACATCTGGCTTTGCTTTGTCTAAATTTCAAACATACATCTACCTTTAAAGTTCAAGCTAACGTCTTCTAGGTCTTTTGTTTCCTTTAAATTCAAATGAAGAAATATAACTGTATGTGCACTCTGGATAACATGTGACGCCTCAACTTGCTCTCTGTATGTGGCTCATGTTACCTCTCTGTGTCCGACCCAGCCAAGCCCATCCGGCCAGGCCAGCTGCCGGGAGCCTCTCCCTTGAACCCCAGCGTCAACAGGTCCAACCTCATCCAGAACATCCTGCCAGCCGGCATCAAGGGAGGAGGGAACAACAGGTGAGAGGAGAATACACACTCTTCAGAGCGGCTGCTCCATTGTAGCTGGATAAGGCTACATTAGCATTGCTACATTTTGGTTTAAAAAACAATATCTTTTGCTACGTTGACACCTTGCATTCCCACTGCTTTGGCATTTCCGAGCCCCTGAAACCAGAGACATCTGAAAACTCTTCGGGACATTGGTTTGGAATCTGCGGAGTTGTGTTGCTGCAAACTGACCTTTAGCAACAGCGACACAGACCCCAACCTTTCTCCGCCTCATTGGGTCGTGACATCTCGTTCTCTGAGACTAAGCTAATAACGATGCCATGGCAACTACCAGCAACGGGCGGAGTAAATATTGCTGCCTCCGGTTTAACCCGGCATGTGCATGCCCAGTATGCCAGAATGTTGATGAGATATTCTGGTTTGGGCGTGTTAGTTTGAACGGAAATTAGTTTTGGGCTCAAAACTTGGCTTAAAAACCAAAACGTAGCGGTGTAAATGTAGCCTCAGTACACAGAATTACTCCCTTATGATTGGCTAAAGACCTGAGATTTTTTAATTTGTATTCTTACAGTATGTACTCCTTATTGAGGTAAGATAACATGTACATTCCTCTCCATTCCTTTTCTCTTCTGCTTTCCCCTACAGCCCCTGAGGATGAAGCACAACAAACTGCTAGCCAAAGTTCCAAAACCCAGAGACCTTCTCATTCCTAAATACTAAACTTACACATGGAACCACTGCACCATTCTGCCAACATCTAAGTGTGTATTTATAAGTGTGTATATATAAGTGTGTATATAAGTATGGCATGTACTGTTCAGTCCTTCAAGCCTCTGGCTCTATGAGACAACCGGACCTTAGTGCCTCGCAAATTTAACACATTATGTCACAGGGGATGGATGGGTGGAGGGAGGGAGGGAGGGATGGATGAAGGTAGGGATGGATGGGTGGAGGGAGGGAGGGAGGGATGGATAAAGGTAGGGATGGATGGGTGGAGGGAGGGAGGGAGGGATGGATGGAGGTAGGGATGGATGGAGGGAGGGATGGATGATAGAGTTCGGGATGGATGGGTGTAGGGATGGGTGGACGGGTGGAGGGAGGGAGGGAGGGATGGATGAATGTAGGGATGAGCGGAGGGA
Organism: Etheostoma spectabile; assembly: GCF_008692095.1. NCBI lineage: Eukaryota > Metazoa > Chordata > Actinopteri > Perciformes > Percidae > Etheostoma > Etheostoma spectabile. Next base: position 2,492,541 of record NC_045754.1, read on the forward strand.
GGGATGGATATATAGAGTTAGGGATGGATGAGTGGACAGGTGGAGGTAGGAAGGGATGGATGAATGGAGGGATAGATGGGTAAAAAGGAGGGAGGGAGGGATGGATAGAGGTAAGGATGGATAGGTGTAGGGAGGGAGGGAGGGATGGGTGGACAGGTGGAGGTAGGGAGGGATGGGCGGATGGAGAGAGGGATGGGTGTAGGGAGGGAGGGAGGGATGGTGGACAGGTGGAGGTAGGGAGGGATGGGCGGATGGAGAGAGGATGGGTGTAGGGAGGGAGGGAGGGATGGGTGGACAGGTGGAGGTAGGGAGGGATGGGCGGATGGAGAGAGGGATGGGTGTAGGGAGGGAGGGAGGGATGGGTGGACAGGTGGAGGCAGGGAGGGATGGGCGGATGGATGTAATTTATTGATCCCAAATTGGGAAATTCTTCTGTTGCAGCAGAAGATTATCCAGGCATTGCATGGAAAAATATTTATCAACAGAAAGTAAACACAAAAAATATTCTAAATTAAAACAGCAATTCAATGCAGATTACAAGAAAAAATATGGTTTACCACAAAATATAATACAGCACTTTACATGTACAGTGTCTAGAAAACGTAGGTGGATTTCTCAGCATTTTTGCATAATTTGGTTTTAAAATGTGTCCCGATATTGTCTAAAGTCACAATATTAACGGAGGAATTGCTTGAAGATTCAAAGTCAGGTTGGAAGAAGAATGGGAACCATGTGTTTTAGGTCAACCTTGATGTGTTGATCACATCTCCACATTGGTCAGGTGGAATTTTAGACAACTTCCCCGTACAAAATGGTTTTATTATAATGATATTTCAGGAATGTCTTTCACAAATGACACTCTTCAGTTCATTTGAGGATTTCAGCATTGATCAAATCCATTCTGAAACATTTCTTTTCTAATGTCTCACTTTGTAGTTTGACTGTGTTTAGGAGCTTTTTCGTGTTAGATCTACGGACAGCTACCCTGAAACTTCTGAAACATGTAAAAAGGATTTTCATACATTTGAGTGCCCAGTTTTCTCAATGAGTAATGTTTGTTCAGGCCCAGGGGCATCCTGGTGATTCCTACTCTATGCCTCACTTTAAGGATGTTGGGTTATATATACGTTCCAAACAAAGTGTAACAAAATAAAATAAAATTCAAGTTTTCACAGAACATTGTCCCAGCACCAAATTAGAACATTCACGTTGCCAATTTAATTTTACGATGTCATCAGTTTATTCTAAGGGAGAACCTCCGTGGTGCCCTTCCTTTATTTTTCTTCTTGCTGAAGCTTAATGGTTGTTGAGATATTTTGACAGATCCATAACTGTAACCATGTAAGGCAGGGGTGTCCAACTCAATTTCACTAAAGGCCACACATGGAAAATGAAAATCCTAAAGGACAAGTGTAATGTTTGGTAATTGACATGCTTTTATTTACTGGAAGAAGTAAGCCTTATTTTTGACTGTGTTATTGCAGCTCTCATATAGCTTTCTCACTGATAGTTTGGGCCACACAAAGCCCTCAAAAAGTCCCCAAAAACGTTCATTAGCCATCAAAGACTTCAGCAAATAGCAAAACAATGAATTTTTTTACATTTTTGAATGCAGACAACAACACAGACAACTCACGACAACCTTATTTTACAGGCTTGAATGTGCAAACTCCCTGGTTGTGTGAAAATGTCTGGGTCTCAAAGTTGGCAAATCTGCCAAATTCTGCTCTGAGTGTCGCACAATTACAGTGTCTTTTTGGTCTGGCACACATGTAGGCGAGTCTGAATTATGATTTTTCTGATTTCTGATTGTGAAACTGAATTGTTATGTGGGCCAGATCAAAATGTGCGTGGGGCTGGATTTGGCCCGCGGGCCTTGAGTTTGACACCTGTGCTGTAAGGGTTTACTTACTCTTTAAACCTTTCTTTGTCTCCTTGAGTGTCAGTTACCAATGTGTTTCATGTGTTTGGTACAGAACAAGGTTCACCGAACCACAAACCACATTTTCAACTCACGCATGAGGAAATCTGACTCAGTCTTTTTAGAGCTCAAAGTGAAGGTGTTACATACTTTTTTCCTATTTGTTTTTATTATATATTAATATTATTTAATAAACATGCCAATCCGGAAAACATTTATTTCAACGTTAGTAGTTTAAATGGAGTGTATTTGTCTCTATAGTGACTTTAATGAAGATCAGACCACATTTTATGTATGAATTATGCATAAATGTAGGTCATTCCAAAGAGTACCTTACAAACCCAGCAGCCTGTTTCCACAAGAGCTTTCTGTAGACTTGGATGTCAAGTTAAGTCTTTTCTATGCAGCTAATAAACAGCTGGACAGCTGTTTGTCCACATCAATATGAGTTTTTGGGTCTAAAGTAGGCTATTGTCTAAAGAAACACTGCATGCTAAACACAAGTTTGAGCTTTTAGAGTAAGCACGGTTTTTTGCTAACCGGTAGAAATGAAACGCTGTGTATGAAAATGAATGGAAAGCCCTGAAACTGCCAATTAAAAAGAATTATTTTGAATGAAAATGAAAGAATTCCCTTTGTTATCTTGACAAAAAAAAAGTTAGTGGGTTGAGATCAGTGTGGTGTTAAATTACGATCATTTACATACCACAAAACATTCACGTTATCAGTCGTTGCATCTCAAAACAATACTTAAATCCACATGTCTGTCATTTCCCTGCTTACACCAACAGGGTGTGCTTTCACACACACATGCTAATACGCACTGAGAAGGGATGCACAGTGCAGACATTCATATATATATATATATATATATATATATATATATATTATTCTGAAATAATGTAAATGTTGAGTTTTATTGCCTATGACTATTCAATTCAACGCTATTTCAGGCACAAATGTCCATTCGGTATAAAAATATGATAAACACAACAACACAGACAAGACCTAAAAGTTACATAAATTGAAGTTTATAAGAACACACACAGACATTTGTTCCAATGTTTCCCGAAGCAAGACGTGTACCTTGTGTCACTCTGTGTGGGGTCAGTCAAAGACCTTATAATTACATTTTTGGAATGACAACACAGCATGAAAGGGAACATGACTAGTCACAAACATATGACTCGCTCTTGTCCTTATTGGCAGTTTGAGAAAGATCCTACAAACTGTAATTATAGTATCTGGTTTTTAAGAATAGGACAAACGGGCGCCTGGACTGCTCACCTGGTGGAGCGCGCGCCCCATGTGCAAAGGCTTAGTCCTTGTCGCAGCGGCCGCAGGTTCAACTCTGACCTGCGGCCCTGTGGTGCATGTCATTCCCCCCCCCCCTCTTTCTCCCCTTTCACATCTTCAGCTGTCCTATATAATAAAGGCCTAAAATACACAAACATATCTTAATACATAGGATGTTGAATAGGACAATAAAAATCATGTATCTGTAATTTATTTTCTTGTAAAACACTTTTTTAAAAAGGGCTATAAAAAAAGGCCTAATGTATTATTAATATTATTATTATTAATATTATTATCATCAAATAATGAAACCAATGACATGACTCTGAGGGTAAAGACTTATACTAAGTTCCAATGTTGTTTTTAAATTTCTTTTTCGGAAGTAAAGTTTGAACTGTTCCAGATTTCCCTCCCCTGACAGGGGGGCGGGGATCTGGGCCGCCGTCGATCAGCGCTGACAGACGGGTGGGGTGGGAGCGACAGACCCGCGTCTCTGGGGTTAAAGACCCCGACTGCATCACGCTGAACGGAAACACACAGATTGGAACCGGGATTTAGCAGAATTCGCCTTCAAAATAAAATAAACTTTGGTCAAAATAAAATGTAGCCCAACAAAAATAAAACAAAGACCTACCGTTGCATGGACACAATGTATTCAATAGTGGCAAAATTTGATCACATATAGAGTCAAGAACTTGTCTCCAAAATAACTTGTCTCCATATGTACATAAAATGTAATATAGCACAATTTATAATACTGAATGAAGCTTTATGTTACATGCAGGCCTATTATAAAGTTGTAAACGCCTTTTAAATTGCCTTTTGACAACAGATTGTACAAAATAGGTTTTGACATGTAAATAAAACTATAATTCTTGTGATAAATATGAGCATTTTCAAAAGCTTACTTATGACTTCGGGACATTTCAGTGTTTAAAATAACAGAAAGGTATATACATAATTAGTTGTGATTGTTTGGTTGTACCTTCTGTGACACTTTTAGACTTATTAATGTTTAAATTAAATTGAAAAAGTATCACCAATATTAGCAACACACCTCACCCAACCAACAAAGTTTCCTACATTCCCTTAATCAAACTTTAGAAAGACTTTAGGGGAATGAAACCCTTAAAAATGCTTTCAAACAACATAACTGAAAATAATTTAATGTAATACACAACATTTTTTTTAACATTTTAAAGCTGCTATTATGCTTCATTATTTTTTTACAAAACAAATAATACAAATTCAGTACAAGCAGATCGAAATTAATGAACAATACAGATGAACTTGAGACTTAATGTTTGAAAAATATTGATAAAAAGGTACAGTACACTAGATTATAAGTAGACAGAGTAAAAAAAACACAAATAAATTCCATAAATAAGAGTGTGAAAGATTGACAAGGGTTTAAAATGGTAACAAACATAAGTTTATAAACAAGGATAACTAAAATAAATTAGCTTTTTATTAGTTATTAAATATTTAAGCTGCTTTACTTTGATGGTTTGGACCGGATATGGCGTTTGTTACCGCAGCGCGCTTGACAGCGTGCAGAGAGGCGGGGGATTGCGAACACACTCCGACTGACTGGAGCTCCGCTGCGGTATACGGCGGAGCACCCGACGCTGAAGTAGGTGGCAAAAAGTTGCTCCTAACTAACTTTTCGGTCGACGCATAACACCGAGAGACGCCACTGGAGTTTGTAAAGGTTAGTGAGCTGTGTTTCATTTTAGTGTGGAGCTTTTCCGTCGCCTGGTCAGCGAGAGGCTATTGGCTTCTGTCGGAGTTACTTTGTTGCTATGCACGCTGTTGCAGATCTGAGTATCCGAGTGAACCTGCAGTGCTTTAGTCCAAGCCCGAAGCTTCTGGAAATTGTCACTAAAATGTCTCCCACGGGTAAAATAACCACAAATGCCAACCTTGGTTTTGTTCGGCTTTGTTTAAGATATTTAAACGGCTGTGTAATTATACATTCCACGTGATGGCATCATTCTGTGTGGCACGCACCTACAGATTTGCTGAGCTTATTTTCTCGCAGTGTTTGGCTGTTTGTCCCCGTTAGAGGGGGGCTTTCTCCGGCAGCCACGTCCCTGCCCTCCCCCTGGTCATGGGAATCCTTGGTGATGTCGAGTCAAATTCCTTTGTTACGAATGCACATGGATTAAACTCCTTTGTGTGGCATTTCTGCAGTCTGTGGGGCTGGAAGGGACCCTGCCCCCCACCTATGGTGTGTCCCTCCCCTCATCCCCTAACCACCTCCACCCGCCCAGGCGTGCTCTGGCCGCTCAGCCCCCAACGATTTATAGACCCAAAGTGCATGTTGTCAGGGCTTTTGCAGTGCATAATTACTAAAGAACAGCGTTTTGGTGCGATGCATAGGCGACACATTCATCAAATAACCCGCCTAGATGGAGAGAAATGCAGCAGCACATGTTGGAGTGGATGCTGCTCGGCCACATCTGTTTTTAATGAAGCCCAGGGACAAAGGCAGTCCGAGTCTCAGGGTGTTTTGCAGCTACAGTGGCTGGTCTGCAGATGTATACAGACAAAAACACAGCTGCCAGCTACACCCCTGATTGAGTGCTGTGTTCCAGTGCTTTGCCACTATGCCATTCATACAAGTGTTATCTAAATGACACTGATTTGTAGATGTCCCTGTCATACAACCTGAAAAAAAACCCATTTCAGTAGGGGCTCAACATTATATTGTATTCAATCGGAACAGTCACCCTTACGATTATTCCCAAGGAAACCTGTCTGTCATCCGATTTCTGCTATTTGTTAAGGTTTTCTATAGAATTACATATCTGTCTACAGATCAAATAGAATCACACCTGTAAACTCTGGTCTGGTCAGCAGCACCATCTACATAATCATAATCATAATAATCATGTCATGAAAACATCGGGTAGCCTAAAGTTTTAAGAAGTTGCTTAATTAATTTAAGATGATCTAATAGTTGGGCTATGTTGGAGGGTAATAATGTAGTAGTCTACATACAGCAAAAATAGTCTTAAGACACGCTGTTATTGTCGCCTTGGGCCCCACTTTGAAAACTGACAATCGATTCCTAAATAGTAGCAAAACAACAACAGTGAGGCTTTGTTCCAAATAGACAGATGGACCATAGTCTTTCAGTCATTGTTGTGCTGAGCTGTGCCAACATGTTTCTAAACCGGGGCAATTTCCATAAAGTCTCCATGGAGCAACAAGTTGGCTAGTGCACTCCTCTGAGACTTCACTTTACTCTGACACCATGCGGGGACGGGGTATCTATTGCAGCAAAATTTACTCTCTCTGGTCCTCTGCCAAAATTCTGAGACACAGCAGCAGTAGAGAGAGAGAGAGGGAGGGAGGGAGGGAGGGAGGGGGTTGTACATTTCTGCTGTATTGTGCCCATGGAGCCAGTTTTCGTTTATTACCGTTAAGTTTTTGTCATAGTGACTCGGTTGTGGGGCACTGCAAAGGTGAGTAATGTCATGCTTGATCTGTCGCCAGCTTCTGTTTCTTCAGACATTTCATATGTTTCTCCTTCTGGCTCTTCGACCCTGTGTGGGACGTGGTTTGGCTCTCTTGGTGCAGATTTGGGAGCCTTAATCTTTTGGATAAGTGTCTCCAACTTCAGATGCTAATGGTCTGAAGAGGTTGCTGCTAATCCAACAGACAGTTATCTTTGGACAAACCAACAGCATGACATGCTCACTCTGTGGCACCGTCATGTCACTTATTGCAGTTTTTTTAATCTTTTATCTTAGAACACCGTACACACCAGTAACCCAATCCGTATTTGCGTCAGTGCAGCAGCACAGTGGAGCCAGTGTGAGGAGGTCCCGACAGTGGCTGTCGTGCAACATCAGCGATAGCGCTGTTATCTTGTGCGTGACTCGAAGCTCTGACAGACGCCTGCCTACATCTCTGGCACCTCTGGTGATGGTGTCAATTGTAGCTTGTGTCTGTGTGGTGTTAGAGGTGGGGTTACATGAGGATTTGGGTCTGATTCCCAACACTCCATCTAATTCACACACCAATTAAAACAGACATTGACTGTTCCTTGAGAGACAGTCATTCATAAAGGCTTGGACATGTGCGTGTTGACATCATGGCTGAAGCTCGTCAGACTGGGCTGCTGTCAGGCGCGCGCGCACACACAAACACACACACACACCACACACACACACTCACTAAACGCCCTGGCATGATGCAACACTGCGTGTGTGCTCCGTGGTGTTGAAACAGATGAAACAAACAATTTACGCCCATTATGAACACACCACTCATGGGCTCCTGCTCTGGCCCAGACGGCTCTCACCACTGTAAATCTATTCCTGGGTGCGTAGCTGTCAGTCTGAGCCTCAGAGTGTGTGTACGTATTCCTTTACATAAGGATGAGCTCCTTATAGATTCACTGGCGTGTTCTCACGCCTCACTAAAAGCCCCTGCTTTTACTGCTTTCACTTCCAGGATGTCTCGGTCCACGGTGGCTGCTATTTCAGGGAGGAAGAGGGAGAATTTGATATGAGGGGAGCCGCGGCTGGGTAGCCGCTCCTCTGCTATGGGAGCACCCTGTTATTTATTTAGGTTAACCGACGAAGGGAGACTCTCTGACAGACGGATCAATGACAGGCCTCATCCCAAAACAAACCCTACAGGAATGGCGAGAGCCCAGCTGTCCTCTGACTCACACCCAGTGTATATCGAGAAGATCACCCCGAGCTTTTTAAAGGTTTCTGACTGCGTTGTGTAGCTGCATTAATGAGTAATGATTCCAAACTGCAGAGCTGATCTCTATGAAACGACGCACACTTTATTTCTGGATGCAGACTCTGAGGGAATGTAAGCTCCAGGGAGTCACTGTAGTCATTGGATCGCATGAGCGTGTGGGGGGGTCATGTTGTCATCGCCTTTACCTCCGCAGAGGGTGATAAGGTGACCGGGCTGGATACCCGTAGCAGTGGTATCGGTTAGCAGAGCAATCAGTGGGACTGTCTGTTGTGGTTTTCGATGATCAGAGGGAGGAGTTGTCATGTGGTGTTCTTTTCTTGCCTTGCTAACTGAGTATGTCTGCCTGGTGGTAATAGATCAAGTCAGAATGTGAGTGTGGTACAGCAGTAACACTTTGTGGTTGTGGAGTAATCAGGTGAGTAATATTGCAGGGTGTGACAGGCTGGGAGGGTTACACGGCTAAGTAGGAGCATGTCTGTGTGTGATTTGGTGGGTGTATGTTCATGTCTCTGAGTTTGCTAAAAGTCTCGTGCCTCGTAAATGTAGCTTGTGACATTCAACTGAAAAAGCCTTTCCCTTTCTTATCTCCTGCAGCCAAAAGTCCCCCCCCCCCCCCCCAGTCGGACATGAGGAGCCCTCCAGGCTCGGGCCACTGAGCTGCTGAGGTCAGAGTTCAAGTGCTTGTTCCAGCAGTCATGGCTGACACGGAGGGGCTGCCCATGGCCCCGGGCCAGATCTACATTGAGGTGGAGTACGACTACGAGTATAAGGCAAAGGACAAGACGGTGATCATCCGCCAGGGAGAGTGCTACATGCTGGTGAAGAAGACCAATGAGGACTGGTGGCAGGTCAGGAAGGAGGAGGGCATGAAGGCCTTTTACGTGCCGGCGCAGTACGTCAGGGAGGTGCGCCGGGCGCTCTTGCCCCCCCAGAAGCCCACCTTGAGGGCCAAGCCCACCGTTTTGGATATCTGCCAGGCATCCGATGAAAACCTCAACAGACCCCAGCCGGAAATGTCCAGCTTCGGGCGGCCGTCGCCTTCCTCTACCCCGTCGCCGTCCTCTGATCGCGTCGCGCCGCCGGTTCTATCCAAGGACGCCAACCAGAACCCGGGGAGTCCACATCACTGCAAGTTGGTAGCTGAACTGGTACTTCTTCACAACAACAACAACCATCACCACGCCAACAATTCCACATTGCCAAGGACACGGGCAGACTCGCCTCCGCTCAAAGTGGGGAACAACCACAACAAAAGCCCAGACAGTGACAAGGCGTCCCCACCGAGCGACCTGCCGGGGGATCGCCTGAACAAGCTCCACAATGACTCGGAGTCTGGGGACGAGCTGAGCAGCAGCTCAACAGAACACATGCAGGTAAGTTGCTACTGTACTCTTTTTTTTTTTTTTTTTTCTTAGAAATGGCTTCCTTCCGGTGATCAGATTCATTTTAAAGCATTTGGGAGCTTTCTTCTTGTGCATTCTTTGCTATATGGTTTTTAGTAGTTTCTTGGTAGTGTAGAATATAATACTTAAAATATCTGTCGCCATGTCAGATTTTATAGGGACACTGAACACAATGCATGGTAGCTTCCACAGTCCTGTCTCTGCTGGCTTCCAGACAGGACATTTGGAGTGCTGACTCTCTTGAGCAGCATTGCTTTTATTCTTCTTTGTACTCTCAATTGTTCCTTGTGTTCCTTTTGCTTTTCCCACCAATGTGCTCATATTTGTCTCTTGGGCTGGCTGCAAATAAGATCCCTTGTCCAGTTCAGATTCATCAGAATTGAATTGGGTGCGCGTTGGGTTGCCGATTTTATAAAAAAGTGGCAACAGTTGCAGGTCCCTATTAAAATTCTACTGTTGCCTTAGAAGCATAATTTGTCTGGCTTGGTCAGCTGTTTTTTGGGGGGGGGGGGGGCGGGGCTGTTGCATTTGGATCAATACACTAAACGGCCTGTTCACAGCATCACTGTTTAATGGAGGGTCATGTAATTGAGAGTCTGCTTGGATGTGTAGTAGTTTTGTAGCGCTGCTGTCATTTGTGCTTCATAAACCTGCTGATTGTCTTTGTACTACAGGAATGTGTGCAAAGGTATTATTATCACACCCAAAACTAATACTCTGAGGCAGATAATCTCTGCAAGGATTCTGGTAGAGGGGTAGCCCTACGTAGGGATCCATTCCTGATGCAAGGATCCAAACTTCCTGATGTCCCCCGTTGAAAACATCAAATATATTCTCTCCCTCCCCATGTTCCTGCAGTCCCTAGTTTGATAACACTTCCCACTTCCATGATACGCGTCTTCATCATGAGATGGGAGAATGGGTGGAAGGCTACAGGAACTGGGGCCTATCCTCCCTCGTCTGCAGCGGAGCTCGATCAAAGTAGAAAACGGAGGCGCTTTCCAGACAGTGGGAGCAGTGCTCTTAGTGAGCCCTTTTTGGGGTGGCTGCTTCTTTGGCAGGGTCGGCCTGTTTGAAGGCTCCAAGTGCTGCTTGTGTTCTTTGTTCCACAGGATGCTGCAGCCTCCTCCACCATGGAGTGAACAAAGAGAGACGGGCTTGACTAGAAACTAGGTCATATCAGCGGAGGATCAGTCTGTACCCCCCCTAGTTGCCTCGCCATGGGGACTACTGTGTGAGTGTGAATACCACGTGTGATGTGCCATATCAAGGAAATGAAAGTGAGAATGGAAGCACACTTACACATTTCACAACTTCAGAGCCCCACATATAGAAATGGCTAAATGGTTTGTGGGTCAGAATTGACACAACTCAAAAGCCCCCATCAAGGCAAGAAAAGGGTTGTTTTCTGTGTTGCTGCCTGCCTTCACCCACCCTGTTTGAATTAATTTCACGCTGGTAAAATCACACGGGGCAAAAATAAACACACATTATATGTTGATCATTTGCATTTGCATGGGCGGATTTTTGGAGTGCTTTTTGTCAGGCTACAGTAGTGCTGGAGGGGCGGATAAGAAACAGACAGCAGACAGGATTCAGCCAAAACTCCCTGTGAAGCTCTGTAGTCGCCGGGGCAGGTGGAACCCACACCCTCGCTCTTTGTGCCTTTTGTGGCGTGGTGTTATTTTGGCCTGTTGCCACGCAAGCAAGAATGACCCTGCAAAATAAAAAACAATTCTTCCAGCTCCTCTACTTCCCCTGCTTCCTGTCACTGCTCGGGCGCAGGCAAGCTGTGCCTTTGGGAGAGAGTTGTTAGGGCTCACGAGAGCCTGGCCGATACTAGATTTGTTTAGGCGGATGCTGATATTTGAGTTAAGAAAATCTGACTTTTTTGTTGTCTTCATAACTGTTCAAAATTTTAATGATTAATAAATGCTGCTAAGTGCACTAAACGTTTACACGTTTTTCCATTATACCTTTTTAATTTAAGTGTAGATTGGCGAAGTGTTCAATAAATGTTTTTGAGAAATTTTGTGTATATTAGTGTTACATTTTATCTTTCAAAAAGAAAAGTACATACCGGCCAAAATGAATCGGCGGCATTTATCAACCATCGGCTGACCCTGATGTCTAAAGAGACCGAGACCTCTAATGTAGGGCTGTCCAATAGGAAACGCCGTGGTGCGGTGTTGACACGCAGCTCTAGGCCATCAGTGTGTTTTGCCCTTTAGGGTAACACTTTACTTGAAGGTATCTACACAAGCGTGACATGACACTGTAATGAACACATGACGCTGCCATGACACGTGAACCCTAACCATCCAACCAACCAACTTGTCATGACAAAAACCGAAGGACACAAAAGAAACGTTATGTGATAAAGTTTTAGCACTTGTTTATATTTATGACACGTATATGACAGTGTCATGTCACTCTTATGTAGATACCTTTTTATGTTGACTACTCAACTAGCTGATCGACATATCGGTAAAACTGAGTTTCATGTAAACGCGCCACTTTCAATCTTTAAATGAGGCCATAAGGTTCTTGGTAATAAGTTATTGTGCATGAAAAAGCATAACAAATTACGAATAAACTATAAAAATCTTAGTTGACTAAGACCAAAATGACCGAATAGCTGCCTAATTAGTCTAATTAAGCCTTACCTAATTGGGCAAAGGGGAATGTGCCACTGTCGCACCATGCTTGCTCTTGGGGGAATTTCTTGAAATGTTGGAGCTTTATAAATTATTCAGTGTGGTTTACACCTACTCTATCTTTAAAGTGTCTTAAATAACTCTTGTTATGATTTGATACTATAATTAAAATTGAATTGAAAAAGAAGGCATGGCAAAACATTGTTTCACCCTCATTTCTACTCACCACTACAATGCTTTCAAATGGGATTTTATTACTGAATTAGGATTAAAACGGTCCTTTTATTTATTTGACTGTACGCATCATGTTAGATGCCAGAAAACAGTTGTTTTTTTACCGGCTGCTTTGCAGGTGCACTGTACGGCAAAGCAATTAGGCCGATGAACAATAGTTAAGGTACTGCTCATAATTAAGGATGTATCGGTATGAAAATTCAACCTCACTCTCATAGTGACCAAAATTATCACGGTTTGTGGTATTCTCCCGCTATTTTAAAAAGTGTGTTCAACATGTTCAGAAAGCACTGAAAGGCCTACTCAAGCTGAAATAGTTTCAAAAAGTTTAACAGTGTTTTTTACACTACAAAATATAGGCAAAACCTTATCAAAAGTGCAACTTTTAACATCAAAGCAACAAGGGTGCAGCATGTAAACAGCTTATTTGTCAGGAACATTTCCAGTAGTGCAGGTTTAAATGATACAGACAGTGTATATATATATATATATATATATATATATATATATATATATATATATATATATATATATATAATATTACACCACACGCACAAACATTCAAGCTAAGACCTAAAGAACACCACTAATTATTAGGGGTGTACCATTCAAAAAATGTTGCGATTCCAATTTTTAGGCTCACAATTCGATAACAACTTTTGGGATTGAATCCAGAATCTATACCAAAAACCACACACACACCACTATCTGGCTCTCTGTTACTGTTTTTTTGTTGTTGAAAGATTGTCATTTATTAAATAATTGCCTAAAGCGTATTACCTGGTTTATTAACTACTGCTGATCTGTATCGGCCTTGAACAGCCAGCATCGGTCCATCCCCAGCTGTAGTGCTTTCATGCTATTTTCCTGTTAGCCATCCACCATAGCAGTTCACCTTCAGCCTCCCCTCCCTCCCACATCCACTCCGTAAAGGAGAGAATGAGCTGCTGGATGATTGGGCGGATGCCGGGCTAGATGGATGGATCTGTTAGAAGGATTTGTCGCTGACATGCCTCCGCTCGAGTGCCAGCTGGCCACCTCTAATTGATTAGATTTGATCTCGGGGTGACGATTAACGCCCATTGTGTCTCTCCATGCGTTCCATATGGAATTTGCTCATCTTCAGGGCTCTCCCGGTGGCAAGCCCAGACTATCCACTCCCCTGACTCCTCAGCACCTTAAGGGGTTGCTTAGGTTTGTGGTCACACCGCCATCCTACTGAATCCTACTTACCAAGTTGTCCCCCCCTTCCCCTCTCCTCTAAAATCACAGCTCCAATGCTCTTAAGGGATTGGCATAGTAAACCTCTTTTCCTCACTTCTCAAGAGCCTGGCAACAGGATAGATATAGTGGTTATTTTCTTTAAAGAATGTGGTAAAAGCCTGTTTTCTACTTAAACATGTTGTGTTTCTCTACATCTACTCCTCTGTTTATAAGACACTGGTGTTTGTTGCCTATTTTGTCGCTCTGTTGAACTATGCTTGCTCTTGGGGGAATTACTAGAATTGTTGTGACTTTATAAATTATAGAGTGTGGTCTAGACCTACTCTATCTGTGTTGCGAGATAACCCTTGTTATGATACTTTGAAACTATAAATAAAATTGAATTGTAAAATTTCAGCAGAAAAACATGACCACACAAAGCCTCTACGGCCACAAAGGAAGTTATTTTGAGTCGGGTTGTTTTGGAATACTTTGCAATATCTGCTATTGAATGGGGAAAGCTGAGAATCATACATTTTATGGGGGAAGGCTCCGTTTTCTTTCCAAAGCCCAGTGGCTTTATGAGCGGAGGAAGGGTGCTCCGTGGGACTGTCTGCGAGGCCACATGGTTGTTTTCTTCTTCTGAGATGTGTCACCGAGGGGAAGATGTGGTGGCCATGGATGTGTTTGTGTCTGTGGCTTTGCTGCCCTGCGCTCGCTTCCTGTCGGATTGGAAAGACCTTGAGAGCCCCCCCCCCCCCGCCTATTATACCCTTTCACACAATCACACACCACACAAGGGATCAGCCCCTCCCTTTTTTTTACAATTCCGACACATTTATCTGGTAAGTAATGCTGCGTGTTATTGATTAAAAACTAGTAATTCCCAGAGAATACAAGCTGGATCAGTCACTCCACTAAAGTAAGCAGCCTTCTATCACATGTCTTTGAAAGGACCGCTTTAGGGTCATTACAAAGAAATTATGCCTAGAGTCATTACATTACATGTCATTTAGCTTTACACAACTTATACTATCTATCTATCTATCTATCTATCTATCTATCTATCTATCTATCTATCTATCTATCTATCTATCTATCTATCTATCAGAGCACCGCCTCTGGAGCAACTAGGGGTTCAGTGTCTCGCTCAGGGACACATTGGCTGATGTATTGCAGTGGGAATCGAACCCTGGTCTCCCACACCAAAGGCATGTGACATATCTAATCCCCCATCACCACCCACCCAATCACAATGACACAGGTTTTTTTTTGCAAATAGGACTCTTTGCACCCCCCAAAGAGGTTTTAGCAAGCACCAAAGGACCACCAGTGCTAAAATTATAAGAATTGTGAAAAGATAGCTATTCAAATTCATCTCTAAGTGTGTCTGTCAGCAATTTACATTAGAGCAGTGCTAATCTCAGTTTTATATCCAGAGTCAGACTGTACCACACTCTGGATGATTCCCCCCTCTCAAAAAAAAAAAAACCCACATTTTTTTGAGTAAGGTAAAACCCTGTGACATAACTGGCTAGTAAATTTATTTGTATTGTATTACAGCAAACTCAAGGCCAGAGTTTGTCTGCCTTCAACCTGCTGTGTGGTCTTCTTGCTAGTGAGGAGGAGGAGGAGGAGGAGGAGTTTGCAGGCGTAGCAAGACGGGGACAAAGTGCCATGGCCCTGGGCCCTGACTGAGCCGCTGTAACCCCCTGTGCGATGGCAGAGACCTGGGGACAGAAAGCCAGACAGATGTTTTTTGGGTGAATCTGAAGATTAGTTGATTAGTCGTAGCCTGTGAGCCGTAAAACCTCCGGACCGCTGCCATGGCGAGAATGAACGAGCAACTGTACAAGGCCTCCATTAGAGATGGAGAAGAACATTTAAAACGGGATGTCTGTTGAAAGGTTCTTGAATGCAGAGGGATTGTTCATTGTTTCCTTCAACATGCTCTTTTGGCTTCTGCTAAGTTATATGTTTACTCACTTGTGCAACAGAGCAAAGGCTGAGAATGAGTGTACCAGGGGCCTAGCAGTGCATTGAAATAGACTGCTATGTGGGGGTGGCTGGGACTCCTAGGGGCACTTTGAAAATGTATTCAGTCCTAGAAAGGTTTGACCAATTTACTGCTGCTATTTTGGGGCAGGGAATTGGATCATTACTGTCTAGTGACGTGAGCTGTCTCCCACGTGAAGCAGAATGTGTGTGTGTTGTTCGTATGAAGGACAGCATGGTGGCTGTGGAGAGAGCCTTTGTGTCGCACTCGAGGGTCCTGGGAAGCGCTTCAGTTTACTGTTCAGAAAGGACCTGTTCCTAAACATCCCAAAGCCACAATAACCTGCTAATTACATGTTGGGTTAAATGGGTTCATTGCCTGTGGAGTCTGAAATTGGCTGCAGAGCACACACTCCTTCTCCAAATGAGCTGAGCTATTCTGATGCAAGTACAAGAAGGCCTGTGCTCAGGCTGACACTAACAACCATTTTCACTGTCGGTTAATCTGTCGGATAAACCGATGGGTTGTTTGGTCTTTAAAATGTCAGAATATGGCAACCTGTGTTTTCCAAAGCCCAAGACGATGCCTTGTTTTGATTCACAACTCAAAGATATTCATTTTCATCACAGAGGAGTAAAGAAACTAGAACATATTCACATTTAACATGCTGGAATCAGAGAATGTTGGCTTTAATAAAAGGGACTAAAAAAAGAGCGATGAGTTGATTATTAGTTAGTTAATCAAAGAATCTTTGCAGTTGTAATCAGTGCTCCTATTATATAATGACCCAGTAAATACCAAAAAAATGGAGTGCAAGCTGTGATGTGCAACCATCTTCTGCCTGTTGTGCCCTGTAATCTGGAGCTGTGCTCAGAGTCTTACTTTCGGACCGGCTGAAAAGGAGGCCACTGCTTGTTTTCCAGTGCATACTTGACATTCCTCAGTGCCTTCGCACACAGACACACACACAACACACACACACACACACACACACATACTTGGATACAGGGAGGCAACAGGCTAGCTAAGTCAATGAATGTCTGCTTTACCCCTCTACAGCAATGCACTGTGGACTTTTTGGTAATTTAATATTAAACTCAAGCAAATTATACATCCGCCGTGTTCATGTGAGAGTCTTCCCCTCTCTGCTTATCTGCCTGCTGGCAGTCCTCTATCCTACTGCTCTTCTCTTTCCTGTCTGGGCCTTTTACTTTCTCTTCTACTTTTCCCAGCTCCCTCCGTCTCCATCCTCTTCTGCTGTCAGCCTCGCATCCCCCCGCAACTCTCACCTGTCTGTCCCTTCAACCTTTCTCCTGAATCGTGTTGTCAGATGAGCTCTCAGTGAAGGGTGAGGAAACTCACAGCTCCTGGTCCAAACTGGGACTGAGCTGGGACGATTCCACATTTTGCTGAACAATAAATTGTCTTAGATATAATTGTGATTAACAATATAATAGAATTTATTAATGTAATACTTTTGAAAAAATATTGAATGAATTCCTGGCTATATCTTTTTGTTATATCACTGTTATGTGATCCAGATAATACAATATAACACAGGTGCATGGCCTATAAGTAAACATGCCTGTTTATTATCATAGGTTTTTTCCTATTTGTACACCCCCCCCCCTTCATTTTTGTTGCTATGAATGTGTTTAGGGTCAAGTGCCAACAACTAATGATTGAAATAATAATAAAAATATATAGTCCGACCAATATTCACTTATATTACAATATGATATATCTAATCAAAATCAACCAGCCAGCCACACAGCTTAAGATCGTAGCTAATGTTAGCAATTAATTTAGACAAAGGACAATTATGTAATAATTGTTACAGCCCTACCTGTAACCCCCGATTTTTGTCTTCCCCACATCCACCCTGAACCCCGCCTTCCGTGACACAACAATAGGATTACAGCCCCAAGCCCCCAGGGTGGAGGTTGACAAATCCGGCTAGGGGTTACTGGGAATCATGTCTGTTGTGTAAGGTGCAGGATTGAACCTGTTTAATTCTTTCCATGGGGTGTTTGCTAAAGGTGAGCCAGACAGAATGGTTTACTTACATTTAGGGCAATAGATTCAGATTATATAGATACCGAGATATGAGGCTAGATACCACCTTAAAATTGATTAAAAAATCAGAATAAGGCCTATTGTCTAAGTGTCAATTATTTGACATAATTGCGGTGTCTTTGTTTACAACAACATTAGGGAAGGTCTTAAAACGTATGACTGGTAGTTGTGATATAAGTGATTATTTGCCAGACTACATATTCTTACTATTCTTTCTTACTATTTTGTACTATTGTTAGTTGATGGAACTTAAGTCTACACACATTCATAGCAACTAAAATCTCTGGAACGATTAGAGAATACGTTTTATGTTAATAAAGAGAAGTAGTAGTTTACTTCATAGGCAATGCATCTGTGTTGTTACATTATCTGGGTCACATGACACTGATATACCCAAAAGATGTAACCTGGAATTAATTTAATAAAGTGATAAAATTAAAAAAAGTAATACATAAATACATATATATTTTTTTAAATACTTGACATAAAGAGACACTTTATATTTTGAATCTCAATTTTTTCTGAGACAATTAATTGTACAGCAAAATTTGGAATCGTTACAGCTCTAATGGTGATATGACACGAGTGTTGTCTTGTCCTGGTTTTAAAGGCGGCATTACAGTAAAGTGATGTCATTCTCTCAACTTACCAAACTGTTCTAACTGTTCTGTGTTTGCCTTTACCCGCCTAGTCATTAAATCCACATTACTGACAATTACAGAAGTCTCATTGTGTAAATATTTTGTGAAAGCACCAATAGTCAGTATCACGGCATGTCGGCATCAATGTATTTGGGCCAAAATATCGTGATATTTGATTTTCTCCATTTCGCCCAGCTTTACTTACATTCTATTTTTTTCTTTGTTTAGATTTAGGTTCCAGGCATAGGCATCTAAGACCAAAAGTTTTGGAATGAAGCTGCCAGTTATGACAAGAAAGCCATCAAATATTCAGCGTTTGGCACACAGTTTTGACACAGATGATCATTTGATACTCCCATGCCAATGAAACTGTTGACGCTGGAGTAGCAGCTACTTAATGCTGCATCAGGCAGGCCACTGCACGCTGTCAGTGCTGATAAAATCTCCTCCTAACTGCAAGGATTACTCCTACCTTTGGAAATGAAACTAATGAAAAGCATATTAGCTGTGGATGACTCTATTGTCTCAGCTTAGATAAAAGGCTAAAATCTGCCAGAGATATCTGTTTAAGGGCTCGGTCACACCAGAATTAATGCAGAAGATATTAGGCTGAAATCAGGTAATTTCAACGGAATCCCAGTGATGACAGGATCAGCGTGGGGAGATTAAAGGTGCGCTGTAAACAAGCAAACCGCTGTTACTCACTAAAGTACATTGTGTGCATTAGAGCCTGACCGAAATAAGGATTTTTAAGGTCAATACCGATACGAATGTTTGGTTATTTAAAAATCAAAAATGCCGATTTACCGACTGATATACTGTATATATTTAAAAAAATAATAATCCAGGAACGCGTTATAAAACAGATTTCCCTAACATTAGTTATTTGTAGTTATTTATGAGTTCTCACTAAAATATTTTTTTTTAATGTCACAACAGAACGGAGAAACATCAAAATATATTAAAGTTC
This sequence comes from Etheostoma spectabile, assembly GCF_008692095.1. NCBI lineage: Eukaryota > Metazoa > Chordata > Actinopteri > Perciformes > Percidae > Etheostoma > Etheostoma spectabile. Next base: position 2,511,663 of record NC_045754.1, read on the forward strand.
GGATAAATAAAATGTATAAAAATACAAACTTTACATATGAAACTTAAAGTCCTTTTGAACAAAAACGCAGAAACCAAAAAAATCGGTGTTGCCAACAGGGACGTCGTAGAGCGTCCTCTGGTGGACAAACTATGCTACGCCAACACTCAGAACATGGTTGACTCTCCGTTTTCAGTTTTGAAATATTCTTTTATCAGAATCATTTATTTGTCGTTATAATGATTCTGATGAAAACGGCCATTGTAAATGCCGATGCCTAATAGCTGCCAAAAATATCGGCCAGCCGATATATCGGTCGGGTTCTAGTCTGCGTCCAACAGATGTATTGAATGCATTTCCTATCTCCATTAAACATGTGCAAAGCTTTATGCTTTTAATAGAGCCCGATCGATATATTGGCGGGCCAATATTGGGAATTTCAAGAGCTATCTGTATTTTTTTACTTTTTTTATATTCATGATTCTGATAAATATTTAAAAAATAAAATAAAAACGGACTGTCAACCATGTTATGAGTGTTGGCGTTGCATAGTTTGTCCACCAGAGGGCGCTTTACAAGTTTTATGTTTTTTTTATTGTGTTTTTGTTCAAAGGACTTTAAGTTTCATATCTTAAGTTTGTATTTTTATGCATTTTATTTATTAGAACTCTCATATATTTAAAAGTGCCTCTGTACTGTTGTAACAAAACAAGTTCTTATTCCATTTCAGTAAGAACTCGTAAATAACTACAAATAACTAATGTTAGGAAAATCTATTTGCTTTGTTACGTGTTTCTGGATTTTTTTTTATATATATCGGATTTTTAAATAACCAAATATTTGTACTGGTATCAGCCTTAAAAATCGGTTGGGCTCTAATTTTTTAATCTAGCTTTGTTTGCATCCATGTTTGCAGTCTTTTTCTTCACTGTCTGCAGCATATCTTGGCATGGTATTGCCACCTGTTGGAATAGTGCTTCCTCTTGATCATGCATGAGATAAACAAAACAGGGACCCACTCATTCAAACCCAGCTCCATAGCACCACACCACCAAGCTTCCAGCACCACCATTTTTGCGAAGACAAATTAATAGACTTTTTGACTGTTATGGTATGTCTAGGGGACTCGAGTTGTCAAGATTTTGATCTCAAATCGAAAATTAATCTAAATGACATTTCAGTTATCGAAACTATTGAAATCAAAAGCAAGATCGGGGATTCTCACAATATTTTTTTTTTTCTCCACCCCCGCCTACTTGCACCTGTCCATAAAAAAACCAGTAGCATGCAGCTAAAGACACTGGGTAATGCTAGCTTACCAGTAGCCTGCAGCGGCTCTCCTTCGGACACCATGGCCACTGCCGGAGTCTGAGATGACGGAGAAACAACAGAACTGGAAAATCTTCCTACTCCTAAACTAATGGTGCTTTTAATTGCACTTTGTTAATTTTAAGAAAAGGACAAATCAAAAATCAAATTGACCTTTAAAATTTAGTCTAATCGTGGATTTGGAGTATCGAGACACCGCCTGGGCACTACCTGTTAGACTCAGAGTGTCCCCAAAATACACCGTTGTCTAGACAAAACATTAAGGTAGAATTAAGGTGTACAAGCATATCACCTGACTTCTTTGGCTTCTTTGCAGCTCTATCAATGTGAGATAATAAATGTTATTATGAGCATTAACTATAGACATGATTGTTCAGACCAAACTGGGAACGTGTTCATGGTTCATGTAATCAAAGAACACAGCTGACAGTGGAGAGACTTTGTGATTGGAAGCTTTCTCGCACTCTGTAGTTCTCTCTACTACTCTGTCCATAAAGCCGCTCTGCCTGTCAGCCTGTGATGCAGCGTGGCATTTAGAGCGGATGACGGGGACACATCACCTATTTAATTTGCTCGCTTTTTCCTCTCTCTCTTTCCCTCTTCACTACATTGCTCTCTGTGGTTTATTCAGTCCCTCCCACGTCGTTCACTGCCCCTCTCTCTGGGCTTCAGTGCTGTGGCTTGGTGCACCGGGACAGCATGCACCCAGAGAAGGTAAGAACCTCTAGCTGACCGGCTCTTGATAGCACTGTTCTTAATTTCCCTCTGCTCCTCTCTCTATCTTTCAACCAGCACCCTCCCAACATCTTTCCCTGCCCTGGCTGTTCTGGATGCAGTGTGTTTCCTTTCTAACCACCAGAGCCCCTTCCCAGAGTTTTTTTTACTGGCTCAGAGTGGGCATTTGGGGGGGGGTTACTACACGGCACTAAGCATGATGGGTCCTCGTACAGTAAAGGCAATAAGTCTGTGTTACTTTATTTGACAGAAATATAATGCATTTTCCTGTTATTTCTGACAAGTTGATAAACAGAACTGCATGTTATGCTAGAGTTAATAAAACTAAAAAATTAATATATAAACAAATAATCGCTACATTCTGATTCTGGAGAAAAAACTAAGATTAACACTCTTAAGTTTATGGTAAATTGCTCTTAAACACATTTAGAGGATTTGAATTGCTACTTTTATTGTCAGTTCTTAACATTTTGGTGCTGGTGATTTACCTTTGGGGCTGGAATAAAACCTCTTGGGGGGGGGGGGGGGGGGGCATTGAAACATTCAGACTGACGGCACCAACTGTTGTGCGCACTATTGTGTGTTTTGATATGGCGTCGGGCACGTGTGGTCGTTGTTGTGTGGGATGTATTTAGCTAGTAACTTGACCGCCCCCCCCCCTTCCCGCTGGGTTCTTGTGTTTTGCATACAAGTGATGTTGCTCCGTGCACTGGGCTCTCAATGCACGCTTACATAACTGAGGCAGGCGGTGTCCAGAGACTTGAACAGCTGCTTGTCATTTCTTATGCTTATTTTTTAATGTTTACACTCAACCCTCTGAGAACAGTGATCACGGTCTAAGGATCTGTTTCCCTTTTGGTATCTTTTATGAAGCGGCCTGTGTTAGCTTTAAGTGGCTATTAGCACGATGCAGGTGAAGTCATTTAGACAGCACTTTCCAGGTATAAAAGGCCCTGGCTGCGTTATACAGTTTTTTTTGTTTTTTTTTGCGTGGTGTTTCTGATTTCTCCCATTAAATCCGAATCCACCTTGGGACTCCGAGTCAGCACAGCGCTGAAGTGGAGTGCTGTCACTGTCGTTCCCCACAGTGCTCGTTTTCGTGTTTCTTTCATTTTCCTTTTTTCCGCCCACACTGCTGTTTCTTTGTCTGCCTAGGACATCACTGAAATATGAAAATTTCATCAAACCATACATAGTTAGCATAGAATTCTTGTTGTCTGTGCAAGAACTGTTGTCTTTTGTTTCACATATTTTCCAAGAGACACAGACACAAGTTATGTGATTGAGGATGTTGCGTGTGACATGGGGCAGGGGGGGGCTCCTTCTCACCCACAACAGCTTGACTCCCAAAGTGATTTAGTGTAACAGTACAGCCCGTTGCTGCAGATCAGAGCCATATTAGCGAGCCATCCAGTGTTTCTCTGCTCTCACTGCTGTCCTCAGGGGAGGGGCAGCTGCTGCTGGTTGCCAGTGGGTGGGAGGGCAGGTGGAAGCATCTTAGCGTGGGCGTCTTGAGCATCACGGGGCAGGTACTGTCTCGGTCATATGCCACTGCTAACAATAATTGCTTGGCGTGGCTGGCAAAGAGACAAAGGATGAGATGTGAATCCATCAGTGCTGAAATGGTCCCGCTATGGTGGTCCCGGTATCGAATTCAATACTTTTTTAGGCACTGACCGAATTGCCTCTAAAGTATTAAGAAACAAAAAATGCCTTATCAATCAATACCCAATTTCAGTACTTAAGGAGTCAAATCGCGCAGTGTGCTTGGTCTGCACGATTCAAGGGAAAATATGAAGCACGATATACATATTTTTAGCTTAGAATTGATCACTATTCTCTGCCAAGATTTTTTTTTTTCTCACAAAGTTGAATGTTTATTGCACACATGAACCATAACAAAACCAATTGGCTGTACCAAACAGATTTAGTTTGACACCTGTAGCACATTGCTCATCACCACAAGCCTGTGAACACAGAGGCTTCAATGAAGAGAAGGGAGAGCACTGCAGAGCTTGGTAACGCTTTAAAACCTATTTTAAACAGTCTATGTTTAAAACTCCCAGAAGAAAGCAGAAGCATTTTGGATGCAGTCAGCAGTCAGCATTCTAAATGGCGATTTTTATAACGATTCATTGTGCAGGCCTACAGCATGCTTCCACCAAGATCTCATAATGTTTATGGTTGGCGGTCTAACGTTACACGTCTTAGAGACACTAAGGAAAAAAATCTACGTTACACAGAGACTGGGCTCAAGTAGTCAAAGCTGAACCATAAATAAAAAGATTTGTGTCAAAATGTGTTCTGTTGTAATTTCTTTTTGCTCCATACAATTTGTTTGGAATCGTTTAGGAACCGTTATCGAAGTCTCGGTATTGGAAGTCTTTCTGTGCATTCTGTGGAAGCCACTTTGCTGCTCAGATGGATCTTCAATAAGTGGAGTTTGTTTTACTGTTGTGTTTTATCACCAGTCTGGGCTTTGGTATAGGAAAACATGCGACAACAGTGTTCAGTATTGCGATAACACAAACCGATCTTGTGTGTAAAGTGTGCTCAGTTCTGCATTTCTGCTGCTTTCAGCATTCTGCTAGAATACAACAAACTGCTGGTTGAATATAAAACAAATGACAGGAAATAATTTCCAACATTCTTTTAATTGAACAAATTGAACATTGAATTGACATTTTTAAAAGGCAGTTTTCTACTGGCGTTTTCTTTCGACTAACACAAGAAAATGTCGGACTGTCTTTAGCGATATTGCGCAGCCTTTCGCAATGTGTTTATTGCGGTGGTTGATATTGCGGTAATGTTAAAAAAAATACAGATTTTGCGGCCCAAGTTTTGTAGGTCACTTGTGAGCCAGTAGTTAAAGATGTGCCACTCCTACAGCCTTGTGATATGTTTTGTTTTGTATTTGTCCTTAGAACTTTCCACTAGCATCTGTTGCTGAACAGACACACTACAGTGATAAACAAAAGGGGATATACAGAGAGAGAGAGAGCGAGAGAGCGCTGTGGATCAGTCTGGATCCTTCTGCCGGCTTAACAGCTCTGTACCCAAACAACCCAAAGTCATTTCAAACAGCAAATCCCACAAACATTTAACACAACATCTAAACACTCCGATTGGCTTTCAGCTCAGTAGCGAGCGTGCCAACCCAGCTCTACCTTTTGGGGATACAGTACTTGTCTCAGTGCATTTCCTCAAAGCTGGACAGAAATAGCTCCCAGATTAAACCGAGACACTAGGAGGCGGTTCAGTGGTATTTCTAGTAAACGGGAGAGACTTCCAAGGTCAGCAGACTTTCCGTGCCCTTGTATTTGGTTGGCAGAGAGGCACTGCCGTGTCCATTAGTGAAATGGATATGCCGCTTGGTAACGGATGTCTCAGTGTTCCCGTCGTACGCCGCTGGCTCTGCAACGTGATTGGCTGGTTTGAACCCACTCTCTGTATAGTTGCCTGACAGCTTTTTGATTTTTCTGTCAGAAAGGGATTACAAAGTTCCAGTCTTAAATGCATAGAACAGCTAGCATCGAATGTGGAATGTGTGAGAAACGAGGAACGTTGAAAATCTTTCAGAATTGAACTATGTGCTGTCGATCTGGTTTCCTTTTATTCGGGATGGACCTTGGTCGGGTTAGCGTTATCTTGTCAGAGTGGAAGCTAAACAAACATGTATCTGGGAGTGTGAGTGTTAGTGCTGGCTTCCATTCTCTTTCTGTAGACTCTAGTTTCCCTTTTCCACTTCTTTTGAAGCGTTAACACACCAGTTCATCATATAGAGTTCCAATGGTGACACTCATATTTTGACATGAATTTAATTGTGTAACTTAATGAGGAAAACCTTGAAATGGTGTCTTTTTAAGCATGAGGCTGGTCTCAGATAAACACACATACATTGGATAGTCTTAAAGGCAAACATTTCAAAATTAAAATTTTAAGCCTTAAAAAGTCTTCAATTTGCTGAAATATTGTCTTCTATTCTGATCTTAAATCCTTTTAAACAGGTCTTAATTTTCCTACGTCCATGCAACGCTACCTCGTTGTGCAAATTTTTTTTAAAATCCCATGGTGTTGTGGTTCTTTCTTTCCCTTCTCCAATTATAATCTTTCTGTATTACAACTACAAAGACCAACATGCTACTGATATTGCAGCCAATCAGCTTTCGTGATGCGAGTCTCTTTTAGATTTCACCACAGACATAAAACAGATTTCATTTTAAAGCTATGGGGAAGTTCAAGTTTAAAGATAATTGGCATGAAATAACTGAATTTAGGGCATCGTGGATGTGATAAAGGTCTTAAATTCATGGTCTTAAAAAGTCTTAAATTTGACTGGTGAAACCTGCAGAAACCCTGGCCCATCTTTACACAACCTACTTACAGAAAGACAAACCTCTCCATGCAATCGATATGCATACAAAAAAAGTACTAATGAAACATATTTAATAATGACTTGATTATAATATAATTGACCAAGCCTGTCTCACTTGTCCTGCAGTTTCTCTTCGTTTTGTCTCCGTTGTCGACCACACAGTGGGTGTTCACCGCTGACGGAGGTTACATGGACTAAATACATTGTGCTCATGTTTCCACAGTGAAGGGACACCAGATAGTTGAGGTTATTTGACCACAGTCCTGATAACCATCTGCTTAGTGCTCACACAAGCAGACCTCATTAATGCTGGTTTACATGTGAGCAGTTCATTTCCTTGTTATAAGAGCATAACTAGTTTTGTCACTGACTGATATGTTTATGCCCGCTGTATACAGCGTAGACATAGACCCGGATAGCTCAAAATGCGTGCAGGTGTCACGCCACTTGGCTTTAGAAAGTTGGCGTGTATGTACGCAAAGTCATGCTGTCAAGTTGTTTTATCAGTATGTGGAGTCTCTGACTCTCCTAAGTTTTCATTGAGCTAATTTTTCCGGGTCACCTTTTAGATTTGTTCAGTATGTGACTGAGGTGGGAAACCTTACCTAGTGTATACACAGATGTAATGCTATTTTTGGATTCAACAATAACCAATTTTAAGGTCCTATGGAATGAATTTTCACTTTTTTAACATTTAATATGAGTTCCCCCAGCCTGCCTATGGTCCCCCAGTGGCTACAAATGGTGATAGGTGTAAACCGAGCCCTGGGTATCCTGCTCTGCCTTTGAGAAAATGAAAGTTCAGATGGGCTGATCTGGATTCTTCTCCCTATGATGTCATAAGGGGCAAGGTTACCTCTCCTTTCTCTGCTTTGCCCGCCCATGAGAGAGAGACATTGTGGATTTCAAACAAGCAAAGTGGCAGTTGGTCGAGGCCACACCCCCATCCTTCACCTTGCCCCCTCTCTCTCCTCCTCAAAAACTACAGACTCAGAAATGGCACATACTAAGGAAAGCTCATTGTGGGACTGGCTGTAGTGGCTGTAATGCTGCACCAAAGCTGAATTTTAGGAAAGGGACTTCAGATACAGTATTAGGGGACCACTAAGGTCTATATAAAAGAGACTTCAGATACAGTATTAGAGGACCACTAAGGTCTATATAAAAGAGACTTCAGATACAGTATTAGGGGACCACTAAGGTCTATATAAAAGAGACTTCAGATACAGTATTAGGGGACCACTAAGGTCTATATAAAAGAGACTTCAGATACAGTATTAGAGGACCAAAGCATCCAAAGAGCACCATGTGATGGGACCTTTTAAGATATGAATGATTAAGAAAATTATTCTGGGCAACCCTAGTCATGACAAAGGCCAGTTGTCTGAGTACACTAGATTCCACTCCCCTGTTGTACTTTCTGTATGAGAGTCTGTTGTTTTGGGCGCATCAGCGAATAAGCCCGTACATATGTATGGTACTCTGAAGTGTGTTTTATTTTTTGCTCCTAAAACATTGTTTTGTATGGATCAAACCACCAAAGCAGACCAGCCCAGAGTGCCACAATCCTCCAAAAAGTGTTAGAGGCTTCGCTGGCTAAGCTTTATGCACCAGCAACTGTGGGACAGAGGGGCTTACAGGTCAAACCCCATCCCCCCCATCCTCCCCCCCCCCCCCCCCCCACAATGCAATCTTCTTACATATCTGGATTTAGATGTTGTTTACAGTACATTCCTGGGTTAAACCCCTTCCGTGCCCACCCCCCCAAACGCATGTTCATCCCGAACCAACATGTTCCAGCGTTTCTCATCTTGTTGAACAATGGGCTTATTTGCTGTGCTATTGGTCCTGACCCTGATTGTAGTGCTGGAGGTGTCCAGCACCACGTGTGCCATACTGTTGACTCCCTAAGACCGCTCGGGGGATCGAGAGGTTCGCTGCTTAGCTCAATGTCTTCATTGTTGCCTAATTCACAAATTCATTCTCCTTACTTGTGTCTCTCACTTGAAGGCCCTGGTGTTAATTGAAAGGCGAGTAATCGGTCTTTCGTTGAGTTTTTTGGTTGTGCTGCTGCTCCGTGGCCCGGGCCAGGACCCCCTCTCGATTGGCAGTAGAGAGGTTTGTTGTTGATCTGCCAGCCAATCCTCAGGCCCTTGAGCCCCTGTTGATCTAAAATGAGTGGGTGTTTGCAACCATGGTGACAATTTCAAATGAGACTGCAGCCACTCCAGTGCCAATTGGGTTTGCGGTGCTTTGCATATGGTTAACATGCTCTGTTTGAGATGATGTCAAAGAGAGAACCGCTACTTCACACAAAGATCCTTAAATTAGTGAATAATTAAAAAAGGGGATGAAAGGAGAATCGTTTTTATTCCTTATCTAAGAAATTCTCAGGGAAGATCTACATTAGAATAGATTTGCATACATGCTAAATGTGCACAATGTAAGGCGTACCTGCTTCTTAAAATGATATGGTAAATGTAGGTAAAATCTATAAATTCTAATTGATTTGGGCCCTGATCCAGTATCCCTCTGTTACCGTGAAGCAAACCCACTGACCCTGTTTTCCACTCCCATCCAACCCAGCAGCACCATCGCTCCAGGACCCTGTCAGCACCACTCAGCAGGAGAGGACCACCTCGTGGTTCTAGGTTACCTAGGGCCCCGTGCCCTGTCCCGCCTGATGCACATTCTGTCAGTGGACCGTGGACAATTTGGCGGACAGAGTTGCCTTTACGTGCCATTGCTGGCTCGACAAAACAATAGCACCATTCTTGCTAATGTGGCAAGATGTGCCCAGTGGAAATTGCATTGCTTTCCACAAACTCTCTCTGTGATGATCAATTACCCAACCAAGAGCCTCTTACGGGTCACTCAGAGGGCAAACAGGGGACAAGGCCGTTCGCTTGGATGAATCAAAGCCTGGGAAAGTACGGCTCTATGTGACAGTTGGTTCTGACGTGGTACTTTGGTGCGGCATGATTCATTTTTTGGGGAAAAAACATACATAAGATCCAGTTAAATAAAGCATAGGATGTTTTATCTTATTTCTTGACCCAAATGCAGGAAGTGGGTCAAGTTGATTGAGTTTGTTGAATCTGAGATCTCACGCTTCATGCAGCAGGTGGGTGTCAGGTCGCCAAGAACATGTTGGAAAATCAGGAGGTTGTAGGCTGTCCAGAGTTCAGCATGTGGTCATGTTTTCAGTGTGACATGCAGAACCGGGGGCCAGCTGATGATGCAGTTTGTTTTTCTAAAGACCCCAATCATGTGACTGGGCAGTATAGATGACAAGGCAGCCCTCTCTCTGACAGGAGCAGTACACAACAATGGCTTTACAGTGGCTGGTCCGCTACTGGAACTTTTCTCTGGATGGATATAGAGAGGGAAGGGGCACGAAGAGGGGGGGGGGGGGGGGGCTGGCTGGTTTGGCAGTCTCTGGGTAGTGGGCCGTGTGACCCATGACCCATACCAATGGGACACAATGCACCTTTCTGTCACTGCACACACACACACACACACACACACACACACACACACACACACACACACACACACACACACACACACACACAACACACACACTCTGAGTCATGGTATGTGGGCCAATGGGTAGATGGGCTGGAGATTTAAATGTGCCCTTTTAATTGTTTGTAGCCCACTTTCCCATGTGTCATTGCTCTGTCAACACAAGGCTGTAGTCATTATTATTCATTAATCCACTATGACAAATGCCCGTCACAAGTAACCAGTTCCCAAAGTAATGTCCACTTATAGCCAAATAACACAGTGTGTTTTGACAAGCAAGCATCTTCTCACCCACGGCCCCTGCCGCGGCTTTGGCCTCTGGTCCTTGTAGCAGGTCAGTGCTGCCATCCACTCATGGAGACGCTAGAGGCCGTGTGAGAGGAAACGTAAACATGGCAAACGGGCACATGTGCTAGGCTAAAGGCTAACCCCCAGCAGACCAGCTCTCCTGACTGTTGTCACAGCCAATGTCCACTCCTTGGACAATAAACTTTTTTTTGTTTTTGTTTTTACAAAATGTCTTTCTGTATTTAGAGTATGTAGATGAATTACAATAAAGTATCTCTTATCGAATAGTTTGGCTGAAGGCCTAAATTAGCTGAAGGCCTGTGCCTTGGGTCACGGTTAGCAGCTTTTTCACCAGAGGGATGCACTTGTGCATCTGCATTTGTGGAACTAATGGCTTGTGATTGGCCCCCCGCCACAGGCTACTTCTTCATGAATTAAGTTAATTATATACATGATTGCAGTCTTGTTCTTCCTTGCCTTTGTTGGAGCATTTCAGCATTTCTTTGGTTGTAACCACAACCAACAATAATGCATGCAGCAATAATATATATATCTCCCGCCATGTGAATAGTCATACAACCACTGCTTTTTTCTTTTTTGTGGCTAATCGCAGGTATGTCTTCCAAAGGTCGGTCTCCTCTCTCCTCTTCTCTCTCTCTCTCTCTCTCCCTCTCTCTCTCTCTCTCTCTCTCTCCTCTCTCTCTCTCCTCTCTCTCTCTCTCTTCTACTCTCTATATATATATATATATATAATATATATATATATATAGATATATATATATAATATATATATATATATATACACACACACACCACACAACACACGGGGGAAGGGGATTGCTTTGCGGTTAGAGCACCAGGTTAATGATGCTACTGATTTGCAGTTGCTGGGGCTGAAATAACCAGTCAGAACTGATCCTAAAGAAGCAGTGCTGACCCTACTGAATGATACTACTGCATTCCTAACCGTTTTCTATTAATTATTGCATACCCTGTACCAACGCCAGCATCCCATCCACTAAATTTGTTCTGCTAGGCCTCAGTCAGCAGTGATTAGCAAATACATCATCATTTGTTTCTGCCAGAACAGAAATCTGCGTTGTTGTAGATATGCAGTTTTCTCGTTCCTCCAAGTCTCCTCCTGCGCTGTGCCCGAGGCAGAGGAAGAGAATGAGTTGTCCAAACCACCCGCTGTGCTTTTGGTTCTCTCTCGGCTCAGGTAATTCCATTTCCTCATTGTAGATGTGCTGGGAATGCAGCCGTCCCCTCTGTAGGAGCCCCCCACTGTCAGTCGGTCTCAGCCCAGATGGGACGTTGCTGCCTGCTGGGCCCAAAACGTCCCACCCCCCTTCATCCTCTCTCCTTTTACCTTTCTTTCTTCTCTCTCTAGGGGAGAGCCGGGACAGTTGAAACACTTTTTAATTAAACGTAATTTACAAAGCGGTCGTATCGTACTGAAAGCTGATATTTTGTCACTAGCAACCTACACTTGTCATCTGTCAAATACAGTTGTATTTTCAGCTTTGGACAAAACCGTTCAGGAGTTATTGCAGCAAGAGTGGGACGTGCGTAATGTTTCATCTGTCCCTCCTGGACGGGACAAATGAAACAGCATGCGGGGACAAATGAAACATACAGTTTAAGCCATGTAAACTTCTCCTTCCACTACTTTAATAGTTTACTGTATATCATGGATGGTACTTCCAAAATGTGTTGTTATAGATAGATTGTTGCAGGACTATGCGTCTTTGTGAATGTCTGTTAATAACTAATTGCCGTCATCCTGAAGCGCGTATGAAGCGGTTATTGAAATATCATGCACTGTGAATGACTGTGCTATATTTATAGCTAGAACAGTAAGTTTTTCTATTTATATCATGTTTCTATTGTGGGAAATGTTGTTTCACTAGGTTTTTACATGGGTTAGACCACTGGAAATCCAAAAAAACGCCCCCCAACCCGTCCGTCTCCATAGGATAACATGGGAAAACTCGACCCCCCCCCTACCTGGTGGGCTCAAATATATTTTCATCTTTCTAAAACTGCTTTTCCATGTCTCGCCTCCATAAATAATTGTATGAACACAGATATTTGTGCATTTACTTAAAATCCATGGAGTTCCAGCCAGGTCGGGGACGGTTGAAACAGCTCTACGACACGGACATATGACATTACAGCCTGTTTTGCTTCTCATGTAAACAAGCATGAAATATGAAAGTCTGGGATTGTGGAGAACACTAACTGGTCTACTGAATAAGCATGTAGTCAAACCTTTAAATGAAAAACACTCGTTAATAATCAAAAAAATGTGACCGCTAATGAAGTTTACTTTTGACCATCAAAACGCGTTTATCGGCTGTAACTCCGTGATGAAAGGAAATAACAGGAAGATATTTGGCTGATAGGAGGAGGTTAACATGCTCTATGTTCAGACCTGAGGAAGTCTGTCTATCATCATTACACTCGGAGAAAACTGGAATGTTTCATCCGTCCCGCGTTTCAATCGTCCCGGCTCTCCCCTACTCTTCACCCTCATTCCCTTACCTGACATTAAATGTCCTATGGCGTGAAAATTTAACTTGGAGGTTTTTTAACGTTAATGTGCGTTCCCCCAACCTGCCTATGGTCCCCCATTGACGATCTGGATTCTAATAATGATCTAATCTTACCTCCCCTTTCTTGGCTTTGCCCGCCCAGAGAATTTGGCCCACCCATGAGAGAGAGACATCATGTCTTTCAATGGAACATAGTTGCAGTTGGTCAAGCCCCCCCCCCCCCCCCCCCATTGTGGGACTGGCTCTAGTGGCTGTAATTCTGCACCTAGGCTGAATTTTGGGAAAAAGTCTTAGGGGACCACTAAGGTCTAGATAAAAGAGACTTCAGATACAGTAATACCGGACATTCACACCCCCACCAACTGGTGCGTCTAAAGTTACCGGAAGTCATTAATTTTCAATGGAAGCCGGCTTCTCTCAGCTGTGAGTAGGGGCAAATCTGTCGGCGTCGCGTTTTGGGCATTTTGAGCATGTTGAGTGTCAATCAGAAAGTTGAAATTTTATGGTAATGAGCTATGACGCGGCTTAGCGGCAAGCAGCGGCAATATAGACGTCCTTCGCGCTGGCTGATCCCGGAGAAACATACAATGTAAACTTTCGTTCCCACCAAAACATTAATTCTGAGGACAAGCTCATAATGGCAGTTGCTAGGTTACCTATCGGTCCCATCGTCTCTAATGGTCCTCTCACAGTGACGTCCTGCACGGGTCACTAGATTAATCCGACGGCTGCTCGCTCTGCCTGGACGCCGCTACGGCTCAGCGGCTAACGAGCAAGCTAACTGCTAACAGACCCCGCTGCGACCAATTAACAATACAACTTCTGTCATTACATATGTAATTTATAAGGGTTTCTAGTGTCCGTGTATTGACCGTGGCTGTGTGAGCTTCTCCCGGCCGAACAGAGAACGCCGCCATGTCAGAGGCCAAAGCGTCAAAAAGCGTCCCCGTACTTTTTGACAAGCGTCCTTGTCGGAGCGGCCAGAGCTTTTTTGCAGCTCAAGTTAGTGGCGGTGTGTACGTACGGTTAGGGGACCACTAAGGTCTATATTAAAGAGACTTCAGACACAGTATTAGGGGACCACTACGGTCTATATAAAAGAGACTTCAGATACAGTATTAGGGGACCACTAAGGTCTATATTAAAGAGACTTCAGACACAGTATTAGGGGACCACTACGGTCTATATAAAAGAGACTTCAGATACAGTATTAGGGGACCACTACGGTCTATATAAAAGAGACTTCAGATACAGTATTAGGGGACCACTAAGGTCTATAAAAGAGACTTCAGACACAGTATTAGGGGACCACTAGCCTACAGTCTATATAAAAGAGACTTCAGATACAGTATTAGGGGACCACTAAGGTCTATATAAAAGAGACTTCAGATACAGTATTAGGGGACCACTAAGGTCTATATAAAAGAGACTTCAGATACAGTATTAGGGGACCTCTAAGGTCTATATAAAAGAGACTTCAGATACAGTATTAGGGGACCACTAAGGTCTATATAAAAGAATCCAAAGAACACCATGTCATGGGACCTTTAAACGGATCCATTGTTTCTGCTCTTGGAGTACGATGATTAGTTAACTCTGGGTATCCTAAAGGTCCTGTGTTGTCCTTTAATGGAAATTAAGATGCCTTATAGGCAGAATTTAATTTGCTGCCCTCCGGTTTCCGTTTCAGTCAGCCACCAGCCAAAACTAATAGGTACAAATTCTCCTTTGTCCCCTCTGCTATCTCTCTACTTAACTCTGGAAAGACTAGGTAACGTTGGCACATAAGGTACACTGGGATTTGAACTTTTAATGTTGTGGTATTTATTTTCTCTGTTTGGGTTGATACTGTATTTTAATTGATGTTGCCGTCTTTGTTGTCATGTACTGTGTGTCAATTTCCTGCTACTGCAGCAAAATGGGGGTGGGGGTCGGTGGTTTGAGGGTTTCGGCTGTGAGGAAGTTTTCATTTCCCTTGTGGGTGTCTATTGCCTGTTGAAGTGGTACGCGTTGTCCCTCAGCACTATGTTCCACCACAGATTCAGCCTGAGTATTTCAGCCAGGGTTTGCATGCTAACGTGCACGGCTGCGCACACACACTGTTGAATCTCTTGAAACAGCACCCTAAAGCACTCCACCAAGGGTTAAAGGGTTATGTTGGAGTGTGGCAGCAGAGGAGGAAAGAGTGAGAGATGTGTGAAACTATGCCACTTGAACCTCCAGGGCGTCAGGATGGCGCTTATCTGGGTCACATTCTGGAGAGGAGGATCATTAAATTTGGAGCTTTAGAAATCAGCTACATGAGAGCAAACACACACTAATGCATATGCATGGTTCACACACAAATTACACAGTAACACAAAGTGCAAGCTACACTCTGCCTGAGCGTGCCATCCTTTTTTTATTTTGCTGCTGTACCTGAAGCTGAAATTGGCATTGTGAGATAAAAGCACCCCTCACTGTGTTTGGTTTCTGATTAACCCGGTCCACTGGGGTTAATACCCCGATGCACCACAGCCAGCGAGCTCGGCGGCTCCAAGGCACTCCCACTCCGTTCTCACCAGTAATGAGTCATCCTCTGTTTGCGCACATACTGAGACACCCGTCTTTGTCTCTGCCATGGGAAATAAAGCAGGACTAATGCGCAGACATGAAGATAAATAAAAACTCAGTTTTTTAATTTAAACTCAAAGTTGACTTTGTCGTCAGGCTCGGTGTTCTGGTAAACTGAATCATAGCCGGGCCATCTCCTTCCATGCAAGATGATGATTACAAGGATGTTCCCATGTGGGTGCAGCACAATTTAACAGTAGAAATTATATCTTTGGGACTAAGAAGTTGAAAGGGTGACTCATCCATAATTAATTATTTGCCAGCTCCTGTAAGCAGCCTGAAGCTATTGTTAGGGATTCATTATTGATTTCAAAGCTGCATTGATGCATCAGCATGCTCTGGTAAGCCATATATTATATATATATATATATATATATATATATATATATATATATATATATATATATATATATATTAGTGTGTGTGTATATATATATATATTAGTATTGATGTTCAGTATACAGCGCTAGTCTATACTGAAGTGGTTTTTAAAGTGGGGTCAGGGGACCCCCAGGGATCCTTGAGGGTGTTTCAGGGGGGGGTCACCAGCAAAAAGAGGAACCACTTATTTTCACTATAATTCCATCCATAAGTGATAACTAAATGCATATGAATATTTTAGTCATGGGTTTCATACACTTAATGTAATGAAAAATCTAAAAGCAAACTCCTATCAGATGGGGGGGCGAGAGCTCTAATATGTGACAGTTTAGTTTGGAAACCACTGCTATGCTCCACCTCTTGTCCTGTACCGTCTGTGTGTGTGACTGTGCGTGTGAGACTGTGTGTGTAGAAGTAGAGTCTAGGTTTACGACCACTCTCACCTGGCTCAGCACAGCAAAGTTGTGACGTTCCCATGACGGACAACTCCTCCCACCAATCTGCCACTCCACTAACGAGGTAGCTGATGGCTGTAATGTGTCATCCTTGTATGTTTTGGCTGACCTTTCCACTGACAGACTGGGAGGAAGCTGGGGTGTCGGGATCAGCTGTGATCACTTTGTTTTCACACGCAGCTGGTGGTCAGACTTAACCACAACTCCAAAAATCTAATCTCGATAATCTCCTTCCCGCGCTCGGCAGCGGAGAGAAAACGCAGCGGAGGTTGGAAAAGTTGGTGATTGCAGCCTGGTTGGAAGTTGTTTGCTGGGTAAAATTGGGCTGTCAAATGGCTTTTGTTGAGCTGTTTTTGTGTTGCTCACACATCGCTGTGATTAGGGCCCCCAGAGTTCTTTTTGGCTGGGCTCCTGGGTAGCTCACCTGGTAGATCACGCGCCCCCATATAGAGGTTTACCCCTCGTCGCAGCGGGCATGAGTTTGACTCCGACCTGCGGCCCTTTACTGCATGTTGTTCCCCCTCTCTCGCCCCTTTCATGTGTTCAGCTGTCCTGTATAAATAAAGCCCTAAAATGCCCAAAATATAACATTTAAAAAACAACAACAAAGAAGACAAAAAGAGAGTTGATTTTGGCTAATATCTCGGTTACATTCACAACAGTTTTTCACTGCAGCGTCTGTTGGTGAGACTGGAGCGTGTGAATCACAGACTTAATGACCCCAGGGTCGTGAACTCATGGCCCTATAGGGGAACTATAAGCATGGCCACCCGTCAAGTAATCCACTCCGTCTTTCTTGTCCTTCATCTGCTGTCTCTCTCCCTCCCTCTCTCTCTCAGCCCCCGCCCCCCGTGTCTCTGAGAGGCTCAGGCCATTCAACTAATGAGTGCTCCTATTGGAGGTGAGCAACATGGCCCTAAATAGATCTTAAGATCCTTTAATCGGCGGCTGAGGCCTCTTCTGTTCTTGTGTGACAACAGTGTGAAGGCAGTGAGGCAGACACAGAAGCCATCGCCTGCCACATACACATCCTGTACCGCTGGGGACACCCCGGTCCTGATTGGACTCCTCTCTCCCTCTCTTTTTGGACCATGTTTTCATACCTGAGGACCCCCCACTACATTGTGAGTAGCTGTCGTGTAGTGAATGTGACCGGCCGTGTTAAGGCTCAGGCTACTTGGCTGAGGGACAAGTAGATAAGGTGGTCTTGGTTCTTGTTGTGGTCTCTGGTAGTGACTGTAGAGCTTCACTGAAGAGCTGTGTTTCTGATTGACCCGTGTGTATTCCAAGAGATTTTTTATTTGGACATCAATAGTGGTGGAAATGTGCAAAGTACATTTATTCAAGTTCTGTTCAATGTTGACATTCTTGTGTTAAGTCCATTTAATGCTACTTCACATTTGCACTCCACTACATTTCAGAGGACAGTGTATACATGTTTCTCCACTAGAGTTGTGTAGGTTACCGTTACTAGCATTTCAGATTAAAATGTCAACAATGGCATGATTGCTTATTTAGGGACATTTTCAGTATGTAAAAAGACTTGCTGGAAAGAAGTAAAATTACATATTTGATGTACATTTTTATAAGGCCCTCACTCATTTTCACACTTGTGAAAATGACACATGGAATTCAAGGGAGAAAGCAGATTATGCAACGTTCTTGCAGGTAGCGAGAAATGATTAAACATAGAGCCCGACAAACTTTGACACTATTCGTTAAACACCAACAAGAACATTAACACTGTGTAATCTTAAATTGTGCATATTGAGCTAAAACGAAAATGTTATTAGTTAATTGACAGAAAATGAATCTACAGTATGGATTTTTGGACTGGTAATCAGACAAAACAAGCGATTGGAAGACGTTGCCTCGGGCTCTGAGAAATTATAATATAGATGATTCTACAACTTTTCCACATTCAAAGATGAAGCGAGAATTTTAAATGCAAATGAATTGAGTTCATAGAGAAAACATTGAGCATTTTCTCATTTCTTATAATATTGAACATGATATTTGTGGTTCATGCACATGGCACAAAAGCAACTCCTCGTGTTGATCTTCCAATAAGCTCTCAGTGATTCTGGTTTTTCTCACTCAGAAACGCGTCTGTAGCTTATCATAATTAGCACCACCTTAACCAGCTGCACCATTAATATGCTTTCAATATATAATCATATATAGTTTTCTGGAAGAGGCCATTGGGCGTAATGACAATGAATTGCTTTTTATTCTCATGTAGGGCTGCATGATATTTTGTTTCGTTGTCGACATCGCAGGGCGTTGCGATGTTGACGCTAAAGCTTTCTTGCTGCTTGATAGATGCGTGTGAATGCGACGTTGGTCCGAGCGAGTTTATTGTTCTGGGAAGTGAGGCTCTCCGTGTGTAGAAGGGTGCCGCAGGCGGCAGCTGCTGCTGACGCAGTGATGCGCATACTTTTCCGTGGGTAGTGAAGCAACAGTGGTCAGTGTGTTGTGTTCCCACTGACTGGCCCACAGGTAAGGTAGTCACTAAGGTCGCCCTCCACAGACACCGTTACTCCTGAGGATTCACTGGGCCACATGTATGTTTAACATTAAAACATGATTTATAAAATCATGCCAACAATTATTATTTTAATAGATTAGTATTCTATTCACTAAAAGGCATGCGTAAAAGCTTTAGTCCGCCCTATTCTTTTTGGTGCAACATCATTTTATACAATGTATGTATACTCCATCTCTCTTTCATTTAAGGGGTCCTTAGCTTTAAAACGTTGAAGACCCCTGGTCTAAATACATATTCTGACTTTCATTCTCTTCTAGGGACACACACATTGTAGGAGCTCTTTTGTTAAAGGATTCTGGTTGAATAAGGTGTACTTTGGACAGGGTTGGTGGATATTGCCCTCAGGAGTACTAGCAAACCTTGGCTGTGTGTTGTAAAGGGTTTTGTGTTGCATAAGAGAGCAGAGGCTGCTGCTTGTTTGTAGTGTTCTCTTTCAGCATCAAAAGGAGTCCATAACTGGTTCACAGAGAGAGGATAAAGCGGATCTGACCTTCACTTGACCGCAGGGCGAATGCTGTTCAACTTGAATGGCTTGCTGACGTGGATCGAGTCCGTCAGTGCAACACAGCTGATATTGGGAGATGTGACAGTGCCTCGAGGTTTTGCCTGGGCGCTCGTGTCGGAGCACGCAGGTGATTGTATTCGTGATTGAAGCTTTTCTTTAACATATAAAAGGTTAAAGGCTCCTTTCTCCTCAGCCCTGACACACCTGTCCTCCTCAGAGAACAGTAACAACTAGGGAAGGATTTAAGCCATGTTGGCTTAAAGCCTCTACCCACCCACTCACCACTGTAACCACGGCTGTCACTTCTACCTACTGTGGCTTCATCATTCTCTATAGAGCTCAACAGTGTGGTTCCAGAAGTGAAAATCCTGTTAATTTTCTCCTTTTAAGGATGTAGATTATCAGCCGTAACGTGTCAAACTCAATGTATGGTTTATTGAAGTGCTGTTATGTCATTGGAAAAGTCAAATATTTTTGTTTGCATTGTTGCGTGTCTCACATAGTATATTCACTTAATTTGGTCGGCACAACCCTCTGGAAAAGTCAACAAAAGGTCCTTCACCGAGTTTAGCAAATCAAGCAAAACAATGATTTCATTTTTAAAAGAAGGCTACGTCTCACAGCAACCTGTTTCACAGCCAGAATATGCATGGCGTTGTGGCCTCTACTCCTGTCATTGTCAGCTGCTCAGCTGTTCTGACTGAAGGCTGACTGGCCATTGTTTTCCTCTGTACCAAGAGCCCTTCTGTCCCACGCTGTGTCTGCACTTCATGTGGCTCGGCATCAATAGACCTCAGGCTTCTGCCACCGGGCCCCCTGGGCCTGCTTCGTCATGCCCGGGGGTCAGCAACCTTTACTATCAAAAGAGAAATTCTCTCCCCACAAGAAATATCTGTAAATGTACAGCACGTATGTAATATTGAGGTTCTGGGCCATAGACATACGTAGGCCATATTGTAGTTAAGTGAAATGTTATCTAAATGGAGAATGTAGGAACCGTGTTTCCTTTCTGATTTTTTTATTGCAGTTGGGGCAGGTCTGTCTGCTCAGAAAATAGTTAAAATGATAACCGCGACTACAACTTTGCCATGCCCTATTTCTGATACTGTGGCGGCAGAAGGTTTGCCATGGCGGGCCCCTACTACAAAATCAACATAGAGGAAACACTGAAGAATCACTTCAGACCTACAACAATGACTTTCAGGTTTATGAAAGTGTCATAAACCTGGCTCTAGGTCATGGCAAAAGATGGAAAAGCAACACAAGATACCAATAGTGTTAACAGTTGATTACAGAAAAGATGCATCTGTGGTTTAACTAAATATTTACCAACCGAGGCTCCTAGTAAAGCAAAGAAATGAAGCACCCAAAGTCCAGGAAGCTGGGCTTTCATCTCACGTGGAGGCCTGAGCCCAGCTGCCCCAAATCAGGCTGCATCAGCTGATATCCTGAACACAATCACACCGAGTTAGAGCCAACAAACGCACAGCTAGCAACAGCTAAAAGCTAAAATCATTTCCATATACTTTTTTGTCCAAGCCACTGGGAGGGGCTAAGGAGCCGCTGGTTGCAGACCAACAGTCAGGATTCAAATAAATTAGGACACCTTCCAATAAAGGGTCACTTCACCCAAATACAGTAATTATCATGCATGCTAACTGTTTTCTGTGGAATAACGGCGTCTCTAGTGGAAGTAGTATAGTAATATACATGTAGAAGGCTGTAGAAGAGCCATGCAGGGATGCTGATGTAAAACCACAGCTGTTTTGCCAGAGTTACCATGTGTTTTACGACCAAATGGCAAACATGACATGACACATACTAGGGATGTTCTGCAAGGGCTGCAACTAATTAATTTCACCCCCCCTCAGTTAATTATTTTCTCAATTAATTAGTTAATCATTTAGTCCAAAACATGTCAGAAAAAGCCCAAGTGTAATTTCCCAGAGGCCAAAGTGTGTTCTTCATTCTATTTTTATCGGAATAATAATCCGACATAATAATATTTCCTCTGTCATACATGACAAAGAAACAATTGATAGCATTGACATGTTGACGTGGCGTGTCCGTTTTTATTTTGACTCCCATGTTAACAGGTTAGAGCTTGCACACTGCCCGCGTGACACGCACGCCTCAGGTGTGCCAAACACGCGTGCATGCTAGGAATAGAACCACCGCCTATTTATCACGCGACACGCAAGCGTTTCTATGTATTCCAGATGTCATTTTGATACAAATACAATAAATGACATTTTGATGTTTGTAAGGTTTTGACATAAATGCAGATATTATGTAATTTAAAAAAAAGGATAAGTATTTCCAAATATTGCACCTGTCAATACAGAACAAAATATCCTGTAGTCTATTTTGCTGTCAATACTGCCGGCATTGTCTTTGCTATTAGTAAATCGGTATACATACCATATATTTAGTAAGTGTACTACTGCTCTCTCTCCCCGTATGTTGAACAAGGTTGATCCAAATCACATGACTTTTTTTCCAGCAGCAGCGCCCCAGGAGACCCGTTTCTGATGTGCAAAGACATGGAAAACGCCACGCATTAGAAACGCCACGCAGGCAGTGTGCAGGAGGCCAAAGGCTACAACTAGTAATTATCAATATCAATAATCACTCTAGAAAATGTTTAAAATTCCCATCACAATTTACAATGCTCCAGTGTTATCTCTCAGATTGCTTGTTTTGTCTGACCAACAGTCCAAACCCCCCAAAATTCTCACATTGCTATAATTTCAAACTAGAAAAAACCTGCAAATCCTCACATTTGAGAAGCTGGAAGCATTAAAATGCTGTTCTTTCTGCTTTAGTCATATTGGTAAGTAGGGGTGTCCCGATTCTCCAAATCCTCGATTACATTTTCGATTCTAAGGTCACAATTTGATGATCGATTTTTTCTTTTTTTTTCCTTTTTTTTTTTTAAAGCACAGGTTGAATACCATTTTTAGACTAGACTTGTATGTAATGTAATGTCTGACCTTTGTTTGCAATGTACCACACTACATTGTCAAATTTAAAACATTTATTAAAAACATAATGTAGCAATAACATAGCTTCAGTCAATTGGAACTTGACACCCTTATCGGTTATTGATTATCAAAATAGTTGTCTGTGGCCACCGCTGAACAGATCCGCTGCTTTTACCTCTGCCCCACCCCTCCGACCAGCCACTCAGCACCCAGGGAAAGGAGCTAGTGTAATTAGCTTGAACCAATCACGGCCAAGGCATGAGGACAGGATTAGTCGTTAATGGAGGGCTTAGCTGTCAGCTGTCAGCCACAGGAATGCTGCTAAGTCTCTGCTTCAGCCCTGTGCTCCAAGCCACCAAGAAACAGAGAAAAATAATAATTGTGGGAGCCAAGTAGAGTAAAATACAGCGGCACGTCTGCTGTCTGTCTGTTAATAGCCAGAGCCACGGGTGGATGGATCAGATACCAGCAGCTGTAAATGTCTCTGTCGCATGTGTAGCCTGGGTGTTTCCCTTTTCATGTTCCTGAACATGATATTGCTGTAGTTATTCTACACTCTCCCCCCCCCAACCTGTTTGCGACTAAACAGAAGAAATTGATGCTGTCAGGGCGCTGGCAGGTCATTTGACTTCTGCAGCCGGAATTCATAAATCAGGCCCTTTCTCTCAAGAACGTATGCAGCATCCATCACATCCTGTTCTTCCCTTTTGGATGGTTGGACGGTAACAGATTGCAGTGCTGCTTCGTCACCCCGTCCCACAAGTCTGGCTGTCCGTCTCGCACTTTGATCAGAGAGTACAGACGCTGGCTCGCGGCTGTTGTGCAGCTTTAGAGAAGTGGTGTATCGGATGCTAGGGTTGGCACAAAGGGAAGAGGAGGAGGAGGAGGAAGGAGGAGTGCAGCACCCAAACTGGACAGACTGCTGGGGGTCTGGGGGTCACTCCTGCTGCGTGGATCCCCCCCCCGGAGAGAAAAGTAGGAGTCTCTGCAAAGCATGCACATGTGCTCAAGCAGTCTCTTTGTCTCTGTTTCACCCTGTCACCCACACACTCCCTTTCTCTCTGTGTCTCAGAGGAACGGCCTGGTCAGGCCAGTATTTGAAGTCTCCAAATGTCATGGCAAAGTCAGTCAATTCCAATGGAATTGCAGTGATAGTGGGATTTCATCCTCACAGATGTTTTACATCAAATTCAAATATGGTGAAGTTTGACACTGCTAACTTTTAAAGGGACAGAGTCCAAAATAGAGGCGTCTATTGTAGCTGACCTGATTGTATCTTATTCGCCGTGTTGACCTTTTCTGACGGATTATAAGATGCTCCACAAAAGAGGAATGGCTCCAGACAGGAGAGTGTTGAGAAGACAGCAGATGATGGTATACGTTAAATTAGGGCTGCATGATATGAGGAAAATATGCAATATGCAATAACATTGTGGTAACAAATGGTGTGCAATGGTACGTGCAGAGCGAAGTGAACAGTAGAGAGGAAGTAAAGAGAGAAGCCCAAGAGCTATTGTGATTGACTAGTGCTAGCCCAGCTAGCTAGCTAGCTGTAGCGAATATAGTCTCTACGTCACAAAGCTTCAAGAGCCAAATATTTTCTCCATCGTGGATTAGTTTCTCCCTCCCACTTTGGGTGTGCCCAGAAGCTGCGTGTGCCCAGGCTGCACAATCCGATCCAGTAATGCTCCATGATTAAAATAATAACTATCATAATTATAATTTACTCCTGCATACTTTGCACTCTTCATTGCACTATAATCTCAACCTGTCCATATTGTTTCTGTTTATATTGCGTGTATATATTGTTTGTTTTGCATGTGTAAGTGCATTGTGAGCACAATTTTTGCTTTTAATGATCCAAAGCAAAATTTCCCGCATGTGTCCTCATACCTGGCAAATAAAGCGGATTCTGATTCTGAAGAAGGAAACACACCAGGGGACACTGAACCCTGATTTCCAACAACTGCGGAACGGCTGCGGATACGCCTCGGAGGAATGGCGGCGGAGTCATCAGGTTCCCATTAAAATCGGTGTGTATTTTTACTGACTGTAGAGCGACTGCGTCCCAACTCCGTCCCAGCTCGGCGGTCCCCAGTCCTCCGGAGCAGATACGCAGAGCTTCTATTTTTGCCGGACGCCGGAGAGCTCCGTAGCAATTCATCAAACGGCAGATAGAAAGTCGAGCACAGAAACAAAATCAAACATCCGGGTAATTTTTTATAATAAAATACACCGTACTCACAAAGAATCATATTTCCCTGCACTACACCATGAACATGTCATAATGGGCGGAGACAGGTCAGAGGTTTTGTGGTTTTGTTTATAGAAACTAAGTCCTGTGATATCGCGCGATCATACGTGAATTTGCAAGATCTCGTTGGTCCTCGTAACTTCAGCTATCAGTCATGGCCGCAACCGTTGCGCAACCAAACTGGACCTGGTGGGTACTGAAGGACAGCAGAGCACGGAGCCGACACGCAGCGGAGCCGACCCGCAGTTGGTGGAAATTAAGGGTGAGACAAAGCACGGGAACAGGTGGCGCCGCCTCAAGCTGCTCAGTTTCACAAATGACCATGCACGCTGACAGTAAGCAGCATATGCATTAACATGGCGTCTGATTCTGTGTCTTGCGAGAGTGTGCACACACCTTCACACACAAACTCACACATGCTCCTATGCTGCACAGACACCCAGACATTTCAAATTCTCCAGGAATGTCTCCATATGCTTTAAAGAGAGGGACTGTACTATAAAAGGAGATGTCTGGCTGAATCTGGCTCGTCTGTGTTTGCTTTCACGCTCCGATTCAAGTTTAGCCCCAAATAGACGCCGAACCCTGTGATCCATTGGGTGTCTAAGACATCACTATGGAGTGTTGTCCCAGATTTGAATTGTTTGAATCCCTCGCTCTAGTTAAGCTTACTTACTGGCACACCCATACTGCAGAATCTGCGGCCTAGTGCGACAGACTGGTTTTTGGCCAATGAAAGCATCTCCCCATATGCACATGAGACTGCAGGCTTCCCCTGTCCTCGAAATCCTGCCCTCTCCCTTGCTCATTAACATTTTAAGAGGAAAACCTGATTGGAGAGGCAGCTGTTACCCACATAGAAGACAAGAAAACAGCAGAGCTGTTTGAACAATCCTTTGAGTTTCGAATTGTATCTAAAATTATGCAAAACAGGTCGTTTTGACCTAGAAACTCTAGATTGGCTGTCAGTTGCAGCTTGTTTTTATACACCTTTAAGCCATTGTGTGCTTCAATCTAGTGAATTGCCTTTTCCTGCAGCCATGAAGCTTCTTTTTCTGTAGTATCCAAGCAGCAGCCGTGTCTATTAGACCAGTTGTTTTCTCTGC
The DNA here is from genome assembly GCF_008692095.1 of Etheostoma spectabile. Lineage (NCBI taxonomy): Eukaryota > Metazoa > Chordata > Actinopteri > Perciformes > Percidae > Etheostoma > Etheostoma spectabile. Next base: position 2,537,298 of record NC_045754.1, read on the forward strand.
TGAGCTACCAGCACTTTATCAGAAGCAGGGTGCATTTCCACAGACACAAACACTATCGGCTCAAGACCAAAAGGTTAATTGCTCGCGTCTCTGTCAGGTTGAGCCTCGCTGAATCCTCTGATGCATGAAATGAAAGTAGCTGCCGTCATCCTGACCAGAGAAAAAGATGCTGACTCACTTTCACCGCACGGTTTCTCCGATTTTAGTTGATTTATTTTTGTGTGTGTGTGTGCTTTCACTCACAAACCCTGACCACGTTTTGCTGACCAATGCATGTGTGAGTTGCATTGGATGAGGGAAGTCAATGTTCCAATTCCATTACCCCCCCCCCCCCCCCCAAAAAAAAGCTGAATATTAGGTCTTTTTTTAACACGGTGAACGGCTGGAACTGGTTGCTAAGGGAAGTGAGGAGTTGTGGGTGCCATTGTAAGCATCTGTTCTTGTGTTCCTACACTGCCTGTTGATACATTTCTGTGTCAGTCACTGCTTGTTAAGAGTGATGGGGGGGGGGGGGGGGGATGCCACAAATGTGATGACGGGAGTGGGCAATGTGCTCTGACAACCAGCGAGGTGGAAATGTAGGTTAATCTGGTCATATGGACACAACCTCATGATCAGCATCATACCTCTCGTAGCAGAAGGGGGGGGGGGGGACAGTGGGGCGTGGCTGAGTCTGAGGAGTGGCAGGTTTGGTGCATGATTATCAGAGATGCAGCGGAGGAAAAGGGCAGGGTGTGTGTGTTGTGTGTGTGGTGTGTGTGTGGTGGGTGTGTGTGGTGTGTGTGTGGTGTGTGTGTGTGTGGTGTGTGTGTGTGTGTGGTGTGTGGTTGTGTGTGTGTGTGTGTGTGTGTGTGTGTGTGTGTGTGTGTGTGTGTGTGTGTGTGTGTGTGTGTGAGAACAGGGTTTAAGACAGGGGAAACAGAAAGGAGAGGTGGAGGAGGTCAGCGGAGGAGGATGGGAGGACTGAGAACAAAAGGGAGCAGAGTGGATTGATGCATTGGCCTCGGAGGTGGTGCACTTCCCCACCCCTCCCATCCCCGCTAACCCCCCGGCAGCCAATCTTCCAACACACTCCTCTGCTCGCACGCCTGATTGGCTTGAGTGTAGTCATGGCCACGGATGCAGCTCTGGCAGTCACCATGCCACCCTGGCCCCCGCCACCCCACCACACTTCCTTTAAAACCTGCTTTCATCTGATTCGATCACACAACCATTGACGTTACGTTGGAAGGGGGGGATGCACACTCGCTCTGAGGTGGGACATTGATGGAGTCGCCATCTGTGATGGAAGATAGGCAGACCTCTTAAAACTAAACACAGAATCCTTATTTTAGCATTACCGCTGTGATAATGTCACCATGGGAGTTATGCTTCTATTTATCCATTTAATTGTGTCTGCGGCCTTTAACATGAAATGCGCCTTTTCGATTAGATCTGTGTTGGGGTCTGACTAATGCGTCTACATGTACAGGGGCTTGCATAAGTTTACACACCCATGCAAAAGTTGATTAGAAAGAGGAATAAAAAAACATCTTAATGCCTGAATAAAAAAAGAAAATTTACAACTAATAATCTACCCTCATTGCCGTATTGTTAATGGGGTGGACAAAATACCCGAACTCTTCAATAATAACGCAATTTAAATCAACAGCACTAGAAACTGCTGCCTACAAAATGACCATACCAGTTGAATCAACACCTCTTTAAACAGATGGAATCATGAAGGGAGGATGTCTTGCTTAACAGTAACATTCCTTTTAGCTAGGTGTACCTTTAATAGACTGGCAACGTGAGTGGTTTTTAAAGTTAGACCTGGGGCACACCTTACAATCTCTTGTAATACACTGTAAAACACTGAGATCCAATTGCGCGCTGGAGATTGTTTCGTAATGATTTCATTCTTCTTCTTGTTCCAGCCGTAAAATAATAAGAATTAGCACTGCCGTTACTAAATTGTAACGTTACCTGGTGAGTAGAAATGATTGCGTCAGTGCGGCGGCAGTAGTTAGTCAACAGGAAAGTGTTCACTCCCAGGCTCACACCCTCCGTCAACCCCCCCCCCCAAATCACATATCACATCCGCTTAAAAAGCCGTGAAAACGCCCACCACCTACAATATAATCGCACAACACAACAAACACAAATGAGACCACGAACAACACACAATATGTGGCTCCTACATTACCCACAGATGAACCTAAACGCACCATTTTTGATATTTGAGATGTTTTATTTTTTTTTAAGGATACTCCTGAAATAGTTTTATTTGCCCTTGGCTTTCTTAAGCTCTTTCTCTTCTTTCTGTAACCTTTTATGGGCTCAACCAAGTGCAACAGTTTGTACGTTCCTTGCATACAAAAACAGGCAGAAGACATACGAGGGTTCTTGAAGAGAGATGTGGGAGGCAGTGAGATGCAGCCAGGGCGATGCTGGGACGGAAGGCTTTTTAATCTTTTTATTCACAGAAGATATGGTCAAATGACGCTGTCCGCAGTTCATTTCAAGCATACCTACTAAAACCTTAACCCTTGTGTTGTCTTCTCGTTAACCATGAACTTGTCCTTCCAGGTCAAAATTGGAAATGAACATTTTGTTTTGTGCTTTTCCAGTGTTTTTGTTGCTTTTTCTGATTTGTCACTTTTTCTATGCTCTTTTAAAAATCTGACCTGGTGTAATAATAGGTTTTACATTTATTCTTGGAATTCATGGTCAACAAAGTTCATTTATATCAAATTATACAGAAGATTTTAGTTAAAAAAGGGAGAAATGTTTTGAATTATTTTGACTAATAGGATCAAAGATTGATATATGTCGAAGTTTACTCCGGATACTGATTAAAAAACACCCAAAAAATTCAATGAAAGTAATCATTCATTTCACCTTAAGAATGTTGTATGGAATCATCCATTTTTGGGCAATTCTGTTGAAAGAAATCCATATTTCGGATATAAAACACTTTGAAACGGGTCAATTTGACCCGAGGACAACACCAGGGTTAAGAGCCTTGTCAGTTTCATATTGTACCAGCAGGTCGGGGATATATGTTGGAGCCGAGACATTTAGGGATTTACTGTACGTAAAGGACAAGCATTGAGATTTTTGGTTCTGTGACAAACTAGAGGCCTTTGTGCCGTCTGGAGAATGGCTGTATGTCTTCCACTGTCTTTGTCTCTGTGAGGATCCTGGCAGCAGCACTGTGAATAAGCGTCATATTCTGATCGGCTGCAGCAAGATGACTAAATATGTCCCAAGATGACAGATAACAAAAAGAATGAAGCGATGCTGCTTCTGTGTGTAGAGTGTAGAAAGTATGGCTCTATGCATGCTGCTGCAGCACTAATGTCTCTAATAATAATAACTAATGTCTCAAAGATGCAGCAGAGTAGGTTGCCATGTTTGCCCCCCCCCCCCACACTCTCTTCATAGCCAGATGCATTTTGATGGACACTCCCACCCACTCACCAGCGCCCCTTGCTCCAGTCCTCCCGTCCCAGCCCGAGAGAGACACCCAGTGGACTCGTGGTGCTACTACAGAGCCACATACCTGCTGCCCTCATCCCGACCTTTGCTTCTATTACACAGAAGAATTTATGGTGCAAGGCACCGGCATTTTCTAGTAATTATACAAGTGCAGTGGGACAGCAGGCTGGATATCTAGAGGAGGAGGAGGAGGAGGAGGAGGAGGAGGAGGAGGAGAAGGGGGGGCGTTATATTCCCAACACGGTTATAAACACAAGGGCTATAGTAAGCTGTGTTCCACATGGCAGAGCATAGTCTTATAGGGCTCCATTAGCGAGCCAACTCTCATCAGTCCTTTTGCTTCTCCGTCTGTTCCCCTCTCCCTTCATACTCCATTAGACCCCCGACTTGAATTATAAGACATTTCTATAACCCACTCTCCAGGCCGCATAATGCATTCTAATGTGTTTTGTGGCGATCCTATGCTGTTTCAGCCTGTTGTCTGAAATTCATTTATCAGTGCCGTGCAGACAGGCTGCTGCTCCTGTGAAGACTGTTCTGCATTCAACAGCACATGTCTTCCTCTCTCCTTCCCTGTATCGCTCACTATATCCATCCCTTATATTCTTAATAATTGCCTGTTGTGACCTGTTGCTTTTAGGGAAAGTGTTTGTAGGGAAAGTTGCGTTCATAGTGTGGCACAGCAATGTTTTAAATGTTCCTGTTTTTGAAATTAGCCCTTCCTAAGGCGTGGCGATATACATAAAATCAAATATAACAAAATCCTTGACCAAATACTTCAATGTCGATATTGCAACGATATTTTACGGTTGACTATTGGTGCTTTAACACATTGTTATTTACACAATGGGCTTGTGTGGGCTTCTCTCTTTACTTCCTCTCTACTGTTCACTTCGCTCTGCACGTACCATTGCACACCATTTGTTACCACAATGTTATTGCATATTGCAGATGACAATATTCTCCAGAAATGATTTAATGACTTAGTGGGTAAAGGGTAATATTAAAACAGCTAGAACAGTCTGGTAAGTTCAGAAAAGGACATCTCTACTGTAATGCAGCCTGTAAAACCAGGTAAAGACCACACTTACCATTTTTATTATACCATTTTATATTCAGGGTAGGTTCACTGAGAGGAAGCCTCTCTTTTGCCCTGATCACATTCACACCGTTGCACCCATTCATACCTGGAAGCTGCCCAGTACTACCACAGTCTGGTCTGCTGGCCGTGGAGCAGCTCCACCGGAGCGGTCGAGGTTAAGGGCCTTGCTCAATGGCACCTCAGTGGTGGAAATGAGGGAGGGACAAGCGCTGCTCTTTCACTTTCCCCACCCACGTTTTTATCCTGTCGGTCTGGGGATTGAACTGACAACCTCCCGGTCTCAGGCCACCACTGCCCCATATTACGATATCTCCACAATCTAAGACGATATCTAGTCTCATATCGCGATATCGATACAACATCAATATATTGCCCAGCCCCAGTCCTTCCTGTTAGTGATTAAAATGATAAATAATCCAACCAAAAATCAGATATACTACCTGTAAAAAAGACAAAAAACAAGCACTGCATTGTTGCAAAATATGTTACATTACAACAGTTATTACAAAATGTTTAGGGAAATGTTGAAGCTGATAATAATAACACAACTCTAGCATGCTCCTTGTCAGCGCATGATTTGCACTAAAATCCTTCATCACTTCTTAATCTTAATCGGTTTTCTGCTACATTACTTTGTCTTCCTTCCTCTTGCTTTCTCCTTCTGCACTTCTGTCTTAATCTTTTATTTCTTTTTTTTGCCTCAAACTAGGCAACAACTTTGCCAACACACTGTTGCTCAATCCCCTCCTAAGCACTCATTGGTTCATCTGAAAGATGAGAGCAGGACGAAAGCGATTGCACAGTCAGTGATGAGCTGTGTTGTCCCTACACACTCAGTCTCTCTGCTCTGGTGTGTTGAGTGTAGCGGCCAGGTCTAGACCACGGACCACTTCATATTGCCCGGTTTGTCTGTCAACACGGCTGTCAGTGCCCGGTTTGACCCAAACACGCAGAAACACGCGCGCAAAGAGGAAGCTCTGAGTTTTTCAGTGCCATTTCCTGTTGTGTCAGATTAGTTTAGTGCGCTGCGTGTTTCTGAGGTAGAAAGAGAGATCCGGTTCCCCTTTTCCTCTGTCACAGGCGGTCTCAAATTCCCCTGCTATGTTCAACTGCACCGTCCATTCCACAGCCAGACGGACGGAGAGAAAGCATGGAGCTTGTCTGTGTTGGAGGGAGGTGAAGCCCCAGGGGGTCAGCGTGTGTCCTGTCCCGCTCGACGGGCGCCGTCTATCGCCATGCGTCGTGCGTTCAGTATATTCCGAGGTTACAGGAGAGCCGGGGAGGACGATGACGAGGTGTTTGTGTGCAGCCCCGGACACAAGGTGACACAACAGATAGGGACCTGAAAAGAATCTCCTTGGACTTCAAAAATATGTGGACTTTGTTTTTTCCTAAATAGGGCTGGGTATCGGTCACTGATGATGACCAAGTGGAATGGTGTTTTTTAAATTTTTATTTAATATATATTAGTTGGCGACTTTTTCTAAAGCATTGCAAAAAAAAGTTGAAGTTATGGTGTGTCTTGGTATCTGGTCCCTTGCTTTAAGTAATGGTGTCTTTTTGTGTGCAAAATAAGTCATACACCGTGATTCCATGACCAATCCTTTTCTCGATACCAATTTTATAAATTTCACTTCAATAAAAAGAAATGGCAACATTGCTCAAATCTTTTTATTTATTTTCAGCTCCTACTCTGTGCGCAAGGTAGAGTTTTTCCTGGCTGTCTTAATAAGGTGTAACATTAGACAGCCAATCACCAGCATTATTAGAACTTGGTAGAAGCATGCTGCGTGCTCATTGGCTCATTGACACCAATGGGGATTTACTCCCTAGGTACTGAAATTTGGTATTGAATGACCAGGCCTTTTTTCGATACTCCATACTGAGGAGGCAATTCGCTCAGCGCCTAAAAAATATTGAATTCCATACCCAGCCCTACTCGTAAAACTGTCAGGTATCTTTGCACTGTGTCCACTCACAGATTAATATAGAAGAGGGGGTGTCTACTTTGCCAACAGATGGGTTTCATGTCCCGTAACAATTAATTTTCCCGTGTCCTTTTTCCTCGTTATCCAAATTATTAGATCTTTCCATCAGACGCTGGCAGGCATTGCCGGCTTTGTTCTGCTCACACTGTTAAATTGAATTCCAGGTAGCATTAATAAGGTCCTAACAAAAGTTTGCCTGTCTGAAATTAGCAGATACTAACTGACTGCCTTCTGCCAGTAAAACACTTGATGTTGAGTTCAGTTCAACATGTACTGTAGAAAAGCGCCTTTTCTGTCTTCTGCTATTCCAGGCATGTGTTGGACTTCTCTCTGAGCATATGGTGCACATTGCATAAGGTGTTTCAATCTGACACTGAATAGTCCATTTGTTTTTGCAAAAGAGGGCACCCATTGTCTCTTGACATCACTTCTAGTTTGAGTTTGTTGCTTAGTTTCATTGGAACAGTTAGTCATCTTTTTTTTTTTAAATAAAAAATAGCTAAGAGAGGTTTTTTAAAGGTAAAGTGCTATAGCCTTGGCTGGGTCAGTGTTTTTGGCCCATTTCATCAGAATATTTTTCCATTGTTATTGTCTGAGATTATTGGATCATTGATCATTAGAGAGCACTGATTGACAGAACTGTTGCTCAGAATTCATCTTCACCACTATTCTTTAATAACCAGGTTTGAGGGATCCCTTTCAAAGGTTTTTACTTATGGTATGTGTTCATTTTTTGAGGTCTTAACTTATAACTGAGACCAAACCTTTTACCCAAGTTAGGACAAGTCCAAATTGCCCCTAGGCTCTGTAAGTACAGTTTGAGACATACTCCCTGTAACGGCACCATGAATAGTAGGAGGTTAAATGTTTGGGACATGTGCAGTATGCATCTTAACAGTGGGCCTCTGCGCAGTAATAGCCTGTGTGCACGCTCCACAATGTCCAAAATGATGGTTAAATTACAGTGTGGATGAAAGTGGAGACCTCGGGCAAAGGTTTTGGTTTAACTTTGGTCAAAGTGGACGTTAAAGTTGTTATTTCTCCACTCGATGCAGTTTGGTTAGTGTGGCCTGAGTGGAATCTAAATGGATTTGACCCTAGCCTCACACTCAGGACACACTCAATCATCTGCATATAGACTTGATCTTTACCACATTGTTCCATTAAAAAAAAAAAAAAAAACTAATTAAAGCTGCAGAGCACTGGCTCCCTTCTTGTTGGAACTGATGAGTCTGAACCGGAGTTCAGCCAAACCGTCATCTCTCAGCGGTTTGCCGCCATGCTCGAGAACGTGCTGTGTGTTGGACTGAAACCGAGAAACAGCGGGTACATCTAACTGAAAACAGCAGGACCACTGAATCGGTTTCTTTCTGCTCCCGCATGTGTGCAGGAAATTAAATAATCATTTCTATGAAAAATATTCCTGTTATTCCAAGACCGGCAGGAAGTCCCATCTGTGTCCCGAGAACAGTTCAAATCCTCTGACTGTAGTGTGTCCCTACCCCCCCCACACACACACACACACACATTCCTCACCTGTAACAAACATAGGGGAGAGGTGCGGTGCTGGCACAGCCTCTGATATCTGACTTCTTTTTCTTGTCGGCCATTTAGCTGCTCTGTCTTCTACAGCATGTTTGGGTGCTGGATCTCGTCCAGAGAGACACAAAGCTGGCATCAGTCTGAGACTCAGCTCTGCTCCAAAACCCCAAAGCTCTGAGCTCTACCTAGCTTTCTGGCTTCTGTGGATTGACATTTCGGATGCTGCACAAGTTTTTAAAGACTGCTTTTATCTGTCTTTTGTGTGTCTGTGCACTGACAGTGCGGGGCCACATTTGTGTTTAAGTTTGTGGCGTTTACTATTGTCAGTTGTTGTCTGCAGCAAGTCTAGTAGGGATGGGGGAAAATGTATCAATTGTTTTTGACAAAACATTTCTTTAAATAGATTTTTTTTTCTCCTATAACCTATATTTTTTAATTACTATTTGTTTAACAATTTACCAAAATATTTTCTGTTTATATGGTAGCGCCGATGGCGGCTACATCAAAAATGTAAATTCTTGAAAAAGGAATAAATGTCATACTGTCTGAGTGGCATGATGTGCATTCTTCTTAGAAAATAATTAGTTTGTAGAAATGACTCATGATATATTGTGTCTAGACGTGTATTATTTAACTTGTGTTTTGACGTTAAAAAAGGAAAAAGAAATCGCATTACTGAAAACTATCAAATCGTTATACTTTTGGAATTGCAGTACAGTTTGAATCGGCACCCATGTATTGTGAAAGAATCAAATCAAAACAAAAGCATATGCTTCCATGAAGTTATAATGTGCATGCTGTTGATTAGTAACCCTCTTTTAGAGTCTAATGCAGCTCATTTAGGTTTCCTTAAACACCTCAACACATGACACCAGCCTAGGGCCGCACACTTAATCGCAATTGTATCAACACAGTTGTATCCCTACCCCAGCCCTTTCTTCAGAAGGTAGAAGTTAGCTCCCTTTCCACTTAGCTTGTCGTTGCTGTGCATTATGCATATTCTGCTTGTTTCCTCTCTCTTATCTTCTTTATTTTAACTAGTCTCGCTTTGCCAGGCCATCCACACACTGCGCTGGGGAGGAGGCTCTGGCCACTCCACACGGCATTATGGGAAAAAAACCTTATTTATTTATTGGCATTTCTTTAAACCAATTACAATCGTCATGCGAGAGGAAACTCTGATTGGACAGAGAGTCTAGCCAGCTGTCTGGATTTACCTTCAAGCAGAGATCTGAGGAGCAGGTAACCATAGTCCTCGGAAATCCACCAGAAGTTAGAACGTCAACACAGAGAAAGCGTAAGAAAACGGAAATCGCCACAAAGACATGCATCCGGCAGACTTTCCTGCAGCTCCGGATCAATCCTGGAAGTGTATCGTCGAGGATATAGACTAATTTTAACTCATCTTTTCATGCAATTGTAAGCAGGGTTTATAGCATTACGGCTTCTAAATTAGCTTGTTGTGTCACAGGAAAATGTCAGGTTCAATTCCTGCAGCCTGTGTCCGGCCCGAATACTCAATCTACAATCTGCTCACTGTCAGCAGGTCGTTGTCAGGGAAATGGACACATTTGTTATCTTTTAGTTTACAAATGATTATAGACACAATGCAACTTCAGCCTACAGGACCAATCAAATACATGCAGGGACACATTTCTGGCAAATTCAACCAATCACTGTGACTTTGGTGTGACTCGCAATTTTTAACAAATCACCGCAACCTTTTCGCAAATTTTGACCAATAACTGAAGTTTCACATGACTTCAACCAATCAAATTCAACCAATTACTTGCCAGATTAATCAACGATGAAAATAATCATTAGTTGTAGCCCTAATACTAACACCAGTAGCCCGTAGTGTATCTCTGGTCTCCAAGTAGAAAGTTAAATGATCACGTAACTGTGTTGAATCCATCTGTTTTGCGGACCTGGTTAGAATCAGACTGGTATGCTTTTAAAGTACCTGCACGCCTCATTTGATTTGAATAGCAGCTGCGTCCTGCTGTGCAGCCTGTCAGAGGGACTCATAACTCACCTTCATGCTCTTAGGAGGAGAAGTTTGCTTTATGTACAGCAGGGCTGGGATTTTACAGCTACAAGTGCATGTTCGTGATTTTAACTGCGACAAACGGCATAGTCTGTTGCATTCAATAGTCCAGTCCAGGATGTGAGAGCTGTTGGTTTCTGTACTGGACAGGATCAACATTACAGATAGTTGGATCTCAGCAGACTCTGGAGTCATTTCAGTGCAGTTTCACTGATTATGGAATTCCTGGAATTTTATTGCCCGTTCAGAGGAAAATCAGGACACTCTTAAAGTCTCTGGCTGTGTTGGAAACCATTCCCTATCACGGAAATAGTTCACCCTATAGTGTGTTCGCCATTTTGTAGTGGTGTTCAAATTCGCTGAGGATAATTTTGTTCACTATACCTATAGTCCATTAAAAAATACCCACAATGCACAGTGTGCATGCAATGTACCGTACTACTACTCCTGTATACCACAATACAGGGGCCGTGTTTTCCCGGATAGAAGTAAAAGCAGACTCACATGCAAAAACTAAGAAGGAGAAATGGATCGGGCATTCTTTTCTGAACAGTAGAAATATATACACACACACACACACACACACACACACACACACACACACACACACACACACACACCACACACCCCACAACACACAACAGTGTTTTCAGTGAGGGTCCAAAATCTTATTTGGTTGTTTCCTATACTACATTACATGTCATTTAGCCGACATTTTCACCCAAAGTGACTTACGATTAAGTGAATATATAGTTCACTATTTAATAAACACTACATAGGGAATAGTAAGTGAGTGAATGAGGGAACAGGTACACACACAGCTTCTGTAGAAGTTAAGTAGAATGTTTAGATCTTAAAGAAACCTTTTAAGCTTCATATTTGTACACTTGGGGTCTCCTAGAAAAGGTTTTCATGCTTTGATGTTCAAAACAAAGGTATAATGTTTCTCACACTGCCCATTGGTGCAGGGCCTCCACCTGGAACGCTCCTTCTGAGCTCTTGGTCCGTTTTCCTAAAAAGCCCAGTCTGCTCTGATTGGTCAGCGGGCCCACTCTGTTGTGATTGGTCAACCAATTTCAAACAAGCCACTGGGTGGACTGTGCTTGCTCAGGCACCACCAATGGGATGATAAACTGGGCTGGCTTTCTCAATCAATGACATCACTAATTGATGAATTTCAAACAGGAATGTGGACGAGGCGTTTTCAGGCAGTTGGGAGAAAGTGTTGTCTGTGGGAGAGAAAACACCATTTAGAGTGAAATGTGTTTTTTTTCACTATACGACACACTAAAATGTGGGGACAATCTAAAAAAAACAATTATCTGACCTCCTCTTCTTCTCTCCTTTCCTCCTCCAGACAACATCCCCTACAGGTCCGGGCCGGTCCGACTCGCCGGTCTACACCAACCTGCAGGAGCTGAAGATCTCTCAGTCCAGCTTGCCGCCCGTCCCATCCAGCTCCCCTCTCCACATCTTGGGCGACTGGGAGACCCACAAAGACCTGAGCGGCAGGCACTTCTACTACAACCGCGCCAGCGGGGAGCGGACCTGGAAGCCCCCGCGCACCCGGGACGCCAGCGGCAGCACCAGCAGTATCCGAGGAGACAGCCAGGGCACAGCGGAGAGTGAGGTGAGGGATGCTTAAACCAGCTCAAGCTTGCATGGTATATAGATTTTTCAGATAGAACGCGGGTTTAAGGCCCTTCCACATTTGCAGCACTTCGCCCAACCGGATGCTTTGTCCATTACTATTTACAGTCTATGGTTGTGATCCGGCCTGTATATTAAATTAAGTTCACATGAAACGTTGGCCCGCCTAGTTGTGCACTAAAACAAAAAGACGGAAAACTGTTTTTTAAACTGCAACTACACAACATTTAGAGTAGAAGTTGATAGATCAAAAAATTTCTACAGAACCAGAGAGTTTTGTTTTCAAGATGGGAAACCGGTTGGTTTTCTTTTAAAATGTCATTTTAGCTTTGCTTGATTTGCTAAACTCTAAGATTGACACCCCTGGTTTAGGACCACAGAAACACAACAGTAGGTTTTCCACTGACGTGGTATTAGCTGATGTGGCTCTAAACTGCTTTTGGTTTTCCATTACGAACAAAACTCCTGGCCGCTACCAGGCTTTTTGTAGTACTCCGTATCAGGTCCAAGCTTTTTTTTTTTTTTTTAGTCGAGGTTCCAAGCGAGCCGACGCATACCAAAAGGTGACGTGTTACCTGCAGACTGCTGGTTGGTCGGAGAAATCGTCACTTATGACTGGTTGTTAGCAGAAGAGTGCGAATGTGTTTCCAGAACAAACGGGAGCATTAAAAAAATCTAGCCAGACACGACAGAATTATCCACTCTACACTATTCTCACTTTTAACTGTTTCGGGCTACTATGGCTTCATGTCGTTTCCATATCGCACACTGTTTACTTTAAAAAACAGACAATATATTAACAAAAGTTTTATTTAGCTTTTCAAGTATGGCATCAAACCCTCCCAAACTTCCCGACCTTCTCCTCTGCACCCTGGGACAGTGTCCCCCCCCGCTCTGCTGGCCCAGATACATCCCAGTCGTTGTCATAAGCCTCTCCGTGACTCTCATACAGATTATACGAAGCCCAGTAGGTCGAACCAGAGATCTCACCGGTCGGACATCGCCCCACCAACGGTCTGCGGCGGCGATTTGCAAAGCGTGAATGCTCTGAACACAAACGGTACACAGCACACATGTTGGTGTGTAATCATGTTGCTAAAGTTCATGTACTTTATTAGCGTATAGTAAATACTGACCTGCGACGCTGAACACATGCAGATGTTAGCTAACGTTACCAGGAAACTTAACTTACCCTTTTGTGTCGGCGAACAACCGTCATGTCCAACGTCTGAACTCCGTCAGAATTCCCAAACTCGCGTTTTTTTAGCAGTGATTTTTGTTGCTTCCTTCAGTTTCTTTTGAAAAAAACATTTGTTGTGGCTGCGGCAAGTAGCCGACGTGCTGTTGTGAGTCACGTTGAAAATTACGTCATCACGCGTTGCTATGGTGACCAGCCCACGCTGAGGCGTACTCAATCTGTAATGGAAAACGGAAATAGAATGGGCCGAGGCGAGGCGAGCCGAGCCGAGCCGAGCCAAGCCGAGGCGAGCCGTTACCACAATGGAAAAAACGCCATAGGTGTGATCACATGAAACAGGGTTCAGGTATTTAGTTAGTATGTGAGGAAAACTCTAAGCTGTTGCCACCGTTGTGGAGGAGTCTGTACATGGACTCCCTGGCAGTCGGTCTTAAATCAACAGGCTGTGGTGAAGGTGTGGTGGACCTCAAAGGACTTCTTACATGGAGCTGTGGTTACTGAAGGTAGAAAACCATGACTTCCCCATATCAAAGGCACTCTTGTTTCCCTGTCAGGTTGTAGTTCTCTGCCTAACTGTCCACCACTGCCCCCATGTGGAGGTTTGGTTTATTGCATTATTTTGTTAAGGAGAGTAAAGGTGGCTATTGGAATATCATTGGTGGATTGATTTGAGTCAATCAACAACAAAAGACTCCACATACATTTAGAAATGTGATTAATTGTGCCTGCTAGTTCCAGCTTCTCAAATGTGAAGATTTTCTGTTTTTTCTGTTTTCTATCATTTATAAACTGATCAGTTATACATTTTGATAATCATTTGTAGCTGTGCTTAGTACTAAAAATGTGTCATTGTGTATGAATTTGAATGCTGAAGCTGGTCGAGGTGGAAATAATTTTAAGGGAATAATCTGACATTTTGGAAAAATACTCATTTATTCAATTATATCCCACATACTCATATTAAATTTTTATTTGTATTTTTTTCTGATATTTTCACAGTGGATTACGTTTTTAGGTCGCCAACACACGTAGTGAACAGGTGATTTTTGTGCAGACAGACGCTCTTATAGTTTCGTTCTCCTCCGCTGCATTTCATTCATTGCAGGTGCAGCAGTAAACTAGGATGTAGACTACTCTACTATCAATTTATAGCCGTTTTGAAACAATTCTAAAGTTGACTAAAAAGAGCAATATAAAAAAATACATTTTTGGAAATCGATCTTAATGCCTTAATTTAAAAAATTAGGAAAAATCAAACCTTTAAGGACACCAATTTTCTTGGGAATTTAACATAGGGTGTGTATAACTATGCCCCCTGCAGTATAAGGAAGAATATTTATTTATTTGAGATACATTATTCATTCACAAAGATATTGGTGTCCTGGAAGGTTGAATTTCTTTTTAAATTAAGGCATTAAGATCAATTTCTAAAAGATGATTTATTTATTTTTGTCAACTTTATAATCACTTTATGACCTTATTAATTTGCAATTTCTGTCTTGCACTGTGTAATATTACCTTATTATGTCATATTTTATTATGTGATATTGTAATCCCTGCATTTCACTATTTAATGTCTTATGTCTTATAACATTCTCATTAATTTTTTTAACCTGTGATTTTCAACAATCTTAAGTAGCATTGTTGAGGAGCCTGACACCCAACATTTTTATTGGCAATGATTGCTTCTGTAATTGTTGTACATTTGACAATAAATAATGTGAAACTTGAATAACATTCCTGCTAAGGTAGTTGGCAAACCTGCTATGTAGGACTTGATACTGAAGTAGAGTGGATGGGTTGTAATGTCTTGATGGGTGTATTTGTTGTGTCTGCTAATGAACCACCTTAAACCTGTGTCAATAAGTCCTCCGTCTCTCTTTTTTTTGTCCTCCACAGCCGCTGTCTTCTGAGGAAAACTGTCACAGCACCAACTCGAGTCAGTCTGACAGCCAGTACGGGTCGTCCCCGAGAGGCTGGTCTGAGGAGCTGGATGAACATGGACACACGCTCTACGTCTCTGAATACACACAGGAGAAGGTGCGAACCAGCCAACTCAGTCACAGTCGTCCAGGGGCATCATCGCTTGCATGTTATGTTAAATTTATCCCTGTAAATAACAACAACAAAAAAAAGACAAAGCTCATTGATCCCCCAAGGGGAATTTACGTTTTTTACTCTGTCAGTCAGTCTTGTTAGTTTTCCTTTTTCTTGGATCCTGACTAGGGTTTTTGTTCACAGTGGATAAAACATGTGGATGAACAAGGTCGGCCCTACTACTACAGCGCCGATGGATCCAGGTCAGAATGGGAGCTGCCCAAGGTAAGATTATCCTATGACAATATAGGGCCCCGCAGGTGCGCTTAGGGCGCGTCCAAATCCACTGTTGCTAGTTTGACGGCAGAAAAAAAGGGTCTGTGGTGCAACATGCAATAACCAATTGGTGTCATCTCTCATTCCCTTTAAAAGCCAGGCGCATTTGTACAATGGTGCATTGCTACTATGATGGCAGATTTGCATCTTTTCCATGTGTGTGTGCTGCTGTGCTTCCCAACAAGCATAATGTGTGCACGCTGTGCACAAGTCGAGGCACATTTTACTAATGGACAGTTAAAATAACAATGAAATGCAGCGTTACTGACTTTAGACTTTCAGCACAATTGCTTCCCGCTGTTTCAAGACAGCAATATGCCAAGAATTCACCTAAAGACACCTCCCTGTAAGACTAGCACGCCCATGGGTGCACCGATAGGCACAGGTGCATTTGCTATTTAAACAACATGGGCACTGGACAGGAAATCGACAACTGCATCAGTCTTAAACTAGCCAAGACACTTGCATCAGGCTTTACGCTGCGCCACGTCTGGTGCAAGATCAAATATTTACACTTATATAAAGTGCTTTACATAAGTATAAACATACTAATGAAAATAACACTGAAAATTTGAGAGGTTTTAGTAAGAGAGAGAGAAAAATAAAAAGCATTGGAGTTTAGGTATGACCAAGACAAAACAAAACTGCTGCACTCGCCGTGCCCACGGTAAATAAGAAGTCTACTTATCTGTAAATTATCCTACAAGCATTAGCTGTCCATGTGCCTCGTCTTATCTATCCGTTATAATTTAAAAGTATAATATGCAGTATTTTACTAAAAAAACAAAACAATGTATAGACCAGGGGTCAGAACCCTTTTTTATATGCAGTGCCATTTTAAAATGTTCTTAGTTCATCAGTGTGTCAAATCAGTATTAAGCCTGCCAACATCTCCCGAGCTTGCTCAGGCAGTGTTTTTTTTGTTTTTGGCAACGAGTACTAACCAATTAGAGGCAGAGTAAGGCGGTTCATGTCAACATAAGGATCGGGAAAAAGATAATCAAACTACCATAAATAGCAGGCTGTGCTCCTGCCAATGGCTATGAAAGACCTGGAAACATAGAGGCTTCAATGAAGAGAAGGGAGAGCACTGTGGCGCTTTAAAACCTCTTTTATACTGTCTAGGTTTAAAACTCACAGTAGCGTTTGTGAAGCAGTCGGCTCGTAAAATTAAATGAGAATCAAAGTCATTTAAAAATTAAATCGTGACCAGGGTGAATCGAGAAAACGATTTTATAACGATTAATCGTGCAGGCCTACTACTTTGTCACGCCCCTCATGTTTAACCGACAGACACAGACAAGATGGAGCTCTGTATTCACACATGCTCCTGTTATTGTAGGGGGATAAGTGTCTGACGAGTTCATGCACAAGCCAAGTTTGAGTTGGACTCCTGGTGACAGCCTATTACAGGCTCTTTACCTGCTAATCTGGGGAGCTGCTGAGAATGCAGCGGTCTATTCTCACAGTGCATGGACACTAGTGTGGACATGGATACATTCAGTGGAGCAGTGGAGGGTTGAAGATGCCTGGGCTGTGGACGGTAAAAGGAGAGGTAGGGGAGAGGACAGGGAAGATACTGCAGGGTGTGCTAGAAGAACTCTGTGGTGTTTAAACCTAGAGCTCTTGTCTCTTGTGTCTGCAGTACAACATGTCCCCTCAGTCCGGCGAGGTTCCCAAGAGTCGCAGTCTGGAGAGGAAGCAGCAGGATCCCATCGTCCTCACCAAGTGGAGACACAGCACCTACGTCTTAGACCTCAACGACAAGGTAAGACAACGAAGACGGCAGGATAGAGACGGCGTGGACTAATGAGGTTACACGGACTGGTGGGTCCAGTTGGTGTGGCAACGGCCACTCTTGTTGCTGCAGGTTTTCTGGCAGGCTCTTCTGCTCCTTCCATTACCTGCCTTATTGGCAGCGAGTGTAATCCCAGAGCAGCTTTCAGCTTCAGTTTCAGAGAAACAGGCTTACAACGGATAAACCTGTCTCTTCAATTTTGGAACCTTGACAAAGGATGGTATTATTCAAGTGAGAAAAACAGGTCTTCCTTACATGTGTATTAAACCAACATGTTATCAGACAGTGAAACGCTACTTTGGGTTTCTGTTTTGCATAAATCCCAGCTAGTTTCTGTTCAGACTGAGGCTGCACAGAGCAAGGTAATCCATTGCAGCAGACGTGATTTCTTAAAAGAGATCTGTAGTGTAAGGATTGTGCTCCTGTGAAGTTTTGGACCTTAGAAGAGACAAATCATAAACGAATTTTAGCAGCAGAGGCTGAATATCCGTCTACTTTTAGTCCCTGGTGTGAGTCAAGATCCAGAAACATTGGATAGTATTCTACTATTTTACTATTTTCCACACCAGCATTTGTGTTTACACCAGTGTGTGTACCATACATCATGCAGTGTTAATTACCTGACATGACACCATGAAGAAAAGCACCTTACTCTCATATATTTTATGAAGGTTAAACTCTGGGGCATACATTTCAAGATAACTGGGAGGGGGTGTTTGAATTACACACCAAGTTTTCAAGGAACTATATTGGAGGCTAACTGTGTGGGGGGCGGGGTTTCATTGCAGTTCTCGTTCAAACTCCGGCGGTTCACTTCCAACTCGCACAGGAGGAGATTCCATCTCTCTCTTTGCCGTGATAAAGTTGGTACCACACAGAGCCTTTCCTCTGCGGCCCCTTCTCTAATCAACAGATGATCCGTATCGCTTCACTGCCAGTGTGTCCTTCCTGTAGAATGCCTTGTTAAATAGCTGTGGTGATATAACAATCAAAGCCATGCGGTCACTCAATCAAAGATGTCTGATTTTGTTCTTATGGTGGATTGGATCAAGAGGAAGGAAGCAGCATCTACGCATGAATCTCTAAGCTCTAAATTACCTTTCATCAGAAGCTCAAACGCCTAAATCCTAACTTCTCTTTCCTTTTCCCGAATCCTTTGATGACTTACACTAACATCCAACACAACCCCGTGACTGCTCTCCATGTTCCTGATGCATTTCCTTCCCCTCACTGACCTCAGACTGACTGTCTCTGATGTGTCTCGTAGTTAGCCGGTAGCTGTTAGCGACTCACCATGTTGTGCCTCTTGTTGTTAGGAGTGTGCTCCGGTGCCCAAGCAGAGCTCTCCAGACTCTGGCTCCTGTCCCTCATCTCCTAAGCACCCGTCGACCGTTAGTATTTCAGCTGACACTTCTCACCGCCTTCCTACTTTTACCTGCATCCACATACAAACACGTCCTTCTCCTCATCTTCTCAACTCTCTGCCTGCATTGCATTTGGGTCCTCTCATCCAGTGGTGGAATGTACCTTTACTCTGTACTGTACTTTAGTACAAATTTGCGGTATTTATCATGCCTTTTCTGCTTCTACTCCGCTACATTTCAAAGAGAAATATTGTATTTTTTACTCCACTACATTCATCTTTACTTAGTTTACACATTCAGATTTTTGCACACAAAACACATGTAGTGTATGAAATAATAATGTTTTATTATAAACTAAAGTACACAACACTACACAGGCCTACAAGTAGAGCTGAAATGATTAGCTGATTAAACACTTAGTTGATTGACAGAACTGTTTGTGTAAGGATTTGTCTGCAATGAGTAGTTTTACTTTTAGTACTTAAAGTACATTTTCCTAATTGTACTTACATACTTTTACTTAAGTAACATTTTAATGCAGGACTTTTACTTGTAACAGAGTAGTTTTTGCGCTCATCTGCTGCATGCATCCACATCTAACACCATGCCTGAACATTTCAGCAAATACGCAGAAATTCTGACGCTTTGCATCAGTGTGAGGGAGCCCTCTGCTGGTGACATTTGGGCAAAAGATCAGGCAGCACAGCCACTTCCAGCCTCCAGCATTGTCCCATTTGCTTCTCAAGCTTCGGCGTGTGCGTTTGGATGAATGTGTGTTTCCGTGTGTTATGTGTTCTATCAGCTTCTTACTCGCGTCTGTGTCTCCTCAGCCCTCGGAGAAGTGCGGAGTCCTCAATGTCACCAAAATCACAGAGAACGGAAAGAAAGTCAGGTAGGAATCTTTAATGGCTCCACATAAAAATGACCTCTTTTTTTTCTCAAAATTGTGACAAGCTTAAAAAAAGAGTTTGTCTTTGTTTTATTGCGACATACAGGAAGAACTGGACCTCCTCGTGGACAGTGCTGCAGGGTTCCTCCCTGCTCTTCGCAAAGGGTCAGGGGGGCAGCACCAGCTGGGTATGTATCCCATCAGCCCCAAGAGGCCCAAGTTTCTGATCTTTTTTCCCCTTTTTTTAAGCATTCCATTCATCTCTGTGTTATTTCTCTCTTCCTCATGTCTGCTTAGTCACCAGTCACCTGTGCTTTGGGATTTGTCATCCTCTGTTTATTGCTTTTGTTCCTCTCCTCTCTCCTTCCTGAAGTCATACTACCGCAGTGGCTCCATCCCTGAGCTGCTCCTCACTCTCCTTAGCAACTGGAAGCGCTCAGTCAAGCCCCGTCCTGCTGTCTCCTATGTGAACTGTAGTCCTGTGCAGGCGGCCGCTGTATGTTCCTTCTCTCTGCATGCGTCGCTGCTCCTGCCCGTCTTTCATTCTTTCATTCCCTCCTGCTTTAACTGACTGGGACTGTGTGTGTGTGTCTGGGTGTCTGGGTGTGTGTCTGAGTGTGTGTGTGTATGGGTGTGTGTTAGGGCTGCACAGTATATCGTTTCCCCATCGTCATTGCCATAATAGCTGGCGTCGCAAACCCATCACGAAAAGCTGCGACACATTGTTTAAGACTCAGCGATTTTTGTTGTTGTTGTGTCAGTAGCTATCAGTAGAAAACTGCACTTTAAATTGTAACTGTCATTCTTTTTTAAATGTTGCGTTTTATTTCAATTCAGTGTCCAATATGGGTCGATAAAAGAGTCAGAAATGATTTAATTTGATTTAAATTCAACAAGCAGTTTGTTGTATTATTTTAGCAAAATACTGGAAGCAGCAGAACTGAGTAAAACATTATTGCATATTTTCCTCAAATCGTGCAGCCCTAGTGTGTGTTCGTGCGTGCATGTGTGTGGTGTTGGATTTAGCAGATCTACCAAATGTTAAAAAGTTTCACTAACCAATATTTTTATATTAACAATGAATCCAATGACTGTGTAAAAAGGGTTGTTATAATGAATCCACAGACACTTTAAACCAGTTTTGCAGTTTCCCTCAGCTCAAAGTTTTCCGTTTGCAGCCCAAAGCTTTGCTGTTTTAGTGTAGTCCGTCTCCCCCCTCTCATCGGCGTTGTTTCAGGAGCAGCAGGCAGCTGTTTACAGTGACAAGGCTCTGTTAAAGCTACGGTACACTACCTTCTCGAGCCAAACCGCAAACAGTATTGCGATCACAGTGGAGCTAAGGCTGAGGCTAAGCTAAAGAGCCCAGAGCTCTCAGTACTCGGTAGTAGAGCTGTAACAATTCCAAATGTTGCTCTACAATTTATTATCTCAGAAATAATTGCGATTTAAAAAAACAAAAAACAAATTGAAGTTTTGCAAAAATCCCTGGTTACATCTTTGGTTATATGGGTACATGGTTATATCACTGTTATGTGACCCAGATAATGTAACACAGGTACACAGCCTGTGAATAAATAAATGATTCCCCCCTCCCCCGTCATTTTTGTTGCTATGAAAGTGTATAGGGTCAACTGCTAGCAACTAGCATAGCTTTAGCTCAACAGTCCAACCAATAATCATGTTCATAATTATAAAAGAGTGCGTTAGAAACAAAGAACCGTGATTACGTAAAAAAAAAAGACAATTAGACATTTATTAATAATTGCTTGCACAGCTGGTGTAGACCAATGAAGCTATAAGGACTTAGAATTCCAATACTTGTCTATTTACCTACACTTTGACCAATGCATTACACAATGCTATATACCTAAGCAGGGTCTAATGCATTACTGGGCGTGCAAGTAGAGGTTGGTTGGCTGGGCCGATCAAGGACAAAAAACCTCTATTCCTCACAATGGGAACTGAATCGTGTTACTCCACAGAAGCCATTGTGCATTCCATCCACACCCAACATCACTTCAACATTAATGCGAAAAAGGTACAGCTGCAATGACACTAATGTCGCTCTGTCAGTGAAATTTTTAATAGCAATTGGCTAATTACAAAACAACTTTATAAGTGATACGCATAACATTATTTGGTTCAAAGAAGGGCAAAAATCATTGGGGACGAATGCACAAGCTTCACTCTTGAAGGCCGTGTAAGAGAAGTCTCTGGTTGTGTCTCTTTAAGACCAATGAGATATACAGGGAAATTGGAACTGCACCACAACGCCAGTGTCTCACTCCCAAATCCATCCATCAAGATTATCGTCAAAAATGACTCAAACCATGAAATAGTCTAGATCGCACGTTTAAAAGTCCAATTGCACTTTACAAACTTTAAAAATGATAGGTGTTGGTGTAACAGAAAAAAGAATCATGAAGTTGACTGGAAGGACAGATGAAGAAAACTAGAATCCAAGTTTCATGGAAAGTCGTGAAGTAAAATTCTTGTGTTGCATGACTTTTAAATGCCCAATAGCAGAGATATGACAGGAGAGACAGATGGGGAAAGACATGCAACCACAACGCCAGTGTCTCACTCCAAATCATGTCCATCAAGATTTCTTCAAAACTGTGTGATAACCTGGAAGAATAGTCTAGAATAGCACTGGTCTAAAGCCAGATTTCCCAACTTGCACTTTTAATGACATTAAACAATATTGGTGGGGCTGAAACACAAGCAGAATAGAAAGAATCATCAACTTCAACCCTAGCAGCAACAAAAAATACATGGAAAAACTGAGAATGCCAAGTTTCAGAAGAAAGTCATTGAAATGGCTTTAGTTTTATTTAATATTAAGAATCTTACCAAATGTCTGTCACTTAATATGCTAATAATATAATAACATCTAACATTGTTTTTGCTTTTCTTGTAACACAGTACTAAAGATGTGTGTGTATTCGTGAACAGTTCCAAAACGAGATTCACAGTGTTTCAAATTGTGACAACAAAACACTGAGCATGTCGGGCAGAAATCCACACGCCAAATAGTTTCTTGGTTGTTGACATGAACACAAAAAATCCTCCTTCAACAACAACGCGTCCCCTCTTCATCGTTCATCTCTCATCTTTGTGTCAGACAAGGACTCTCACACTGTTTTCGTTGGTTCCAGAAGTTTGGGAGCAACCAGTCGAAGCCTGAGTTCACTGTGGATCTGCGAGGGGGGTCGGTGGATTGGGCATCCAAGGACAAGTCCAGCAAGAAACACGTCATCGAGGTACTGCAC